>NW_024420501.1:4500371-4556366 GCF_014898765.1 Herpailurus yagouaroundi
CACTGAGAGAGGGAAAGAGAGAAAATCCCAAGCAGGCTCCACACTGTCAGCACAAATTTTGACGTGGAGCTCCAACTCATGCCCTGAGCCAAGAGCAAGAGTCAATGCTCAACTGAGTGAGCCACCAGGTGCCTCGAATTTGCTAACTTTAAGGACCATTCCACATGTCAAAGGAAAAGGAAAATGGCAGGTCCTGATGAAGTACTTTGAAGGGAGGTTACCACATGGCCTTTACAAAGGTAATATTCGGCAGAGTTTCATTGGACTGTGAGATTGTCAAGGGAGGGAAGTTATTTGGTTTTCTTACCCAGAGAGGATTGTGGAAACACAACATAATGGTTAAATTATAGACTGAGCAAAGCCTAATTTACGAGATAAGGCTGTAGCTAACAAGCATGTACTTGTGTGTTCCAAAGGCAAATGGCTTCATTCCCCCATCACTTACTAGGCACGCACTTCTGGGTTGTGCAGTGTGCTAAGAGGTAGAGATTCAGTCCTGATTTAGACATTATTCTTGTCCTAGGAAGTCTTACACTCTCAGGGGAGGGGATGGGGACTATTAAACAGGCTATTAAAATGCTGATAGTTGGCTACCGTGGTCTGGGAAATACGGGGGGGGGGCCGTGGGATGGAGTGCAGGGGAGGGGCAGGCACTTTGCCAGGACTCGGCAGGGGGAAATGGAGGTAGACATGGATTTTGGACTATCTGCTACTTTGTAAGCTCCATGCCACAAACCCTCTTTGTTAGAATGACTAAGAAGTATTAGATGAATTTTAACCTTCTTTAATGTTCTCATTCTTGTTTTATATTTAAGTTAAACTAATTTCTTCGCAATGTACCATTGCAAAAAAAAAAAAAGAAAAAAAAAGAAACGCAAATCTTTCCAATTCCTTATTCAATAGGTAATTTCCTACACGAATGAGATAGTGTCAAAGAGAACACATTCATTCATTCAAAAAATTACATGTTAATGCCTCAAGAAGAATTTGATCAAGAATTCACCAGACAGAACTTGGAAAATATTCCACTGAGGACCACTGAGCTGCCCTTGCCAAGGCGAAGGACAGGTAATTTGCCGTGACTAATTGAAAAACATAAAGAACATTAATATGAAAAATGAAAGCATAATCCGTGATATAACAGGCAGTGAAACCATTCGCATAATTGATTACTCTTCAAGGTAACACGTTCTTCCTCTCAGGAATCTTTTTCCCTGGCCCACTCTTTTAAAAGCCTGCTAAAGTGACATCACTTGAAAGGTCAGGGAGCAACTGTGTCTATCCTCGTGGTCCAGAGGGTGATACCAGTGTGCTTACAATGTGGGGAAAGTGTTATTAAATAAAATCTTTAGAGACCTTGGTGATGCGATATACTTCATCTGAACATGCTGAGACATAATCTTAAGAAATGATGATTATAGTATCAGTGGCTTTTAATTTGAAAATTAGTAGCAGGTTTTAAGAAGACCTAGGGTTCAGTCTTAGTTCCACGGCATACTAGCTACGTGAATTTGGACAAGTCTCTTATCTCCATGGGATTCTCAGTTTCTTTATTGGTAAAATGGAGATAGTAGGATCTCCTCTGCTTACCTCGCTAGGTTGTGAAACACCAAGTAAGAGACCATAAAGATTAAACATAAAAAGTTATTGGGAAAATCCTGAGTAATTTCTTCGTTGTTAGAGGAAGTCATACCGGCTTATCAAAATGAATTGTTTTGTATAGATTGTACTTCTTGAAATTCAAGGCATAACAGAGCAAATGGTGTCCCTTTATGATACGGCAGCCTTCGATCTTCTGAGAGTAGGTAGTTCCATATGGAAATTGTAAGTCTGGTGTGGGAGCTTCCTGAATGCTCATCCCTCCCCTCCATGGCTTTGAATGATAAAATACAGAAGGGTATACAGGGCGGAATTGGGAAAACACAGGAGCCACTATGTGCTGACAGGGAAAGGGTGACTACCTTTTTTTTCCCCATTGTGTTGTTGGCTATGACAGCACATTAGTGACTGACCAGTGTCATTAACTCATCCTGTGCAACCGTGCAGGGGCAATCTACCTGAAGTCGAGAAGGTAGCATATCTAATGGTTAATAGCAAGAGATTTGCAGGGAAAGTAAATCTGGCTTTAGATCCTGGCTCTGCTATTTAATAGCTGTGTGATCTAGAGCAAGTTATATAAACTTACTGAGCCTGAGTTTCCACATCATTAAAATGAAGATGACAATAGTGTATAACAATTTAGGGCAGTTGGGATGATTAAATGAGTTAATAAACACAAAAAGACTGAACCCTTTGGTATTCAACAGATAGTGACTATTTTATCAGCTAGCCCTCAACAGCTCGGATGGAAGGGAACAGAGGAGATGGTTTCAGGTGGAACCATCACCGAGCATTATGGAGGTAAGAGTGATGGAGCGACAGAAGCAGTAATTGAAGGCACAGCTCTGGCATCATAGTTTAGGTTGAGATTCCAGCTTCTCCAGCTCAATGTGACCTTACATAAGATATCCTCTCAGAGCTTCACTCTGAACCATGGGGATCATATTGATTGCTTTTCGCAAGGTTTTTTTTAATGTGTTTATTTGGGGGGGGGAGGGGCAGAGAGAGAGACGCTAAACCAACTGAGCCACCGAGGAGCCCCCCAATTACTTTTCTAAATGGCCTCCTGTCCTTCCACCCTCCTTCACCTGTGGTTAGTGCAAATGTACATGTAGATTTATGTCCTTTTGGTGCTGTCCTTGAAAAATACATACGCTAAAAAATGAAAGATGTCATACATATGTGGTCAATTGTTCAAAGGTGCCAATGCAATTTAGTGGAGGGGGAAACAGTCTTTTCACCAAATAGTGATGGATCTCAATACAGAAAAAAAAAAAAGGGAACGTTAACTTTTACCTTAGGTCATGTGTAAAAATCAACTCAAGATAGATAATAAATATAAATGGATCCTAAATATACATAAATGTAAAACTTCAAGCTCTAAAACATCTAGAAAAAGACATAGGAGAAAATCTTTGTGACTTTAGGGTAGGCAAAAGTTTGTAGATGGAACACAGAAAGCACAGAAATACAAAAAAGTGATAAATTTGATGTTATTAAAATTTAAAACCTTCAATGTTTGAAAGATATTGTTGAGAAAAAAGACAAACCTTGGAATGGGAGAAAATATTCATAGCACTTGTATCAGACAAGGTACTTGTATCCAGAATATATAAATACCTCATATAAGTCATTAATAAGAAAACAAACAGCCAATAAAAGTGGGCAAAGATTTGAAGAGCTATTTCGCAAAGGAAGATGGCCATCAAATGAATGGCCTACAAATGAATGATGCAACCCAGGCCAGATTTAAGAGGGGCATTGTCTCAGCTCCAGAAAATACTGCTAGTTAGGCTGGTAATTAAGGGCATAGGGCAGGGGGAGAGGAGAACCCTGCTTCTTCCCAACACCTCTTCCCATATATTTCTCTAATTTTTCCATTCCCTTTGCTGCCTCTTATCTCCTTCTCTCTGAAAAGGTTTTGGAGGGCTCAAGTCCAGTGGTCTGCACTTGCTTCAAGGTCATGTAACTAGCTCTAGGCCGAACCGGAAGCGAAAGCCCTCCTGACTCCCTCAATGCAGACTCTTCATGGGCCAATGAAGGGAGCATGGCCTGGGGTGCTGTGGGCTTGGTTGATTTCCCTTTCCTTCTACCTTTAGATGCACACTGCATGGTACTTTAAAAGGGGCAGGCTCGCAGGCACAGAGCCACATTTACAGTTGAGATATATTTTCAAAGCAGATGTGCAGTGTCACTTGCTGAGATGTAGTAGGTGTCTCTATTCCACTCTGAGTGGCACAATTACACCTCAGCACTTTGGACAAAGGTGGGTAATCAGCATTGGCTTCAGCTTCCAGAATCGAGGTATAAATTTATATGGTTGTAACTCAGTTATGCTTTGAAGCTGATGTTCTCAGCTATTTGTAAAGTTTTGTGAAATGTTCCTTCTTTTGCGAGTCCGGGGGAAAAAAAAAGTTTCCCCAGAACTGCCCAGAATCATCTGCCACTAACTAGCTGTGTGACCTTGGGTAGTCACATCCCTCTCTGGGCCTCAGTTTCCTCACGGGTACAAGGGGGATTGAACTAGTTGATCTCTGAGGGCCCTTCAGCTTTGCCGTTTTTTACATTCTCTATCTCCACGATTTTAAGTCATCAGCCATAACACTGAAATGCCACCAACATATACTCAGATATATTTTTGCTGTTGATTTACAGTGTCTGGGATTCCTCTGCCTTGTTTATTGCTTCCTTGGAGCTGCCTTGCATAATTTGCCTGCTGACGATCTTGTAGTTTCCTACAGATGGTATCGTGTTTGAAAGGTGAAGGCGAGAGTGTTCGGTGCAGAAGCCCAGACGAGACCTCTCCCTTTCTGACACAAAGCTACGTGTTTCTCCTGTTTCTTGCCCTCTGCTCCTGTTCCAGTTTGTTCCATTGCTCCATTTGGGTTTTATGATTACATCTGCAATCGCAGGCACAGATGTTTTTCTCACTCAATTGTACGGTTAATGGTGAGATGGATTTTTCTAGCAGATGCTCGCACGCGGCTGCTATTCTTTTCTCTCCTGACACGTTCTCTACACAAACAGCAGATTGTGTGTCTAGTGTGCTTTGAGCCTAGCAAGAGAAGAATTCAAGCCGAATAACACTGGGCTGATTTTCAAGCTCCTAAAAAAATAATGCAGGCACTAAACTCGACAGACTCTTGATAGCACGCCGGCAGTCAGTGCACATCCAGACCCGCATCTCCAGCCTTCGCCAGTTTTATCTGCAGAGGCTTGAGAAGAAGTGTTTGTCCTCTGAAGGGCTTATGAAGGGAAAATGGCATCGGATCCAATTTTAAAAGAGCTGGGCTCACTTGCTCTGTCACTGTGGCTGCTGTGACTTGAGGCATGTTATTCGAGCTCTGTTTCTTCATCTGTGAGATGGGATTGATAACACAAAGCTGGTGTGGATCCCCGAGGGAACTGCTGAGTAGCAGAGGTCCCTGCCTGAGTCCAATGCATGGTCACTATGGCACGCGTGGCTAATTGCAGCCGACTGGCCAGAAGTCTATCTGCACAAAGGACTGAGCAGCCTCTAGGGAGAAAGGCGGAGGTGTGGAAGAGTGGAGTTTGGGCTCGACCTGAATTTCAATAGTGCATTGTAGGATTTTAGCAGCATGCCTGGCCTCAACGCAGTACTACACCACTCCTCAAGTTGCGACAATTAAAATTGCTTCCAGATATTGCCAAATGTGCCCTGGGGAAAGGGTCCAATTGAGAACCACTGCCCTGCGGGCATTCAAGGTTGGCCTTAAATGCTGGCTCTAATGCTTACCCGAGGTCATGCAGCCAGTAACTCTGAGTGCTTCGATTTCCTTGTCTGTAAAATGGGGGTCTTAGCTACTTTGTAGGAAGGACTGTTGAGAGAATTAAGATGGAAGACATGTACAAATTTTGGCACACAGTGACGCACTACTTCCCTGCGACAATAGGGCCTTTTGCTGGTTCCTTTACCCTTCCCTAACGTACTCTCTTGCTCTCGCCCCATCCCTCTGTCTTGTGAACTCCCAACTCATCCTTCGGATCTCAGCTAAAGTGCCATTTCCGTGGGGAAGCCTTCCTTGGTTCCCTCAGACTGTATCAGAGCTCAGGACCCTTTCGGCACTTATTTTGTTGATATTATACATTCTAAGACTTGGGTGATCGATTCATTAATGTCTTTTGGACTACTAGACTGTAAGATTCCTGAGAGTAGGTGCTATGTCTCTCTTGTGCACTCTTGCATGGCCAGAGCTAACGGCCATGCCGGGAATACAACATACACTCGATAAAATATTAAGGAAGGCAAAGAGGAAGTAATAAATGAGGACCTCAACACAACACTGCAAATATCATTATACTTTCATTCTCCTAAGATATTATAGGCAGCTAATTAGCCCAGTGAAAAGAATATGGTGACAAGAGAAGAGCAGTAGTTTTAAGGAAAGTCTGTCATTGACACTGTCTCCAGCTAAGTTCCCATTGAACTTCATCTCTCTGTCTCCTTTAGTTCCAAACTCAGATGAAAAAGAGGTATTCCATTGACTGGGCCCACCAAATTCATTGATGAAGATCAACCATATCATCTTTATTCCTAAACACTGATGGGTTTGGAGAACGTAGTTTGTGCATAACATACTCCTAGGACCACACCCCAGAATTAGCTAGTCATAGGCAGCACTAAACAAATGCGGTGCACCCCCTCCAATGGGGACTTGAGTTTATAAAACTCATGGTGTGCAGAAGTAAGACTCTTCCCTGACGGGCGTCCTCTCCCAAAGGGAGAAGGGAGAAATGTTGAGCTGAGTGAAGACTTTCCTCTTCTGTGAAGAAAGGCCGGTAGTGTTACCCTAGCATGGGTCCCTCCATTTAGGAACATGATGTCATTAGAAAGGGCATCACTCCACATCCATTCCTGTGAGCATATTTATGTCTGTGTCCAAAGAAAATAGAGAACTGGGAGCAGAAACGGACACAGGTATTTCATTAAAGAGCCTGTAACATATTAGGACCCATGCAGTATTGCTCCGGGACTTCTATGGGAGAAAAGGGTAAAGAAGTGATCTTCCCCATTTTGCCACAGAACTCTGAAGCCTTGACACCTTGAGGGCCCTAGCGCGCTGATCTCACCAGCTGTTTCTGGGGAGATGGCAGCTCCATGGAAATGGCAGTGGGTCCTACCAAAGGTGGGCATGCTCAGTGAATGAAGCAGTAGTCAGTGCAGGGCTTCTAGATAAGGATAAGAAGCCATGCTTAGTTGGCAATTTTCAGAGGCTAGTAGTATAAGGACCAAGGAAATGATGAACGCAGCCCGATTTTAAACCCTGGGCTGCATCAATCAGGGAAACTGGTACATGAAAACAAAAGCTTTGTAAACTGTAAATCTATTCAAATGTGAAGGGCTATTAATTTTTCCCTTTTCACTGTTTCATTTGTTTCAGCTCTAACTTAATATGCTTTTAGGACCTTAGGTCTTCATGATATTCTGGTGTCCATCTGCTGTGGTGTGGCTACTTTTCAACATCAAGACAGATGGGTTGGTAAGTATGGTGGCTTGAGAGCCATCATGTAGCATGATGTGCCTATGTTAGCTGATCTTAATAAAAGCCTCAGATCAGAAGATTAAAATGGGCTTCCCTTGACTGATACCTTGCACACCTGTCCCCAACGTTTGCTGCTAGACAGAAAGCATGTCCTGTGCGGCGCCAGATGGGGCAGGACTTGGAATCCTGTGTTTAGCCTCTCTGGACTTTGCCCAATACACATCTTTCTTTGTGGCTTTTACACTGTATCCTTTGTTGTCATGAACCTCACCATTCACATTGAATTGCTATTGAATTTTGTGAGTCCTTGTAGTGAATCAACAAAGTTGAAGGTGGTCTTGGGGCCCCTGAAACACTCTACCCTCAAAATATATCCAGGAGTTAACCACTTTATATCATCTTGTCTGCTCCTGCTCTGTTCCAAACTATCATTATCTGTCATCTGGGATAATGCAACACTGATTCCACACTTACTTCCCAATATCCAGTTTTCTAAAGAGCAGCCAGTATAATCTTCAAAAAATGTAAATCTTATTCCATCATTCCCTTCCCTATTCAATACCTTCCAGTGACTTTCCGCCACATATTAAAATAAAAGTCATACTCCTTACCCTAGCCTACCACGTCCAACATGATTTGGCCTCCTGACATCTCTCTGAAATCATCTTTTACCACTCTCTCCATTGATCATTTGTGCCTCTCTGTTTCTAGAACACCACAAGTTCATCTCTTCTGGCAGAAGCTGTTCTCCCATCTATAAAGATCTAGCTTTAGCTCTTCCTCTGTAGTTTCCCCTGGTTGGCACCTTCTGGTCATTCAGGCCTCAGTGCACAGGTCACCTCCACAGATGACCCTAACTTTTAGCCTTTCCCTTCAATTACTTTTATCATATGGCCCTCTTTATTTTACTCATGCCATTTATCAATATCTAAAATTATCTTGTTTGTTTTTAGAACACAATTCCCTTGAGACAAGGGCTTTGTCTTTCTCATTTACTGATGTGCCAATTACAGTGCCTGACTCACAGTGCCAGGCATTCAGTAGACATGTTTTGATCAAATGAATGAAATCTCAAACAACTCGCAGCTTTAAGGAAGTCCGTATTGGGAGATGTGTGTGTGTGTGTGTGTGTGTGTGTGTGTGTATGTGTGTGTGTGTGTGTGTGTTCTGAAACATGCTGGAAAAACCCTCAGGTAGGTAGTGTATGTATAAGGACTAGGAAATTTCTGATACAATCAAAGCTCCATAATCTGTATTATTCATTGCTGTGTCCTCAGTTTCTGGAACAGGGCCTGGTTTATAGTAGGTGTTCAAGAAACATTTGTTGAATAAATGAATGGTGCCTTGTGTATGTGCATCACAAATATTTGGAGAAGAAAATAAGAAGTTAAGACATGCCACAAATACCTGGGTAAATGGTTTATGTCTTTCCCCTGCCATGCTCCACATCTTTCTTTCCCTCAATAAAAGCTATTTGTTCATTCTTTCAATCAAAACTTCTTGAGGGTCTAATTTGTACTAGTGATATTGTAATATAACTATCTGAACTAACATGTTAAAAGTATTAGTAGAGCAAACTCCTTTAATAATTGAATTTGTCTTACATCCTTGTCAACTGGGAAATAAGAAAATTCAAAGAAGACTGGAATCACACTATATCATGTGGTATCAGAAATTTTGACTCCACACCTGAAGATTTATACATAGGCAGAGAATTAAAGGGACAGAGATGGATAAAAGATCTACCAATGGTACAGACTGAACATTTTTTTTTTTTTGTCTACCCCCAATGCCCATTGTCTACTACTGGGATTCTAAGAGTTTTTCTATGAAGTTCAATGTACTTGAATAAATTTAACAAAATGACTGACTGCCTTGGTCAATTAAGGGTGCAAGCCTGATAGCATTATTTGGATGTCTGCTTTTGGGGCCAAACTCTAAAGGTCAATTATCTTGGATCGGAGAGACTTATTTCAGGTGTTTTTGGGCAATAAAGAGCCGTTGCCATGTCTGGGAAACTCAGGGGTGCTATAATGAGCATCCGTGTACGCATATATCCATAGTATACAAGTGAAGCAAGTGGCTGGATCAAAAGGTATGCACTCTTAAAATGCTCATAGTTGCTGCCAAATTACTTTCCAAAATGCATAGAGCAAACTTATACTGCTGCCAACATCTGTGAGATCTTGCCCTTTTCCTGTACCCGCTCTAGCAGTAGGTATCATCAGCTCCTGATTTTCCACTCTAATTTTCAAAACAATCATACACTTTTGTTATTTCAATTTTCATTTCCTTGAAAACTACTGAGGTTGCACATATTTTCATATGTTTATTGATTGTGTATTAACCCTGTAGATGTTGTATTCACACTCTGCCTATTTTACAATGTATTACTTGTATTTTGTATAATAAATTATTTATTATTGATTTGCAGGATTTTTTGGGTACAGAGATGTGAATGTTTTGTCTGTTATATTTTTAAAAAATATTCTATTCTTGGGGCACCTGGATGGCTCAGTCAGTTGACTGGCCAACTTCACCTGAGGTCATGATCTCCTGGTTTATGAGTTCGAGCTCTGCATCGGGCTCTGTGCTGACAGCTCAGAGCCTGGAGCCTGCTTTGGATTCTGTGTCTCCTTCTCTCTCTCCGTCTCCCCCACTTGCACTCTGTCTCTCTCTCTCTCTCTCTCAAAAATAAATATATATTAAAAAATTTTAACAATGCTCTATTCTCATTTTTGTTGTTTGAATTTATTTATAGAATCTTTTGATATATTGAAAATTTTAATATTTATGTGGTTAAAGCGATCAAGTTTTTATTTTATTCCCTCTGGAACTTTTTTATCTTGCTAGGAAATCCTGATCCATACAGAATTTACAAATTATTACCTTCTTACAACATTGAATTTTTTTCCATTTCCATTTTAATCATTCCAAAATATATGTAGATGAAAATATAAATTTATTTTCTTACAAATATATCCCAATGGGCCCAATTAGATTTATTGAACAATCCTTCATTCCTTCACATCTTTGATTACTCCCATTTAAATGTATTTCATCCCTGAATATGTTTGGATCTGTTCCATGACTCTATTTTTTGTTCTATTCATCTTTTTTTCCTATTCTTTTTCACCACCATAGTCCTTTGGTTATTGTAGCTTTATGATATATTTAGATATCTGATAGGTCTAGTCCTTCCACAGTATTCTTCAAAGAATCTCTTGGCATTTCAAGCATTTCTTCTGTCACAAGAACTTTAGATGTATTTTTTATAATTGCAAAAAAATCCACTTGGATTTTGACTGAAAATAAATTAATATGCCAACTCTATTGCCCAACTTTGCTATTATCAGCCATTACCAAATAAATAAATCTTAGCTCTTTAACTTTAGATACTGCTCTTCAGGTAGAAAAATCATTTTGACTGCAAATCAACATCTGTAACTCATAATATCCCATCCTGTGACTGGCTGCTCAGATGTTTTCTGTATCTGCAGCCTCCTATATGTCATTACTGATGAGTCGCCACATGGATGTCTTGTGCTTCAGTGTCAATTGCTCTGAAGGGCACTTGCCTTATTCCCAGAGGTGATTTCTATACCTTTCTAAAATGATTTTCATGTAAGCCACGTGGTTTACATTTTATCTCATGCCATACTAATTACATACTCAGTGGTATGAAACAGAAACTTAATTTAGATTTAGGAACATATCACACCTTTAAGGTATTCTTTTCCTTTCCAAGGAGTATGCTATGTCTATCAATTTATTAAGGTATTTGTATATGGCTTCAATATGTTCTTATAATTTTTCATTATAACATTTATTCCTTGGTATTTGATAGCTTTTGTGGAAATTGTGAATAGAATTTCTTATTCTTTCCATTTCAATTTCTAATTGTATATAGTTAGGATAAAACAAAGTTCATCTTGTTTCTAACCAACTTCCTAAATTTCCTTATTCTGATAGTTGATTTGCCTGGTGATTTTGAGTTTTCTAGATACACAATCATAGTATTTGCAAATAATATTGATATTGTCTTATGTTCTAAAATGTATACTACATATTTAATTTTGCTGTCTTATTGCATTAACTAATACTCCAAATAATAATTACAGAGAGAGCAAAATAGTTTTTATACTAAGGCTCAATAGTTATACTGAATACTATATAGGAGGAAATCTGAATACTTAATGACAAGGGAAATGCACCTCGTGTACTCATTTTTAAAGATACAGAATTATTTTTGGAATATGGTCTAAGTTTTCTCACACACACACACACACACACACACTCACATACAATTTAAAATGAAAGAAGAATCCTGGGTGAATATATGTGAATATAGAAACTGTATCATGGGATGATAGAATTTTCCATTAAAAATATTTTTTAGGGATTTTATAATGTCCATGTTGAGCATATATTGCTCTCATGATCCGTATAAACCCAAAAATGTTATTAAGACCACGATAGAGATTTTTAGGGGAAGTACTATCAGATGATGAAAAGGGGCTCCTTACTTGGTCTGCAAAGTCTAGCCATTAAGTTCCAAAATATCAACCGCAGAGAGTTTTTAATACAATGGCAGTTGCTTAATATCCTGTCTTTATATTTCTCTGACTTTAGTTGCTCTCTTCACAGATTTATGGAAGGCTGGCACTGCATCTCTCCTTTAGTGCAAACTGGGTCTGCCAATGCCATCTGCAAAATACATTTGCTGCAAAAGGTATTTGCAAAATAGCTGCCTCGTTGGTGCTAGGTAGGGGAAAGGAAGAACGTTTGCCGAATGCCGCCTAGAAGACTCTCGCGCGTTACGTAACAGTCCCTTTCCTCCCAGAACTTCTTTTCTGCTTTCTCTACCAGCAGTCATCCCCTTAGCTGACCCAGTTCCAGTTAGAACTGGTCTCTTTGCAGGTTTGCTGGTGTTCGCCTCCATTTCATGCAAGTTATAAAATGGTTGTGACTTTTGCACCCAAGTAGAATTAAAGAACCCGCAGTCTCATGTTTTATAGCCTTTGCCCATTCTTCCTTCTGAGATGTTATTTAGAAAAGATGTTTGCCGGAGTTTGCCATTAGCTGTGAGTCAGCCAATCTAAGCCACAGGAGCATCTTAAATTTTAAGGATGGAGGTTCTGCAGGTTTTGTTGTCTGTGGCCTTTGATTTCTTTCCCTCCTGGTGGGAATAGAGTGGAGGGCAATGGAGGTTAAGGAAACCACATAGGGTAGAAGCTGTCAAAGGCCTATTAGGTAAAATCTAAGACAAGAATTCCAAACCTGCCAGGTTTGAAAGCATAAACTTTCCTTCAGGCGCCGAGAATATAGCTATATTCTTTAAGCTGTTTGGTTTTATGTTAGAAAGCCCAAATTGTTTTTCATCTTGTTACAGAAGATTTTCATGGAAATGTTCATTTTTAAGCGGACTGCCTATACACTGAATGTGTGTTCTTGGTTTTGGCAAATCGGGAACTTCCCACATTTTGATCCATGGTTGAGGTTTTAGTTTTACTTTTTTAAAAGGTTATTTATTTATTTTGAGAGAGAGAGAGAGAGAAAGAGAACAAGCAGGGGAGGGGCAGAGAGAGATGGAGAGAGAATCCCAAGCAGGCTCTGCCCTGTCAGCACAGAGCCCGACGCGGGGCTGGATTTCACTAACCGTGAGATCATGACCTGAGCGGAAGTCAAGAGTGGGATGCTCAACTGACTGAGCCACCCAGGTGTCCCCATGTTTGAGGTTTTAGATGGTATTTTCATCCTTTCTTTTATTTCCTAACAGAGATGCTGCTATCGAAAACAAACTGTTGCTTTGTCAAGACCCATATTCTGTTACGCAGTGTTATTTATACAGAGTCAAATAAAACATTATGCTACCAATCAAAGGTGATAGATACAAAGCATTGTTTTGTCTTCTGGCATTATGGATTATGCTAATGGCCATCTGCCCATAACTGATATTTTGTTCTTCAGTCACAGAAAAATAAACAGAATAAACTGTAAAAGACAACTATTTTGTTGTGATAGATGCTTTTGCAGTTGTCTTTTATTCTCCATTATGTTTTTCATAATTTCTTAGTTAATTATTTAGTAGTATAATACTTTTATGGCGCTAGGACTGTCACTGCATTCCAAATGGGGATTTGAAATATATTGTATATACACAGTGATGTCATCCCTAATATCCTCACCACGCAGCTGGGAAAGAATAATCAAGTCCATAACATTTAAGACATACCAGGGCTAATATTTTTACTTTTGGTTTCACACATGTTGAAGGATAACTCACACTTTAGTTTTCTGTAGAGTAAGAATTAGTGATAAAAATAATCAATCCGGTAAAAGGTAGGCTTAATGGTTATAATGAAAAATGAATTAAGTCAATGTCTCCTTGGGTTTTGCACATATAGCCCTAAATTAGAGGGAAACGCATTTCTTGTAAGGAATTCATTTGTAAATCCACTCTCTTGTTGCAATCAAAGTTCCCTTTTACAGTTGTGCCCGGCAGTAGGTGTGGATATATACACTCAAAGCCCATTCACAGTGCGTGTAAAGAGAACTCCACTAAATACCACTAAATACCAGGAGGAAATACAAAGAATTCAAAGATGTGGTACTTGCCCTGGAAAAATTTATGACCCAATTGGGAGCTGTACTCTACAACTTAGGAACGTTTGTAAGCAAGCCATCTAGGGTGAATTGATAGAGGCTTTAAGTGCTGGAAGGTAAGGATTCGTGTAATAAAATTACCACACAAATTACTCACTATTTTGAAGGGTCTAGGGTAGTGAAGAAGAGAAGTTAAAATCTTTCCTGAGATCTTTAGAATTTGCATGTACAGAGTAAATAGACATCATTTGAAGGTCATGGTATAGTCCCATAGTAACAAATAGCCCTGCACTGATAGCTGAAATGGCATCATTTATGTCTTTGAATTAAGTAAGTGCTCCCTTCCCCATGAATTAGGTACGATTGGTATCTCAGAGAGTGAAGTGATGTGGTTTGCTTGCCATAGTAAATAGCAGAACTTGGTCCGCATATACAATTTCTAATTATAGATACTATACCTTTTCCTGGACCTCAAAAGGAGAAGGGATGGGACATAATGTCTGCTCTTTTTTTCTGTCGGGTTCCTAATGTGCCATTGTATGTTGTATGTTAACCTTTCGTTTGCCACATATATGGTAGTTATTTTCGCCCATCTCTATTTTTTTTGCTGTTGTTGTTACTTTATTATGGTACCTTTTGCCTAAGTTTTTAAGTTTTATATTATCAAATATAAGAACTTTTCCTTTATGTATTAATACATATGTTTGATTTAATGTTTAGGAAGGCCTTCTCTACTCCAAGGTTACACAAATAGCCTCCTTTGTTTTCTTCTATTTCTTTTGGTTTTAACTTTGTTTTTAATTTATGTGGACTTTTGTTGACATATAGTATGAAGTACAGTTTAGCTCTGTTTCATTTCTTTTTCCCCAGATTGTTGTCTCATCATTATATATTTAATGATGACACAGAATGAAATCTTTATCGCCTACTGAATTATGATGCGTACTTTTTTTTCTGCAATCTCCATTTGTTTAATTGATCATTTGTCTATTCTATTTAGTGTCAGGTCATACTCTTTTTATTGCTGTAGTTTTATAATAGACTTTTACACTTGTAGGGCAAGATTCCCTCAACATATTTTCTCTTCCTATAAGAATTTTAGAATCAACTTGTCAAGTTTCGAAAGAAATTTTCACTGGGATTTTGGTTCCTCTTGAATTGGATTCAACTGATAGCTTAATTGGAGGGAATTATCTTTATAATATAGAGTATTCCTATATAGGAATTGGTTCACCTCTGCATTCATGCTTACTTTAATTATGTATTATAGTATTTTTTATTTCAAAAAGTTCTATCTACACAATTGACTTTGAAGTAATTTTAACCATCTCTTCCATGTATTTATCTCTTTTTCCAACTTATTTTGCCTTCAGCCAACTGTATTCAGGAGAAGTTTGGGGGCACCTGGCTGGCTCAATTGGAAGAATGTGCAACTCTTGATCTCAGGGTCATTAGTTCGAGCCCCATGTTGGGTGTAGAGATTACTTAAAAGGTAAAATCTTTAAAAATTTTTAAATTATAGAAAAAAGAAGTTTGTGAAGCTCTGAATGCCTACCAATGCCCATGATAACACTCCCATGTTTCTTTCTTAATGAACACCCTGACCACAATCGAACAGAGATCAGAACGAGTCCTATATAGAACAAGAACCGTTAAAAAGAAAAAGAAAAAAAAAGAACTGTGCTCATTAGAATGGTTACCCTCTCTAGGCAAACCAATCTAACCCTCTCTCTATTGGAGAGTTTTAACTTGGAGATACAGAAAAAGTTAGTGATTGGTCATTGGACAGAAACTGGATGAGACAAAACAGGAAGTGGAAGCATGAGGCAGTAGAGTTTATAATTATTCAGAAGCCACGAGATAAGAGAGGACAGAGATGACCAGGAGTAGTAGCCCAAGTAGAACAAATGGAAGCAGATAGAGGGGAAAATCTGAGTCAGGAATATGGTAAGGTTGTTAGAATAGGGAGCAATGAACATCTGTTGGTGAGGAGACTGGGTCCCTGCTTGTATCTTGAGTAATGTTCCAGCTTTCCAAGAGACTCTTTCCTAGCTTTCATTTCTCTATGTATTTTTCCGATTAGCACTTTTGAACTCAGTCAACCAGAACATCTCTCTGTTCCTTGAAAACTGAAAGAGTCCAATAACATTACTGCCCTCTTTGAATTTGAGAACCTCCCGCTGAATTCCATTCCAAATGGTTTCTCCCTGCTTCCCCCTCCCCTGTAAAAGAAAGCTGCCTGTTCAGACTCTATGCCCTTAAATGTATAGGAAAAGAATGGTAAGTTGCTTGAGGAGGCCTTTATTTATCAAACAGAGGATGTCAGAAGTGGTTTCCAAGAGTTGTCTATGCAATGTCTCCAATTCTTCACTTTCCATTCTCTCTTGAGCCCACTCTGATCAGGCTTTTGACCCCACCATTCTACCACAATCGCTTTTGTCCGGGCCAGAAAACATCTCCACGTTGATAAAGCCAGTGTTCAATCCTCCTTCCTCAACTCATTTAGTCTTTAGCAGCATTTGAAATAGTTGGTGACCCCCCTCTTTCTTGAAACACTTGTGGTGTTTAGCTGCTGACATCACAGTCCCCATTCTCCTGCTGCCCCACCAGCAGATACGTCTCGGTCTTCCTTGCTAGTTCATCCTCATCTCCCCAAACTCTTAAATGTTCGGTCTTCGAGGCTTTTCTCTGTCGACATTCACTTCCTAGGTGATGTCATGCAGCCTCAGGCCTTTACATAATATCGTTAAGTGGATGATTTACATATTTATATTACTCCTTCAAGCTCTCCCCTCGGTTCCAGACTCATGTATCCAACTGCCTAATCAACATCTCCTCTTGGCTAATTAGCGCCTCAACCTTTTTTAAGTCCACAGCTGAACTCCTGATCTCCCACCTTCCCGTCATAAACCTGCTGCTTCCTCATTCTTTTCCCCTTCAGTTAATGCTGAGTCCATCCTTCTAGTTGCTCTGTCCAAAATTCTTGGAGCCGTCCTTGATTTCTTTTTTCCTTTCACATCCCAAACCCATCCACAAATGCACCAAGGTAATATCTTCAAGATATACCCTGCATATATATATATATATATATATATATATATATATATATATATATATCCATTTCTATCTACCCATTTCTCACAATTCCCATTGCTATAAATCTGATCCAGGCCATCATCTTCTTTTGTCTTGATTATTCTAATAGCTTTCCTATTTCCCAACTTGACCCCATGAATCTATTATTGACATACCACCCACAGTGATCTTGCTGAAGTAGAAATCAGATCTTGTCACTCCTCTGCTAGAACATAATTTTTCGCTCAGAGTAAGAGCATTTAAATTTTGCAGACTTCCCCCTCATCTGACCCTCTGCTCATCTGACACTCCTTATTCCCCTTCCTTGCTGCACTTTCTTTTTAACCCTTTGAACTTTGTAGCATACTATTTGTTTACTTATTTATATTGTTTATTTCCTGACTCTGTTTTTTAGACTATATGAATATATATATACACACATATATATGTATATATATATATACTATATTCTTTCTTATTTCTTATTTCTTTCTTCTTATTTCTATAGTATAATCTTTTCTTTCTTATTCATGGTTCCAATATCTGCAATGGCACCTAAAACATGGTGAATGCTCACTAAATACTTACTAAATAGATTAGTTAAAAAGTTGATTTCTCCTGACACTAAGAAGGAGTCGCCTGAGTACAAATAAAAGAGCTTAAGTATCGGGAAACCTTCCCTACCTATACCCCTATGACTCTCCGGCATATCTCCACAGCAAGCTGTGATTCCCCGATCAAAACCCTGTTTGTACTATATTGTAGTTATCTTTTTATTAATCTTCCATACTGGACAGCTCCTATGTGGCAGAGATGGTTTAATATTCACCTACTAACCATTTGCATTGAGTACAATAGGTAGTTTGTACTGTTCGTTGAACATATGGATAAATCCATGAATAAAAGTTCCTGTCAGTCCTAGAGGTTGGCTTCCTCAGTATGTTGTTAATGTTGACACTGTCTTCTTCCTGGAAGAATTAGAAGTCTTTCCAGCTATGTTTTTCCCAGAAGTATACTTCTAGTTCAGATATCTGCCCCCCTCCCAAACAGCTTATATTTGCTGATTCTAAAGAGGCAGGTTGGCCAAAGCTGACAAAGCCACTGAGTGATGGCCTTCTTTTCCCCCAGGAAGGCTCGGTAACACTAAAATCTCCAGAAATCCTGTTCCTAAACGGCTTAACCTTCAGCAGTGAACAAATATTGAATGTAAAGATTGTTCTTTGAGTCTCAGTGCACATGGAAATTCCTCTCCCTCTGAGACATTATCTGGCCCTCTACCCAGAAACAATGGCTTTCTCAGGTGAGCACGATTTGATCTCTGAAACAGCAGCTCTTTCGAATCATTATTCAAAGACAATCACTGCTCTTTTCGCTTAGTTTTGCCTCCACCTCTCAAAGTTGCGTTGTGTTAGCGATGGCTCAGAAATTGTAAAACTGTTGGTTTTACCATAAGATAAAGCAGCATAAAATCAGTTTTGCTGTTCAGCTGGTTTCAAGAATAACTTCCTGTGCTGCAGTGGCATTTTTCCGGGTGTCCCTGTCGACCTGTTGACTATATCACCCGAGTAGCTAGTACTAGGTAATGTGATGCTGTATGTATCTGAATTAAAGCTATGGAGAAACAGACATTATCAGGGTTATTTGCTGTTCTTGTTTTCTTCCCATACAGCCATGTTTCTTGTAAGACAGGGGTTAGCACCTTTTCTCCCCCCCCCCTTTTCAAGACCCTTTAAAGGGACTACACCAAAGCACCTGAAGGATGAAACCAATAGAAAAAGAATGAGTGTCCACTTGGGTGCTACCCCTCAACCCTGGAACGTTTCTCCACGGGTAAGCAGTGAAATGATGGGACAGGAAATGCAAGAGAGCAGCGTGTTGTTTTGTCCGCTTCCCACCCTGCAACAATGTAATTGTGTTAGGAGTATTAAAAAATCGACCTATTACCAACCAACCTCCTAATTATCAGTTAGCACGTTAATTATCAGCTAATTGGAAACTAATCCCCAGTTTTTCAGTCAAGCTTTTGTCAGGGATTTAAATGGTAACCAGCAAGAATGAGTTCCCCAGCCCTGCCAACCAAAAAAAAAAAAAAAAAAAAAAAAAGGGGTGGGGTGGATTTTTTTCTTATTCAAGCTTTTTCAGAGGAAATTTTATTTCTTTATGAAAAGCACATTTTGCATTTGTGAAATAATTAGGCAGCAGAGTGTGAGGTGAAACCTATCTTCCTTGATCTGGCTTTCTGTTAGAAATCCTTACACATAATAAGCACTCAATAAATGCTTTGTGAATTAATGTCTAAGCCCACACTCTTACACACAAGCTCATGGCCATACACTCATAAAATGAGTGAAGCTAGGCCAGGTTTCCCTGTTCCCATTCCAGTCTTTTTCCTGCTAAACACTCTGCTGTCACGAAGCAGGGATTACATTAAATACCCTGCCGCTCAAGCCCAAGATTCTTTGGGACAGTAAGCTGAAAAGGGCTCATGACAGCTGGTATCTAGACATAATTTTTATTTTTTGCACTTTTACGGATCAACAAATGAAAATGAATGGAGCTACTGAAGGTGAATTCAATCATCTGCCTGACGGACAACATATTAGCCTATTTTTGTACCACATTTAGAATTATTAATTATATACAATTACTCATGTTCTACTCATTCTCCCTTGATGTTCTGTGAGCTCTTCAAAGGTAGGCACAATATTCCACTCTCAGTCCCTGTGCCTGGCATCCTGGTCCAAGGAATTTTCTCTCTAAATATACAAGTAATTAATTCATTAGTTAATTAACTAGTATTAATGAAAACAACTGGCTTAATGGCATCAGATGGTTATACACACATACAGAAACACACAAACAAATCAAAGGTAGTCACTAAACCAATGACAATAAGAATTGATATATATAGTGGACCAAATCAAGATAGCAGCTAATCCAATTCATACTCTTGCATTTCCTGGGTCAAGAGTTAGTCCCAGACATTTAATGTAATCCACGCACTCTCTCTCTCCAACACACAGCTTTACCACCACAGCCCGTCTTGAGACCACCGGACCTGGGTGATTTTATCCCTGATATGTCAGTTACCACAAGAAGCCCCAGATTCCCAGGGTTCATCTTCACCAGTCTAAATTCCTTATAATTCCATACCACCACCCCCATCTTGTCCATTTCTCTGACCTTTCCCCGACTCCAGAAAGTCATCCACTGTGTCCTCTGAAACTCACCAGTCCCATCATTAGCAAAAGCCACCATGATGTCAGTCTCTGTTCTGAAATTCCCCTTTCCCATTTTCTCTAACTAAAACCTAGATCTCCCATGAGCACATTGACTCATTTTTCTCCCACTGCCTCCTTTTACACTACATCTGGAGGTCAGAGAGAGCTGTCCACTTTGATTCTTCATTACTGTCTCCAGACCATTCTCTCTTCCTCCTCCCTAAACACTGTCAGTCTTGATTCTCCTGTCTAATCAGTGAGGCTAAATTACTCATTCTGCCCTATTGCGGTGACTTCTGCTGGCTGCTAGGCCATTCCCCAATCATTTCCCAAAGATGTTATTTCCTGGTGCATTGATATTTTCTCTAAAGCGACTCCTGTCTTAATTCTTAGCAATTTCATATTAGCCATAAGTGATAGATACTCCAACGTTCCAATGTCTCAATTCCTCGAAGCTTTCTCCTCTAATGGTTTTGTCGTTACTCTCACTCAGATGCTCATTCCCATGGTCATAACCTTGATTCTGTCACATCAGCTCTTCCATAATCTCCATTTCAATCATTGCTGTGTCCACTCCCTCCTATCTGTCCATCTGCTTCCTTCTCTTACATCAACTCAAAAGATTCTTCAACTCATGTTGACAGAAGTGGTTCTACCATCTTTGCCACTGTCCTTCAATCTTCATGTCTTCTCTTACCTCCTTGACCAGATTAAACTCCAGAGTTCAACATTAAAATCTTTCCTTTGCAATGACTTTGTAATGACCCTCACTCCCTTGATACTCTCTTGCTCTGTTGTACTCTCTTAGAAGAACAATAACCTGGTTAAAATCAATTCTCTTCCTCTTGTGCCCCAGTACCTATGCAAATGAATGTGGCTGGGTAAAATCACACAGCCATGCTTACCAGAATTACTTTAAATTCATGCCCAGCGACTACATGCAGATATTTAATGTAATCCACGTACTCCCTCACTCTCCAACATTCATATTTTTACTATGTCCTCTCTCTTTAAACTTCTACAACTGCCTACCCCACCTTTATTATCAGCTGATGAGACTGCTTACTCTATCATTGAGAAATCTGCAGTAATCAGAAAAGAATTTCCACATGCTTATGCCATCACACATACTCACCTGCCAGCAGCTGTCCTCACATACTCTACCTTCCCACCTGTTACCATAGATTAATTATACATGCTTCTATCTCAAGCCATTCCTTCTGATCTATGCATTAGTTCACAGTTCCTCTCACTTACTCTAGATGCTGATTGCTCCAGCTTTTCTCCTGGATCTCTCCTACATGATCATGCTTTCTACACGATCAAACATGTTGTCACTCCTCCTATCTTCCAAAAATAATCTTGGCTGCAATTTGCCATCCAGGTGCCACCACATTTTTTTATCCTTTGCAGCAAGACTCCTTGAGTTGTCTATATTTGTATATCCAATTCCTTTCCTTCCATTCTCTCATCTTCAAATCAGGCTTTCACTCATACAACTTCATACTAAACTGCTTTTCTCATGGTCACCAATGATGACCACATTGCTATAGACAATGGTCAAGTCTCAGTTCTCATCTACCAGAAGCATTTGGCACAATGCCCCTTAAACAGTTTCTGGCTTAAATATCGGGATTCTATGATATATTTTATTCTTTCTTTTCACCTCACAGGCTTTCCTTTCTCAGTCTCCTTTTCCATCTTCTCCTTTTCTTCCCAAACTTTAAATTTTTTTTTCAACATTTTTATTTATTTTTGGGACAGAGAGAGACAGAGCATGAACGGGGGAGGAGCAGAGAGAGAGGGAGACACAGAATCGGAAGCAGGCTCCAGGCTCTGAGCCATCAGCCCAGAGCCTGACGCGGGGCTCGAACTCACGGACCGCGAGATCGTGACCTGGCTGAAGTCGGACGCTTAACTGACTGCGCCACCCAGGCACCCCTCTTCCCAAACTTTAAAGGAGGAGGACCAAGGGATCCCTACTCATAGCTCTTCTCTAAAATATATTTACTCTGCTGCTGAATTTACTTAATCTCATGCCGTTATATACCATCTATATGCTAATGACTCCCAAATCTACATCTCCAGCCTGGACCTCTCTCCTAGACTCCAGACTTGTATATACAGTTGCCTACTTGACATTTCCACTTGGATGTCTAATAAATGTCTAACGCATATCTCAAATTCAGGATTCAAAACGAGAGCTCCTAATCTTCCCACACTAAAGCCTGATCCTAGTACAGTGTTGCCCATCTTGGTGAATGGCAGATTCTTTGACTACGCCTTAATATATATGCAGAATCTGCCTCCTTTTGAACTCCTCCATCAGTCTTACCTTTAGACCCCAGAGAAGAGGTGCGTTTTCTCTTGGCTTACTTCTGTAGAGGGCCCTGCCTATCCCAAACACACAAAAATAAATTTGTTAAGGAACACACGGACATTTTTTGTTATGTGAGAATGAACATTCAGCACTGACAAAATATAATCTGTAACCCTAAATGTCTATTTTCCTGACGAATACCATTCAGGTGCCAGAGAAACACATCACTTACTCTGTATTCTTGGAAAACTAAATAACTGCATACAAATGCTCTGAAGACTTTCAGTTTGGATGGCTGCTGAAATTGAAGACGGATACTGCATAAGAGTGGGGAGGATGTCAGATGCAGAAGCCCCTAACTAATGAAAAGAGCAAATTAACTTATCAAATCCTCCCTCACAAACAGCATAAACGCAGTAGAGTCTTGAGGAAGAAAATCATTTCCTAGGAGTGCTACATGTCCACTTGCTTGCTCTCTTTTGTGTTCTAGTTCATGGTCCCAGAAGGAGTTATGAATTCATTCAGCATTCACAATGGGACATGGCAGCTGAGGAATATTTTCTCATATTAAATAATTCGTATTTGTTTAAAATGTAAATTTCTTTAAATTTCCACGTAACTTGTGGGAAGCATGAAACCAATTTTTAAAATCACTATACACATCTATATATCACTTTAAGGGCTTATGAAATTTGTATACATCCTGGTGAATTAAATGATGAAATTTAAATATATTGTAATATTTTCTGCAATAATGAAATTTGTCAAATGCTTTCCATTATGCTATTTGAATGTGGTAAGTAAAATCTATGGTTCATTTATTAATCTAAGTATTGCTTTAACAATTTTATCTGCAATTTCAATTGCTACTGCTTCACAGATAACGTTTCCCCAAATTGAAATTATTAACAATATATTATTACTATAATGACTCAAAAAAGGATATCTGCCATTGTTATGAACAGAATAAATATTATGTTAAAATCTCAATTATAACAACAATGATTTTGCAGAAATAAAGACAAGAAAAATTTTATAGGATATATAATAAACTATGAAATACATGTTTTATGTTATTAATTTTGCATACATTGTCAGCCCACCAATAGAACTCCCAGATATACATAATAATATGTGTGTGTGTGTGTGTGTGTGTATATATATATATATATATATATATATATATATATATATGGTCATATTTGATATTTTTCCAGCTTCTAGTTATTTGAAAAGCATATACTTATGCATTAAAAAATTCTTAACATAGGGGTGCCTGGGTGACTCAGTCGGTTAAGCGTCCGACTTCGGCTGAGGTCATGATCTCACGGTTCAGGGATTCGAGCCCCGCATCAGGCTGTGTGCTGACAGCTCAGAGCCTGGAGCCTGCTGCGGATTCTGTCTCCCTCTCTCTGCCCCGCTCCCACTGGCACTGTCTCTGTCTCTCAAAAATAAATAAATGCTAAAAAAAAATTTAAAAATTCTTAATATGAAGGCATATTTGTAAGATAGGAAGACAGAATGTATCACATGTGCGCTTTCATTTAAACTCTTTCCTTGAGCATTACATATTTTAGGGTGGCCTAAGACTGGCCCTACTGAGTTCAAAGCCACCCTCATTGCTCACCTGAATTATTGCAGTAATGTTTTAACTGGTTTCCTGGCTTACATGTCACCATACCATCTATTCTTAACTGAGTAGTCAGAACAATTCTGTTGAAATGTAAGTCGGATTGAATCACTCCTATATTCAAAACCCTTCAAAGGTTCCTTACATCATCAAAGCCCATTTTACAAGGACCTACAGACGTCCCATACCCCATCATTATATTTCTGCTTCATTGCCTATGACCCCTCCTAGTTTACTTACTGTCTTCTAGTCTCCTTAGCCTTCATACTATTATGTGAGGCATATTTCCGCCTCAGGGCCTTTTCATCGGTTATCTCCTCTGCCTAGAATGACCCTTTCCCTATAGACACATGGCTCACTCCCTCTTCTCTATCAAGACTTTGCTCAAATGCCATTTTCTCAAATGAGACCCATTTAAAATTTGAAGCCATCCCCCAGCAGTCTTAATTCTTATGTTGCTTCTATCATTACATAAAATAGTATATATGTGGGTGTGTATATATACACCCCAACGTGGGTGTGTATCATATGTATAATATAATTACTATTATGTATATTATTTATATATAATTACTATCTATAATTACTATATATATATATATATATCTTGCTTATTGTCTTTCTCCACCCACTCAAACCCTATAATGACTTGGTATTTTGTTAAATTAAAAAAATTTTTTCATGTTTAGTTTTGAGAGAGAGAGAGAGAGAGAGCGTGCACAAGTAGGGGAGGGGAAGAGAGAAGAGGGAGACATAGAATCTGAAGCAGGCTCCAGGCTCTGCACTGACAGCTCAGAGCTCTGTCAATGCAGAGCCTGATGTGGGCTCAAACCCACAAACTGCAAGATCATAACCTGAGCTGAAGTTGGACTCTTAAATGACTGAGCCACCCAGGTGCCCCATGACATGGTATTTTTAAAAATTTTGTTTTGTTTGCTGTTGTATCCCCCAAGGCCTAGGACAGTTCCTGGCACACAACAGACGCTCACTAAGAAATATTTGTTGAATAAATGAATGAATTCTTCTACTTCAGCCAAAACAATATTCCTATTGCTCACAAGTAACTGTATAATTTCCTTCCTTGGAACCTTTCAGGCGTTCCCCATTGCTCCTAGGGCAAAACGCATACTTTTAATAGCTAATCAGAGTCTACATATTCTTACAAGGTTTATAAGGCTTTGTGTTACCTGTTTTCCACCTCCATTTTCATCCCTTGCCCTTATCCCTACATGTTCCCCAGCACCCAAAGTCACTAAGAGTTCATGGCCTCGCCGGGTCAAATGTTCTCATTTCCTACTCTGTATCATGTCAAGATCTCCTTAGGGTTTTGGTACATGAGCTTCTGTCTGCGCACTCAAGCCATCAGGAGCACGTACTCCCGCACGCGTCATCTCTTAACCCCAATCATCCTCCGGAGATCTTGGCTTTAATGCCACTTGTCTGTGACACACCTGGGAATTTGTTAGGTCCTCCTCATGGGAGTTCCCATAACCCCCTGAACTTCCACCGCAAAGCACTGGCCATACTTTCTTGTAATGCCAGTTCAGGGATCTGTCTCCCCAGGTGGTTTCGGTGGTTCCTGAGAATAGGGACCCTGACAGGCATTTCCTCAGTGCTTAGCACAATAATAAGCAGTGTTGTATTTTTCTAAGCACTGACTATTAAGTGATTAATCCTAAGGAATAACCCTGAGAGGTATTATTACCCTCCAATTTGCAGATGAAAAGAGCAAGGGACAGATATTAAGCAAATTGCCCAAGGTCACAAAGCAATAATTGCCCCAGCCAAGACTTGAACCTGGCCTGACTGCCCAGATTCCGAGCTCTTGCTCCAAAGCATCCTGTTATACTGTCTGCGGAACAGGGTAAATGTTAAGAGTGCAATGCATATTTGCTAAATGAACGCACAAAGGATGGAGCACACACAGGCTCAGTGCAT
The DNA here is from genome assembly GCF_014898765.1 of Herpailurus yagouaroundi. Classification (NCBI taxonomy): domain Eukaryota; kingdom Metazoa; phylum Chordata; class Mammalia; order Carnivora; family Felidae; genus Herpailurus; species Herpailurus yagouaroundi. The sequence goes on from NW_024420501.1 coordinate 4,526,265, forward strand.
GGCACTTATGGAAAAACGGCGGCTTCAGGAGAGGCTAAGAATCCCCCGGTGCCAGCAGGCAGCGACTCCGCACTCGCGGAAAACACAGACTGCCACACGGGGGTGATGCACAGACGCCTGATGTTTCTCTATGATCATCACGACTAGCTGTGTGTCTCCGCATTCCTCCTTCGAAGAAGGAGTGGGCGCCACTAGCTGATGGAGCATTCTTCAGGAAACTCTCCCGTTCCTGATACAGTATGCGTATCTGAAAGCAGCGGGCCATCACTGTTCTTCGGAACAAAATGAATTGCTGGTGAATCTTAAAAATCATGGATGAGATAAATGAGGATGAGAGAGAGAAAGGGTATCTTCTCAGCAAAATTAAAAAGTAAAACAAATCACACTACTCTCAGCTGAGTAAACAGCATATGGATATTGTTATACGAATAGCTTGCTTACTAATTCTCAATACCTTATCAATCTCTTATCTTATTCATTGTGGTGTTTTATACAGCCCATTTACTCACAGGAACCTTGTCCAAATAAAGTAGAAAAATATTCTTGAAATATTTGGTGGACCACAAGTACAGAATATTTGAGAGAAAATGTCATGTTGTGGCCACCTGGGTATATTTTTATACATCTTTTTTCCTTCTAAACTGACCGGTGTGGACTCTGTCTGTCTTTAGCAGCTGTTTGAAGACAATAAAACAGGTTAGACACCAGTAGATCCCTGTGCCATCAGACAACCTAGGGAATTGGTGGAGAAAGGCAAGTCTGAGTATGTACTGAAAGGTATTCACTAGAGGGTTTCTCTGTTTCAGGAAACAGACTGATCTTGACAGCCAGCTTCTCTCCTACAGAAATCATTCAAGGTGGGTTACTTAGAGAAGACAATAAGTTTTTATATAAGGAGGGATTTTATTTTAGGTCTTGGAGTAACTTGTTAGGAGAGCGAACTCTCATACACTTGTTAATTCACTGACAGAAGGAACTAATTACCCATACAAGCGTTTGATTTAGGGACACAGCATGCAGGCTCCGTGCTGTCATCACAGAGCCCGATTCAGAGCTCGAACTCACAAACCGCGAGATCGTGACCTGAGCTGAAACCAAGAGTTGAATGCTCAACTGACTGAGCCACCCAGGCGCCCCATATTTTATTTATTTTAAACTTCAGCTTCTTTTCATGCTATTCGGAAGATTAATATGAATCATAAGGGCTTGATGTTGTAGCTGGGGTGAGGCTATGCAATAATAGATTACTTTGTCAAATCAATTAGAGAGTAATTAATGACTTATTGAGTGCATAAACATGCCAAGTTTTATTTAAAGCCTGGGGGGAGTGGTGGTATATGTGTGCACAATGAATTTCTATGGAGTATCTTCTCTGCTCTCCAGAAATCTAGAGGTCAAACTGTGCTATTAAAAAGAGGCTGATCAAAAATTCGCTCTTTCCTGGACTGTGCTGGCAATCTCATTGGTCTCCCAATCTACTTTCTCTTACACTCAGTCCAGTCCCAGAGAAACTGGAGGGATAAGCCTGTAACATAAATCTGATTATGACATTCCACTGTTTAAATCTCTTTCATGGCTTCAATTTTACTGTTGGATACATCCAAATTCTTCATTATGGAATGAAATGACTGTCATCTTTGGCACCTGTCATTGCTTCCTCTAACATAACCTCACATAACCAAAAGATAAACCACCCAGAGCTATTCCCAGAAAACAACATAGACTTTTTAATTCCATGCTTTTGAACATTCTGTTATCATTGCTTGGAATGCCCCTGCCACACATTCCATGAAGTCTTGACTCTAGTTATAACTGAGAGAAGCACTCAGTCTACTGTGAAAGACAGACACCCAAAATAGTCTTCTGATTTCAGCAAAATGGCAGATAAAGAGAATTGAAAATACTCCTGGTGAACACTTAGTAATGCCTAATTGGATACAACAAAACTCTTGTGGGTACATAGTTCAGATCATAGTTTCTGCTATCAGAAATGAAGTGAAAACCAAAAACCAGAGCAGGAAGTACATGAGGACATAGGGATAGAAATGATAGGGGGTTGTGAGTATCAATAATGTAAGGGTTGGGGTATTTAACATCTACCTGAGGACAGGAGATTAGCCCTTGGGCTTATACAGGAAAAATAATTTGAAGTAAAAAGCTGGTTTAAAGCTAGGACCCTTGCAGATCTGAATTTTCAGCTAACTGATGAGTTATGGGAAAAAGAAACAAAACAAATTAAGATTCCCAACAGTGGAGGGATGACAAAGAATTTTTGTCTCCATGTATCTGGGTAGAAAAATATCAAAATGTACCTGTTAATAATTCAAAACCCTAGGTCTGTACCACATGTGGATTTGGGTTAAAAGCTCTACACTCCACCTGTGTGATGCAAGAAACTCTAAGCCAAAAAATTAGCATAAGATTGGGAGTGAGTTGCAATCCCTGGATTATGTCATTATCCCTGGATAATGACAAACATAAAACCATCCTGAGGGAACATGCCTCCAGACCAGTGACCCATAATTTCTTCATACAAAACTCTACAGAATATAACTCAACCCCAAATTTAAGAACACAGGAGGAAACAATTCATTGTGAGTGAGAATCAGCAGAAACAGCAAAATAGAGGCTTCCTAGGGGCACCTGGGTGGCTCAGTTAGTTAAGCATCTGACTTTGGCTCAGGTCATGATCTCATGGTTCATGAGTTCGAGCCCACATCAGGCTCTGTGCTGACAGCTCAGAGCCTGGAGCCTGCTTCAGATTCTGTGTCTCCCTCGCTCTTTGCCCCTCCCCCAATCACGGTCTGTCTCTCTGTGTCTCAAAATTGAATAAACTTTTTTTATTTTTTTTTTTAAATTTTTTTTTCAACGTTTATTTATTTTTGGGACAGAGACAGACAGAGCATGAACGGGCGAGAGGCAGAGAGAGAGGGAGACACAGAATCGGAAACAGGCTCCAGGCTCTGAGCCATCAGCCCAGAGCCTGACGCGGGGCTCGAACTCACGGACCGCGAGATCGTGACCTGGCTGAAGTGGGACGCTTAACCGACTGCGCCACCCAGGCGCCCCGAATAAACTTTTTTTAAATAGAAATTTCCTACTTTTCCCTCATTCCTCCATCTAGGCAGTAGATTTTATAATCTGAGAGACTATAAAATCGCTATATTTATTATAATTAAAGATCTGATTAGCATAAAAACCTTAAGAAATAACAAGATGCTATGAAAAAGAAAGAAATGAGCATATCCGGAAAATAACCAAATAGCACTTCCAGAAATAAATAATAGGAAGTTCGAACCTAAAGTCACAATATATTGGGCACAGCTGTCTATAATCCATTTAGAACTGGTGAACTAGAATATAGATATTTAAAGATTACCTAGAGTTCATTCCAGAGAGATAAATAGAAAATGTGAAAGAGCCACATATAAGTGAAAACATATGGTATCTATCTTTCTCTGACTTTCACTTAGCAGAATACCCTCCAGTGGATCTTGAGAAACTTAACAGAAGACCATGGGGGAAGGGAAGGGAAAAAAGTTACAAACAAACAGAGAGGGAGGGAGGCAAATCATAAGAGACTCTTTTTTAAATTTTTTTAAAAAAATTTTTAATTTTATTTATTTATTTGTTTATTTATTTATTTATTTATTTTAATATATGAAATTTATTGTCAAATTGGTTTCCATGCAACACCCAGTGCTCATCCCAAAAGATGCCCTCTTCAATATCCATCACCTACCCTTCTCTTCCTCCCACCCCCCATCAACCCTCAGTTTGTTTGTTCTCAGTTCATAAGAGACTCTTGAATACAGAGAACAAACTGAAGGTTGATGGGGGGTGGGGGAGAGGGGAAAGTGGGTGATGGGCATTGAGGAGGGCACTTGTTGGGATGAGTACTGGGTGTTGTATAGAAGCCAATTTGACAATAAATTTTATTAAAAATAAATAAATAAATAAATAAAGCAAAATTTACAGTCTAACAACAACAAAAAAAGAAAATGTGAAAGAGATAACAAGAAACATGGAAAACAGAATGAAACGGTTTGATATATATCTCTCAGAAGTTCCAGAAAGAGCAAATAGAATAGGGATGAGGCAATATGCAAATACTTTTCTAGAATTTATGAGTATAAATTTTCAGACTCTGGACGTAAAATGCATCACAAGAAGATAAATACAACTGAGACTACTTGTAGACATATAATAGTGAAAGTGTAGACCAATAACAGGGAAACATCTTAAGAGCAACCAGAGGAGGGATGATTATGTACAAAGTAATGGCAGACCATTAGATGGGCCAGGGCTTCTCAAAAACAGCAATAGAAGCCAGAAGACAATGAAATCATCACCACAGATAATAGAAGAAAGTAATTGTCAATCCAGCATTCTCTAACTAGCAAATTTGTAATGTAAACCTGAACATACTTTCAAAGAAATAAAGAATGAGTGTTCACCAGTCATAGACACTCGCTGAAATAACTATTAATAGAACTACTTCATAGTATAGAAACTGAATGCAGAAAGAGTGAGATATAAGGAGCAATGGTGAAAAAGAAAGTGGTAAGCATGTGGGTAATCCAAGCATGGACTATATAAAATAGTAATTGTGGCTAATTTCAGAGGGGGTACAAAGCCAAAGGGAATTAAAATACCAGACATCTAAGAATGAAAGAAAATGATCTCTGTAAAAGTGTTCTATGGTTTTTGAATTGTCCAAAAGGACAGTAGAGATACTGCTGAAATTTACAGTTTAAGTCATTTATTTAAGTTGTTAAGGCTGGGGTTCCTGGCTGGCTCAGTCCGTTAAGCGTCAGACTCTTGATTTTAGCTCAGGTCATGATCTCATGGTTCATGGGTTTGACCCCACTGACAGTGCAGAACCTGCTTGGGATATTCTCTCTCTCTCTCTCTTCTCTTCCTGTGCTCAGGCACACACACTCTCTCTCAAAATTAATAAATAAACTTAAAAAATAATAATATGTTAAGGCTAAAAACTAAAATAATAGAAATAAAATGTGTTGGGTGCCTGGGGGGCTCAGTTGGTTAAGCGTCCAATCTTGATTTCGGCTCAGGTCATGATCTCATGGCACACTGTGCTGACAGTGTGGAGCCTACTTGGGATTCTCTTTCTCCCTCTCTCTCTCTGCCCTCTCCCACTCGTGTGTGTGTGTTCTCTCTCTCTCTCTCTCTCTCTCTGCCTCAAAATAAATAAATAAGCTTTAAAAAAGGAATCAAATGTGTTCTTTACATACAGTTGACCCTTAAACAATATGAGTTTGAACTGCAAAGGTCCACTTATACATGGATTTTTTTTTTTACAATACAGTACTATAAACATATTTTCTCTTCTTTATGATATTCTTAATCAGATACTCTTTTATCTGGCTTACTGTGTTGTAAGAACACAATATAATACATATAACATACAAGATATATGTTAACCAACTGTTTGTGTCATTGGTAAGGCTTTCAGTCAATAGTAGGCTATTAGTAGTCAAGGTTTTGGGGAATCATAAGTTATACACAGATTCTCCACTGCACAGGGGGTCGGCACTCCTAACCTCATGTTGTTCAAGGGTCACATGTACTAGTAGAAGGGGAAAAGGTAAACAAAGAAGACTGGATTAGTAAAGAGAATCAGGACAGGAAAGAGGTAAACTAAAGCAAAGAAAGAGTATAGAAAAGAAAGAAGTGTAAAAAATGATAGAAATAAATCCAAATATATCTATAATCACAATAAATATAAATGTTTATAACTATTAGTTAAAATCAAGGTTCTTGTATTGCATATAGAAATATTTAGCCATATGTGGTTTATAGGAGATATGCCTAAAATGCAAAGACCTAGAAGAGTTAAGACAAAGAAATTGAAGAAAATATATCAGGATTCATATGCCATGGATATATCAGTATTAAATGAAATCAGTTTTAAGATGAAATAAGTATTCTAAGGGTTAAGATAATGCTAGGAGGAGGAGCCAAGATGGCGGAACAGCATGGACGTTTTCTGTGTGTTTTGCATCCATGAAATACAGCCAGACCAACACTACACCATCCTGCACACCTAGAAAACTGATCTGAGGGTTAACAAAACAATTTTCACAACGTGAACCACAGAATTCAGCAGGTATGTGGCACGGAGAGGTGAACTTGGGGAGAGAGAAGCCACAGAGGACGGAGCCGCTTTTGCGTGCAGAGAGAGGATGGAGATGGTGGGGAGAATATGGGGAAAGCACCCCTCCCCAAAAGCAGCTGGAGAGAAAGTTGAAGGTTTGAAAAAGCCACAGAGACTGAACTTAAAAGGGAGAAAGGAGAAACGAGAGGGTTTAAATTCCATTAAGAATATAAACTGGGGAAGCGCAGAGTCTGAAACTCCACAGCTCGATACCTGGCAGTGCTCTGTTGGGAAGGGCGAATCCCCAGGAGCAGCGTGAAGTCCGGGTTCTTCAGGCCACACGGGGAGAGGTGGTTCCCCTCCTGGGAGGACACCTGGTAGAGGCTGTGTGAGCCCCACAAAGGCAAGGCCCCAGTGGGCCTGGGAGAAAAACCACATTCACTGGTGCTGGAACAAGGTCATTATAGGTGAAGCCTGGTGCCAGATGTGTGTTGTGATTTTCCATAATTCCTGAAATGTTGCCGCTACACGATCATGTGAACTTTTTCTGGGGTGGGCTGGCACTTGGCTGTAGTCTCTGGGCATCGACAGCAGCTCAGTCCCGCAAACATTCCTGGGTGCGGCTGGCACCCTGCCATTGCTCGATGAGACCCTCTGCAGAGGGGCAGAACGGGTCAAAGCCGCAGTCCCTCAGAAGTAAGGGGCCGGGAAAAACAGCTGCATCTGAGACAAAACTTGGGAAGGAGGTGCTGCCTGGGGCTTGGTCACGGACTGTGTAAAAGTGGGGAGTGGATGCAAGCTGAAAACAAAGGATGGTGTGTGATTGCTGATCAGGGAGAACAGAGTTCCAATACTAGAGACAGGGTAGTTGGGTGACACCATTTTCACTGCTCCTGCACATGCACATACGCACCTCCAAGTGCCACAACAATCCACCCCACTGGGCTAGCAGCGCCATCTAGTGGAGAACGAAGCCGTTACGCTAAGCCCTGCCCAACTGGGCCAAGCTCGCTTTTCAGGAACACAAATCTCTCCACCTGATTAGTTTATGGACCACTTTCTTACACCATACATAAAAATAAACTCAAAATGGATGAAAGACCTAAAGGTAAGACAAGGAACCCATCAAAATCCTCGAGGAGAAAGCAGACAAAAATGTCTTTGATCTTGGCCACAGCAACCTCTTACTCAACACATCTCCTGAGGCAAGGGAAACAAAAGCAAAAATGAACCACTGGGACATCATAAAAATGAAAAGCTTCTGCACAGCTAAGGAAACAATCAGCAAACCTAAAAGGCAACCAACAGAATGGGAGAGGATATTTGCATATGACGTATCAGATAAAGGGATAGTATCCAAAATCTATAAAGAACTTATCAAACTCAACACCCAAAAAAACAAATAATCCAGTGAAGAAATGGGCAAAAGACATGAATAGACACTTCTCCAAAGAAGACATCCGGATGGCCAATTGACACATGAAAAAATGCTCAATATCACTCATCATCAAAACCACAATGAGATACCATCTTACACCTGTCAGAATGGCTAACATTAACAACTCAGGCAACAACAGATGTCGGTGAGGAGGCGGAGAAAGAGGATCTCTTTTGCATTGCTGGTGGGAATGCAAGCTGCTGTAGCCACTCTGGAAAACAGTATGGAGGTTCCTCAAAAAATTAACTAGAACTACCCTACAACCCAGCAATAGCACTACTAGGTATTTATCCAAGGGATACAGGTATGGTGTTTCAAAGGGACACATGCACCCCCATGTTTATAGCAGCACTATCAACAATAGCCAAAGTATGGAAAGAGCCAAATGTCCATCGATGGATGAATGGATAAAGATGTGGTGTATATATACAATGGAGTATTACTCGGCAATAAAAAAGAAGGAAATCTTGTCATTCGCAACTACATGGATGGAACTAGAGGGTATTATGCTAAGAGAAATTAGTCAGAGAAAGACAAATATCATATGACTTCACTCATAGGAGGACTTTAAGACACAGAACAGATGAACATAAAGGGAGGGAAGCAAAAATAATATAAAAACAGGGAGGGGGACAAAACATAAGAGACTCTTAAATATGGAGAACAAACAGAGGTTTACTGGAGGGGTTGTGGGAGGGGGGATGGGCTAAATGGGTAAGGACATTAAGGAATCTACTCCTGAAATCATTGTTGCACTATATGCTAATTTGGATGTAAATTTAAAAAAGCAAAAAATGAAAGATAATGCTAAAAGATATACTAAAGTTATATTATTGGGCGTATATAGTCATATAACACACAGTGTCAAAACACACGACATCAAAAATATCAGAGCCAGAAAGAGAAAATCACAAATCCATGATCATAGTGAAAGATTTTAATACTTATTTCTCATAAACGAATGAAGCAAGCAGTAAAAGTATTAAGACTATAATACTTTGTACAGCAAAATTAGCAAGGTTAACCTAATGGACATATTTAGAATCTCACACCCAGCAATAATTTTTTTCAGAGCACAAATGGAACATTTAAACAAATATAGTTTTATTGGTGATAACACTTAATATCTACCCTCTTAGATTTCAAGTATTCAGGAAAATATTGTTAAGTATATTTACATTGCTGTACATTAGCTCTCTAGAACTTATTCATCTTGCATCACTGAAACTTTGTACTCCTTGAGCAACATTTCACCATTTTCCACTCCACCCCAGTCCCTGGTAACCAGCACTCTACTACTCTCTGCTTTTATGAGTTTTGCTATTTTTATGTTTTTAATTTTTTAATATTTATTTTTGAGACAGAGAGAGAGAGCGAGTGAGCGAGCAGGGGAGGGGCAAAGAGAGAGGGAGACAGAGAATTTGAAGTGGACTCCATGCTCAGCTGTCAGTACAGACCCCAAGGTGGGGCTCGAACTCAGGAATGGTAAAATCATGACCTGGGCCGAAGCTGGATGCTTACTCAAGTGAGCCACCCAGGTGCCCCTGAGTTTTGCTATTTTTAGATTCCACATACAAGTGAGATCATGCAGTATTGGATTATTTAGCTTAGCATAATGTTGTCCAAGTTCATCCATATAAAAAGAAAATGTAAGAAAGTAAGAAAAAAATGGAAAATGGTAATTATGTGAGCTACTAGGCCTTGGCTGTGTTGATGATTTCACAATGTATATCAAAACATCAAGCTGTATGCCTTGAATATATATAATTTTTATTTGTGAATTATACCTCAATAAAAGGTGGGAAATTATATTATATAAAAATAAATAAATAAATGAGACTCTTTCAAGAAAAAATATTAACCATGTTTTAGCCCAGGACAAAATGTTAATAAATGCCAAACAATATCATATAGATCAGAAAGTATTTGTTTTGCTTGAGATGAAATAACAGAAATAAATAACTAAAAGATAACCAACTCCCAATTTATTAAAAAATATTAAAATATATCTCTAATAACTCATGCAAAAAAACCAATCAATAATAGAAATCAAATCATATTTTTTTTTAAATTTTTTTTTTTCAACGTTTATTTATTTTTGGGACAGAGAGAGACAGAGCATGAACGGGGGAGGGGCACAGAGAGAGGGAGACACAGAATCGGAAACAGGCTCCAGGCTCTGAGCCATCAGCCCAGAGCCTGACACGGGGCTCGAACTCACAGACCGCAAGATCGTGACCTGGCTGAAGTCGGAGGCTTAACCGACTGCGCCACCCAGGCGCCCCTCAAATCATATTTTAAACTTAATGGCAATGAAAGTAGTTCATATCAAAAGTTGTGGGATGCAGCCAAAGCAGTGGTAAGAGGGAAATTTGTACTCATATGCATATGTCAGAAAAGAGTAAGGACTTCAGATGAGTGAGCAAAGTGTACAACATCAGAAATTATAAAACAAACAGCAAAATAAAACTAGAGAAAATAAAAAAGGAAGTAAATAAATATAAAAATGGAAATAAAGGAAGAAGAAACCAAGAAACAGAGAGGAGCAGCAAAAAGTTGTTTTTTACAAAAAGTCAAATATAGCGGATAAAACTCTGGAAATACAGATCAAAAAGAAAGACAAAAGGGCCAAGAAAACCACTATTAAGAGTGAAAATATGACCATAACTGAAAACAGAGCAGAAGATTCAAAAAGTATAAGGGACTACTATTAATAATTTACACGTAAACATGCATGAAATGGATGATTTCTTAGAAAAACAAGACTTCTCAAAAGTGTTTCACAAAACATTGAAAACCTGAATGAAAGTATAGACACTAAGGAAACGGAATCAGTAGATTAAAATCTACCGCGGAAACAACACTAATACACACACACAACCCCATGTGCACACATCCCAGGCAGGCTTACTGTCAAGTTCTGTCAAACCTTTAAGGAGGAGGTGATCCTGTTTTATAAAACTGTTTTTGATGCCCAGCCACAGTGAGATTGAAAACCCATTCCAGAAGGTTGCAATGTGCCATCACTAAGGTTGAGGACCACTGAGCCGGTCTCATGTCTTCATTTTGCAGCTGTGGAAAGTGGGACTTAGCCAGGTAAAGTGACTCTTTTAGATCACAGGGCCAGTCACGTGCCTCCAGCTGAAGTTGGTGTTTTTATTGGCACAGTAAGATTTCACGATAATCTCTCTTAGGTATTCTTCTTATTCAGAACTGCAAATCCTACATTTTTCATTCTTTTTTTTTTTTCTTTCAAATGGGTTAGCAGTAGTAGAAAGTTACACTTCTGATGAGCCCATAATAGGAAGTAATATGTGATTACTGAATGCCATTTCACTCTAGAGCAGAATTGAGATTGAATTCTTCAGGAGTGAAAAGGAGCAGACAATAAACTTCTCACCTGAAATGGCTCAACATCAGGTTTTCACAACATAGTAAAATGAGAGAGAAGTACTTTATGCTCAATTTGTCTGTAAACCTAAAGATTCTCTAAAATAAAAAAAGATTAAATTACAAAAGTGATAGACAATATCCTCTTTCCTCTTAAGAGAGACTTTTCTTTTGGGGTTTAAGCAAAGGACCATGAGTATCGAACCTCGAACTTTCTTGGCATTTAGTTCCCCACTCCTGCTCAGTATTAGAAGAGTGGATAGGGAGGGAGTATCTATCATATGCTAATTGGTTCAGAGAGTGTCCAATTAGATGGAAATATTTCAATAAATGTATCAGCCACAATTACAAGCATAATGAACAGCAGTCAAAGTATATTAGTAAGGATTATGATTCATTTTTGGAAAAGTTGATTTAGTTCCAGCTCAACTGGGTAGTTCAGATTGTATTCTGGTGGGTAATAGGCATGTCAGTTACATTGTGAATACTTCTACAATAGCCACAAATTATAATGAACACAGAGAGGCACAAAATCTAATGGAAGAGGATGTCCATTATGACAAAAATCAGATGGAAGGCCAACGTCCAAAACTGATATTTAAAAACATGAGAACCTCCCCACCCAAACATTTCTGTGTTAAGAACAATATGCCCAAGAAACTAACACAGCATGTTCAGAAGAAATACTCTGTTTAACTCACACAAATAGTGATAATAATAAACGTCCATCGAATGTTTATTATCTGTGACCTACTTTAATACACATTATGTTATTTAACACATAATGATTTTTCAAGTTTGGCAGTAGTAGCTACATTTTCCAAAAAGGGAGCTGTAGTAAAGAGGTCAGGTGGCTTAGTTAACATCACATGGGAGACCAGTGCTTTCATATAAATCTGCCTGTTATTATTCCCAGTGTTCTTACCATTTCTCTGCCATTTTACCTTTTATAAGCTCTTCAAGGTTGGAGCCAAGAGATGCTCCTCAAGCAGTTTCACGACACCCCTGAGAGAGTTTGGGCAGGTGGGCCCCTCTTCTTTCTCTCTTCCTGCTCTTCTCATTATACCCCAGGTCAAGAGAAAGCTATACCCACTTTCTTTCTGGCCAAAGAATAAACAACAAAAGCTTTTCTTAAAACCAGTTTGTTTGGTTTTTTTTTGCTCTTTTTAACAAAGGTATGACAAACTGGGATTTTCAAAACAAAACAGTTTTACTAAAACCAGAAAGAAAAATGAAAAAAAAAAACCTAAAGAATATAAGTCAGCAGTCTTATCTCGAGTACAGTTTTTTGATCTGAATAGATAAGGATTTGGTGAGAAGGTCCACATGTAAAATAAGAATCTTGCTCAGAAAGTTCCCCCATTCATTCTGAAGGTCCTTTTTCATAGACCTTGAGTACACTGGGAGTGGGATGGTCATAATGTTGGTGGACTAGCCCCAAATGCATAAGGTAACCCAATAGTTTTCCTGGTACGTAGCAGCAAAGGTCAGAAAGTACTGAAACTAAAAACCTCCTCCAATCACATGCACTTGGTCCTGTGGCTATCTCCTCACAAGTGCCTACAACTCCTTACTACGTTAGTAACTTTTTGCCTTCTACCATATCATCAAAAATGGAAGGATTTCCTTCTTCCTTATGGATGAATAAATAATACTCCATTGTACATTCTTGCCACATTTTCTTTATCCATTCATCCACTGATGGGCACTAAGGTTGCACGATACCACTAATATATGGGGCGCGGGGTATGGAAATAGGAGACATGTTGTTTAAGGATACAAATTTGCAACTAGTAGACAAGTCCTGGAGATCTAACACACAACATAGTGAATACAGACAACAATCCTGTATTATAATCATCAAATCTGCTAAGAGACTAGATCTTAATTATTCCCATCACCAAAAAGAAATGATAGTCACGTGCTGCGATAGAGGTGTTAGCTATCACTACGATGGCAGTGATATTACAATATATTAATAATATATTAATATAATACAATATATTAATGTATCAAATCAACAGTTGGTACACCTTAAATTTACACAACGTTATGTGCCAAATATATTTCAATAAAAAGAACTTTAGCCTTCCACGAGATAATAAGGCAATGCATTTCCAAATCATTTGAATGCCTGAGCGCACGCCTTCATAAGAACCCTAGTGAAACACAGTGTTTCCTTAAATGCCTTTGTCCTCAGTTCTAGTTAAGTCACAAAGCTCCTTTTGCCATTGAGCTGCTCTAATGTGATAACAGGTCTCATCACAACAGAAGTAACACACGCAGGTTTTGTCTTGAAACTGTCTGTCAGAAATGGGCTTCCATACAGGGCTATTATGTTTTCAGAGGTAGGCAGTGGAATTGATTAATTAAAAGTTAACAGCAATGCAAACTTCAATGTGTATCCATCTCATTTTCTCTGAAAGCCTAGGGACCCGCTATTGGAAAGTTATGATTTATCATTGTCTGTAGTGGTTTCTTCCACAAGTCTGATAAGAGTTAGTGTTACTTTGAAAAATCATTATCAGTTTCTACGACTTGCATATTTTATCTCTTTGTTTATAATGAACTGCTCCTCTGAAGAATCACTCAAGGCAGTTGTTCACTGAAATGTGCATATCTAGTTTAATCTGTTATATGAACAAGTAGTGCTAAATTCTCAGCATTGCAATTTTGTCTTACTTTGCTCACAAAATGAGGCCAATTAACTCGAAGGTTTATTGGCCATTCTTTTTGGAATAGTGAGACTGGGCTTTTCAATACAGAGAAACTGAGTGCTTTCAGCTTTAATTTGATCATTTCTTCCTCTAAACTACGATTTTCTATTGTCTTTGAGGCCAAGCAAAATAGGAGTTCTTCAATGAAAGGAGAAACCATATCTCACAGATTAGTCTAAACCCCAGAGTGTTATCTCTACTCTCTGCCATATCTCAGGCTCCTGTCGATCATTTCCAACAGTCACTACCAAGCTGCCAAAATAAATCTATCCAAAACTAGCAGAGAAAGTACCAGGTTTTCACTGGTGTGAAAACCTGTAAGTGTGGACACTAATATTCCCCTACCCACACTCTGCCTCAGGACATCGTCTCTTAATGAAAAGCAATTGACATACAAATTTCTCATTTCAAATGAAAAAGTTTATAGATTGGGAGACCTTATAAGACAGAGCAGAGAATAACTAGAGTACAAAAAAATGATCTCTGGTAAGGCACATTTAAAGCAATAAAATAATAAGTATTATTTTCATATTGCTCTCTTGTGGAGGAGACTGAGAGATGCAAAATATGATTTAAGGGAGCACTGAGAGAGAACTGTTGGCATAACTGTTGGCATAAGAGAACTGTTGCTTTGAGAGCACACTGGCATAACATAAAAGCTGAGAGAACTGCCTTGGAGTTCAGCAACGTGGGTGAGCGGAGCGGGCAATCATATTGTGCAGGCAGAGCTATGTAAGTGACACAATCTCGAAGAACCAGGTCTGTATGGCAACTGCAGACACCGCTACCAGTGATAGAAAATAAAGCACTTATTTTTTTAAAATTTGTGTCTGATTTATTTTGAGCAAGAGAGAGAGCGAGAGAGAGGGAGGCAGACAGAGAAGAAGAGGGAGAGATTCTCAAGGAGGCTCCACACTGTCAGCACAGAGCACAATATGGGGCTCAAACTCACGAACAGTAAGATCATGACCTGAACCGAAATCAAGATGACTGAGCCACCCAGGCGCCCCCAAAATAAAGCATTTATTACGGGAATTATTTGATTGCGTGCTATCGTTGGAACTGGTGAACTGGTATCTGGTGTTTCTGAGGCTTGTGTTTGCCCTGAAGATAGGAGGGCAGGTAGTTAGGATGGAAAGATGCATGGAGAGTGGAGGGAAGAAAGGACAAACCAGAATCTACAAGGATAAGACAGAAGCCATGTCGGTCTCCTGCCACCTCTCTGATGATGTAGATAAACGAAAAGAGGAGACGGTATCTCTCAGCAGGAAGCTGAACACACACCTGGTCCAGAAGTCAGAGGAGCTGAAGCTGAAGGTCCAGCAGGAGCCAAAGGGGCTGGAAGCCCAATGCTGATACCCATGTCAGGAGGATGAGGAAGTACATCTGCGACAGTGTGTGAGGACTGCCACACTGCATAACCATACGCTACACTGACCGTAACTATGAGTGCTTCCGTATACATATATGAGAGGGAGAGGAGCATGATTTACATACCGTAAAATTCACCCTTGCAAAGTGTGCAGTTTAGGGGCAACTGGGTGGCTCAGTCAGTTGAGCATCCAACTTTGGCTGAGGTCATGATCTCATAGTTCGTGAGTTCGAGCCCCACGTCAGGCTCGCTGCTGTCAGCCTGTCAGCACACAGCCTGCTTCAGATCCTCTGTCCCCCTCTCCCTGTCCCTCCTTGCTTGCATGGTCTCATAAATATAAAAAAAAAGTGTGCAGTTTAATGGTTTCTGTTATATTCACAGGGTTGTGAAACCATTGCCACAATCAATTTTAAAACATTTTCACCCAAAAAGAGACCCCATATCCTTGATCAGTCACACCCATCCTTGCCATCCCCCCAGCACTAAGCGACCACTGATCTACTTTCTACATCTATGCATTTGCCTGTCTTGGACATTTAATGCAAATCTCTCCCTCTCCTTCTCTGTCTGCCTCCCTCTCTCTTGCTCTCTCTCTCTTGCTCAAAATAAATCAAATACAAATTTAAAAAACTTAAATGCTTTATTTTCTATCACTCGTAGCGGTGTCTGCAGTTGCCATACAGATCTGGTTCTTCGAGACTGTGTCACTTACATAGCTCTGCCTGCACGGTAATATTCCCTCCTATGGATACACCTCATTTTACTTGTCTAAGCACTGGATGGACATTGGAGTTAATTCCATTTCTGGTGATTATAAACAACGCTTCCATGAAAAAGAGCGTCTATATTTTTGTGTGGACATAAGTTTTCATTTCTCATAGGTGTATACCTAGGAATCAAGTTGCTGGATCAAAAGCCAGACTTTTCCAAAGCAGCTACATTGCTTTACAATTTCACCAGCAATAAATGAGGGTTCTAGTTTCTCCACATCCTCAGCAACACTTACTGTTCTTTTAATATATAGCTAATGATTAGCGATGTTGAGCTTGTCTTCATGTGCCTAGTCGCCAACTGTATATCTTTTTTAGAGAAATGTCTATTCAAGTCCATTTTTTAACTGTGATTTTTTTTCTTTCTGTGTTGAGTTGCGGAATTTCTTTATATATTCTGTATATCAGTCACTTATCTGATAAGTGACTTGCAAATAATCTATCCCATTCTGTGGGTTGTCTACTCATTTTATTGACAGTGTCCTTTGGGATACAAAGTTTTTCATTTTTGTGAAATCCAAAATGCCTACTTTTTTTCCTTTTGTCATTTGTGTGTTTGGAGTATACAAGGTCGTGAAGATTTGCACTTAGGTTCTCTCTTAAGAGTTTTATAGTTTTAGCTCTTATATTAAGGTTTTTGTTTCATTTGGAGTGAAACAATGAATTCAACTTCATTCTTTTGCATGTTACTGTCTTAGAGGAGATCACAGTTTTAAAGGCAACAAAGCAGCAAAATGGGACTCTGAACTTCAAGTTCTGTTCTTTTCCTGCCACTGATACGTGTGGTTCGATATTTGTCAATTAGATACACTTTACTTATAATACCAAGATCTTCTGTGTGTTTGATTTTATTGCTTTGTCTACTTGTACCTACCATGGCCTGATAGAGATGAATTAAAATCTGTACTACTCATATGTTTCTTTCTTTCTCATTTTATTACCTGCTGTTTTTTTGTCTTATGAAAATTAATGCTATATTATTGGGCACACAGATTTTCACAACTGTTGGTCCTTTGTTAAGAATTTCACCCATCCCAAATTTCTTTTCTATTTTAATGTTTGTTGCCCTAAATTCAACATGCCTGATTCAAAATTATAAACCTTGTTTTATTTTTGCTTGTATTTGCATACTTTAACTCTTTCCTTCACTTCATATCAGTGTTTTGGAGTCCCTTTATGTACATTGGATTTTGCAATACGGTCTTATCGGAAAGCTCTCATTGTTTAATAAGCGAATTTAGCTGATTTTATTTATTGAAATGGCAGGCATTTATGGAGATAGCTTTGTCAAATGATTGTATGCTATGCTTTCTGTTTTTATTACCATTAATATATTTTCTTTGATTTTTTATTTCTTCTGATACTTTCAAAGGATTACATTTTTAATATAGTTTTCCATTAATTATAAAGAACATGTTTAATCCTCTGCTGTTTGAGACAGCATTCGTTGCTGATCATGGACATTGGTGGAATTGATATATTTTCACTTTTTCCATCTCTATTCCTGAAATTTTAGTTATCTTACTTATCCAAGTATTTATCATTATCTTTTAGAACATATGGATGCACAGATTACTTTATCAAATTAGAATACTATGATTTGACCTCAGTCATTAAATATGAACTTGCTACTATAAAGAACATTAGCCATCTTACTCCAGTCCTGCCCTTCCTAACTTGCCTCTTTCTACATTATCAGGGTTTATGGAATTTGTATGTTTCACCTCTAATTATAATCTCCACATTTGTTTTACTTTTAGCCTTACATTTGAATGGATACACTACTTATTGTTAGTGTTCTTGCTAGATTTTGCACTCGTCTCCTCATGAATGCAGCATGACCACTGTATTAGTTTTCTACTGCTGCTGTAACAAATAACCACAGACTCAGTGGCTCGGACAACACAAATTTATTACCCTGCATTTCTGTAGGTCTAATGTCTGACAAGTTTCTCATTAGGCAGAAATCAGTGAGTCACCAGAGCATTCCTTTCTAAATGCTGTAAGTGAGAGTCATTGTACATCCAAGTCGTTGCAATTGTAGGGCTGAGGTTCTTGTTTCCTCATTGGCTGACAGATCGTACAGCTCTCTGCGAACCCTCAGTCCTAGTTCCCTTTCTCCAAAGAGAAACTTTTCTTCAAAGCCAGCAATGGTGGTTTGGAGTCCTCCTCATACTTTGAATCTCTCCCACTTACTCCTCTGCCTTCTTCTCCCAGCTTTAATAAGAGCTCATATGATTACACTGGTCTCACATACATTATGCAGGAGGATATCCCCATTTGGAGGTACCTCCAATTTCATCTGCAAAGTGCTTTTTCATGTGAAAGGTAACATATCCACAGGTTCCAGGGACTGGACATCTTTGGGTGGCAATAATTCTGCCTCCTACAACCATCACACCATTTTAAGGTTTTCTTTGTATCACAGAAGAGAGGCCAGAGGGAAGTTTCCCAGAATTCCTTGTCCTAAACGGTTCTGTATTAAAATTTGCCAATGAGAGGCACTTGCATGAGATTTAGAAGGTGGGAACACATCACTCTCTTATACTGTGCCAGCAGTTGTAGCCAGATGCATTGGCAGATGTGAGATTCATAGGAGCTTCCTAGTAAGTTCTTGAGAGACATCTGCTTCGCAGTGGCAGACAGAGATAGATACTGGGAGATTCCTCGAGATTCTTGAAAAATCCCAATAGCTTCCCAGCATATGAGTAATATCACTTATGATATAAAACAAACATCTTGCCTATACCTCGGCAAATTATCATACTCTTTTCTGAGTATGGGTCAGCTCCCAACACTTTACCCTTTGCATTTTCAATATTGTGCGATTTCTTTAAGAGCTCCTTTAATGTGAGGGGTTTTGTCCATGTCACGTCTTCATGACATTTTTATCTTTCTCATTACAATCACTTTCCCATTTTATGCTTGGTGTTATTTTTTGGTGCTTTGATATATGTACTTTTGTTTACTGGTTAATTCCATCTTTCTATTATCCACTTTTGTAAAATGTCACATAGCCTTATCAATGGAAAGAAAGTATGCAACACAAATGCGGGCTTTGCTGTGTTTGAACTGAATATCAAGTGCATAGTGACCAATCACTGACAGACCATGTTAGATTTAATGTGATTGGTCATTTATCGTGATGCATACTTATTAGATACATAGTCACGTGTGGGCTGAAGAGTTAGCAGCGAATCTACTACTTTATGTGATTAGTCAATTGATATACTGTGGTAACTGACATTTGAAGCATATTTCTGAGCAGTGATGTTAATCAACCAAATCATAGTCCATTAGTTTTTGGGGGGCTACCATAACAAAGTACCACAGATTTGTAGCTTAAATAACAGAAATTTATTTTCTCACAGTTCTGGAGGCTAGAAGTCCAAGATCAAGGTGTTAGCAGGGTTGGTTCCTTCTGAGAGCCATGAGAAAAGGATCTGTTCCAGGCCTCTCTCCATGGCTTGTAGATGGCCATCTTCTCCATATCTTCACATCAACTTCCCTCTGTATGTGTCTGCAATCAAATTTTCTAGCCCTATTGGATTAAGGCCCACCCCAATGAGCTCATTTCAACTTAATTTCCTCTCTAAACTCCCTATCTCCAAATAAGGTCACATTCTGAGATACTGGGGCTCAGGACTTCTACATATGAATTGGTGGTAATGGGGGTATGCAATTCAGCCCATAAAACATGGTAACTGAAATTTGTGCATATATAAACTGTGCAAAAAGAGACTGTCCTTTGTTTATCTGAATGGACCCTCAGAGATACAGCTAAATTTTGAATTTTAGCAGTATCTTAAAAAACGACTCATGGGAAATATGTTCCATTAGTTTTTCCCAAGTGCTAAAAACACTCTGTATCTTTACATTCAAACGTCAGATTTGTTAATGCTTAGAATTCTCGTGTCAGCTTTTCTTCTGTTAAGATCTTTGAAGATAGCGCTGCAGTCATTTCCCCCCTAAATTCAGGTATATTTATATAAATTAGGAGGCATAGATCTCGGGTGTTCAGTTGGATGAGCTTTAACAATTGTATAGAGCCATGTAACCACCACACTTAAAATCTTAGAACCCTTTAATCACCCTCAAAATTTCTCTGTGTCTCTTTGCAGTCAATCTCCCTTGCACATCCAGCCCCAGGCAGCCTTTGTTCTGATTTCTGTCACCACGGAGCAGTTGTGTCTGTTTTTGAATTCTATATAAATCGAACCACACAAGTATGGCTGGCTTCTTTGATTCCACATAATGCTTTCGGGATTCATCTTTGTGCTGTGTATATTGGTACTCTGCTGAGTGATATTGATTATAGGGATGTGCCACAATTTGTTTTATCTATTCTTCTGTTGATAGACATTTGGGTTGTTTCTAATGCTTTATGAGCATTCCAGTAGAAATCTTTGTGAACGTATATTTTTATTTTAGGAACAGATATACATTTAACTGTATAAGGAATTACCAAACAGTACAGTTCTCAAGAGTGGCTGTACCATTTTACATTCTAAACGGCAGTGTATAAGAATTGCAGTCATTTGACATCCTCAACATGGTTTGGAATTATCAGATTTTTTTTTAAAAGTCATTCTAATGAATATAAAATAGTATCTAACTCTACTTCCCTTATACGAATGATTTTAAGCACCTTTTAATGTACCTATTGACCACTCCTATGTTTTCTTTTGCAAATTAGTTTATTCAGGACTTCTGCCCATTTAAAAATTTTGAGTTTGCCTTTTGTTTTTAGTAAATAAATTTTATTTTTTTGAAAGTTCCTTTACTTTGAGAGAAAGAGAAAGAGAGCAAGAGTGCATGAATAGGGGAGGGGGCAGAGACACAGAGGACAGAGAAAAATCCCAGGCAGGCTCTGGGCTGTCAGTGCAGAGCCAGATGCAGGGCTTGAACGCATGAACCATGAGATCATGGCCTGAGCTGAAGTTGGCCATTTAACCGGCTGTGCGACCCAGGTGCCCTGATAAACTTAAAAAAAAATTTTTTTTTTAATTTTTACTTATTTTTGAGAGAGAGAAAGAGATTTTTTAAATGTTTACTTATTTTTGAGAGAGAGAGAGCTAGAGAGAGAGAGAGTAAGCAGTGGAGCGGCAGATAGAGAGGGGGACACAGAATCAGAAGCAGGCTCCAGGCTCTGAGCTGTCCACACAGAGCCCGACGCAGGGCTAGAACTCATGAGCCGTGAGATCACGACCTGAGTCGAAGTCAGACACTTAACTGACTGAGCCACCCAGGCTCCCCTAAATTTTATTTTTTAGAGCAGTTTTGGTTTACAGAAAATTGAATGCAAAGTATACTGTTTCGTATTCTCCCTCAACCATCACCTCACCAGTTCCTCTTGTCATTAACATCGTGCATTGCTGTGGTATATTTGTTACAACTGATGAGCCGACAGTGATACGTTATTATTAACTAAAGTCTCTGGTTTATAATAGGGTTCACTCTGTGTTGTACATCCTATGGGTATTGACATGTATCCATTATTATATCATAAAGAATAGTTTCACTCCCTAAAAATCCTCACTATTCATTCCTACCCCCACCCCACCCCTGGCAACCACTGATCTTTTCACTGTCTCCGTAGTCTTGCCTTTTCCAGAATGGCACACAGTTGGAATCATACAGTATACAGCCTTTCCAGATTGGCTTCTTTTATTAGCAAGATATGTTAAAGTTCTATCATGTCTTCTCATGATTTGATAGCTCATTTCTTTTTATTGCTGAATAATATTACATTGTCTGGATGTACTACAGTTTATTTGTCACTCATCTGCTGAAGGGCATCTTGGTTGCTTCCAACTTTTGGCAATTATGAATAAAACTACTATAAACATTGATGTGCCGACTTTTGTTTGCATATAAGTTTACAACTCATTTCAGTAAACACCAAGCAATGCAATTGCTGGATAGTATGGTAAGAATATGTTTAGCTTCATAAGAAACTGCCAGAATATCTCCTAAGGGTTGTCTTTTTATTGTGGATTTTTAGGCATTATTTACATACTTATATATTCCTGATACATATGTCCTATTATATATTCTAAAATATATTTACCTTTTATATAAATTAGTCCTCAATGTGTGTGTGTGTGTGTGTGTGTGTGTGTGTGTGTGTATATATATATATATATATGTTCAGTGGCTTGTCTATTCATTTTTCCCTAATAATTTGAAATTTATTTATATTGGCTTCCAATTAAAAGCAAGCTTTGTAAAAATACACTTTTTATTTAAGTATAGTTGAAATACAAAATTATGTTACTTTCAGGTACACAACACAGTGACTCAACATGGACATACATTATGAAGTAATCACCAAAATAGGTCTAGTTACCATCTGTCACCATACAAAGTTATTATATTATTGGCTATATTCCCTATGCTGTGTTTTATGTCCCTGTGAATTATTTATCTTACAAATGTAAGTTTGTACCTCTTAATTCCTGTTACCTACTTTATCTATCTCTTCATCCTCCTCCCCTCTGGCAACCACCAGTTTTTTCTCCATCTTTATGACTCTGTTACTGTTTTGTTTGCTTTGTTTTTCAGATTCCATATATAGGTGAAATCATATGGTGTTTGTCTTTTTCTGTCTGACTTATCTCACTTAGCATAATACGCTGTAGGTCTATCCATGTTTTTGTAAATGACAAGATAAGATTTCATTATTTTTTAATGGTTGAGTGGTAATATTCCACTGTGTGTGTGTGTGTGTGTGTGTGTGTGTATGTGTGTGTGTGTGTGTGTGAGATATCACATCTTTATCCATTCATCTATTATGGACCCTTAGGTTGCTTTCATATATTGAATATTGTGCCAAATAATTCAATGAACATAGAGGGTACATATATCTTTTCAAATTAGTGTTTTTGTTTTCTTTGGGTAAATATCCAGAAGTAGAATTGCTGGATTGTATGGTATTTCTGTTTTTAATTTTTTGAGTAACTTCCATACTATTTTCCACTGCACTAATTTATATTCCCACCAGAAGTACACAAAATTTCCCTTTCTCCATATCCTCACCAACACGTATTTCTTGTCTTCTTGATGGTAGACATTCTGACATGTGTCATATAATATCTCATCATAGGTTTTTCATTTGTTTTTTTTTTTTTACTGATTCATGTTAATTTAGATTTCTTGTCTCACTGTGGTTTTGATGTGCATTTTCCTAATGATCTCGAGCATCTTTTCATGTGTCTGTTGGCCATCTGTAAGTCTTCTTTGAAAAAATGTCTATATAGGTCCTCTGACCATTTTTTAATTGGGTTATTTTTGGTGTTAAGTTGTATGGGTTCTTTATATATTTTGTATATTAACCAGATACATCATTTGCAAATATCTTCTCCCACTCAGTAGGTTGCCTTTTGTTTTGTTGATGATTTCTTTTGCGGTGCAAAAGCTTTTCAGTTTGAAATAGTCTTTTTGTTTCTTTTTGTTTTTGTTGCCTTTGCCCAAGGACACAGATCCAAAAAAAAAAAAATTCTAAGACCAATGTCCAAGAGTTTCCTGTCCACATTTTCTTTTAGGAATTTTATGATTTCAGGGCTAAATTTAGGTCTTTAAACCTTTTTGAGTTTATTTAATTTATTATTCTTTAATTTTTTTATTTTAGAGAGAGACAGTGTGTGTGCAGTGGGAAAGGGTCAGAGGGACAGAGAGGGGGAATCTTAACCAGGCTCCATGCTCAGTGCAGAGCCAAACATGGGGCTCGATCACACAACCCTGGGTTCATGACCTGAGCCAAAATCAAGAGTCAGATGCTCAACAGACAGAGCCACCCATAAGCCCTGAATTTATTTATTTTTATATGGTGTAAGAAAACGGCCTAGTTTCACTCTTTGCATGTAGCTGTCCTGTTTTACCAACACAATTTATTGAAAATATTGTCTTTTCCCCATTGTATATTCTTGCCTCCTTTGTTGTAGATCAATTGACCATATAAGCATGGGTTGATGTCTGGGCTACTTTCTCCCATTAATCTATGTGTCTGTTTTTGTACCAGTACCATACTGTTTTGATTACTATAGCTTTGTAGCACAGTTTGAAATCAGGAAGTCTGATATCTCCAGCTCTGCTATATTTGAAGATTGCTTTGGCTATTTGGAGTCTTTTGTGGTTCCATATAAATTTTAGGATTATTTGTTCAAGTTTTGTGAAAAAGTCATTCAAATTTTGATAGGGATTGTATTGAAGCTGTAGATTTGCTTTGGGTGGTATGGACATTTTAACATTATATATTCTTCCAATCCATGAGTATGGTATGTCTTTCCATGTATTTGTGTCATTTTCAATTTCTTTCATTACTGTCTTAACAATTTCAGAGTACAGATATTTCACATCCTTGGCTAAATTTATTCCTGAGGATTTTATTTTCTATGTAATTGTAAATGGGATTATTTTCTTAATTTCATTTTCTGATTGTTTGATATTTGTATACAAAAATGCAACACAGGACAGCTGAGGAAGATGGCAGCATAGGAGGGCGCTGGGCTCACCTCTTCCTGCTGTTCACATAGATTCTACCCACACCTGCCTAAATAACCCAGAAAACCGCCAGAAGACTAGCAGAATGCCAAGTGTAGACAGGAGGCCCATGGAAGAGGATAGGAAGGGCGGAGAGGCGGTGCACGCTACACTGGCTGGCAGGAGGGAGCCGGCGCGGTGGAGGGGCAGCCAGCCCGGCAAGGCAGAGCCCCCGAATCTGGCCTGCAAAAGCGAAGGGGCCAGACTGCATGAGTTCTGACAGCCAGCAGGACTTAAAATCTCAAATGTTAAAAGTGAACAGTTCTGCTTTGGAGAGTGGGGAGGGTGAGAGGACACCGGGAGGGAGAGTTGTTGAGCCCCGGAAGACAGAGCTCAGCCTGGGGGGAGGAGGGAACAAAGGCCCTGGCCAGTGCCATCTCCCTCTCCCATCCCCCAGCCGAAATTCCAAAGGAAACCAGTTCCTGTCACAGAACTTACTTGCGCCAGGCAAACACCCAATGCTGTGCTTCTGTGGATCCATCCCTTTGACGGGTCTGCCTCCCTCCCAGTGCTGCAGGGCCCCTCTCGCATGGAACCACTGATGGCAAAGGGAGCTAAGCCTGCCCCTCCTGCACCTGTGCACCTTGTGGATCCACCCTGGCTAATACGCCAGATCCCATAGAAGCAGCAACACATGCCTGGCAGTGTGCAAGTAGCCCAGACAGGGGCCACACCACTCCACAGTGAGTCCTGCCCCTGGCAGAGGGGAAGAGAAGGTACACACCAGTCTGACTGTGGCTCCAGTGGTGGGCTGGGGGCAGACATCAGGTCTGACTGTGCCCCGCCCACCAACACAAGTTACTCCAGAGGACACAGGGGAACTGCCTTGCAGTTTGGCGCCACCCCAGGGACTACCCAAAATGACGAAACAGAGGAACTCTCCTCAAAAGAAACTCCAGGAAGTAGCGACAGCTAACGAATTGATCAAAAATAATTTAAGCAATATAACGTAACCAGAATTTAGAATAATAGTCATAAAATTAATCGCTGGGCTTGAAAAAAGTATAGAGGATAGCAGAGAACCTATTGTTACAGAGATCAAGGGACTAAGAAATAGTCATGGGGAGCTAAAAAATGCTATAAATGAGGTGCAAAATAAAATGTAGGCGGCCATAGCACGGGTTTAAGAAGCAGAGGAGAGAATAGGTGAATTAGGAGATAAAATTATGGAAAAAGAGGAAGCTGAGAAAAAGAGAGATAAAAAAAAATCCAGGAGTATGAGGGGAGAATTAGAGAACTAAGTGATGCAATCAAACAGAACAATATCCGTATAATAGGAATTTCAGAAGAGGAAGAGAGAGAGAAAGGGGCTGAAGGTGGACTTCAACAAATCATAGCTGAGAACTTCCCTGATTTGGGGAAGGAAAAAGGCACTGAAATCCAAGAGGCACAGAGAACTCCCTTCAAATGTAACCTCAATCGATCTTCTGCATGACATATCATAGTGAAACTGGCAAATACAAGGATAAAGAGAAAATTCTGAAAGTAGCGAGGGATAAACACGCTCTAACTTAAAAAGGGATACCCATAAGACTAGGGGCAGACCTATCTGCTGAAACTTGGCAGGCCAGAAAGGAATGGCAGGAAATCTTCAATGTGATGAACAGAAAAAATATGCAGCCAAGAATCCTTCATCCAGCAAGTCTGTCATTCAGAATAGAAGGAGAGATAAAGGTCTTCCCAAACAAACAAAAACTGAAGGAATTCATCACCACTAAACCAGCCCTACAACAGATCCTAAGAGATCTGTGAGTGAAATGTTGCAAGGGCCACAAAGTACCAGAGACATCACTATAAGCATGAAACCTAGACATCACAATGACTCTAAACCCGTATCTTTCTATAATAACACTGAATGTAAATGGACTAAATGTGCCAACCAAAATACATAGGGTATCAGAATGGATAAAAATACAAGACCCATCTATTTGCTGTCTACAAGAGACTCATTTTAGACCTGAGGACACCTTCAGATTGAAAGTGAGGGGATGGAGAACTATCTATCACGCTACTGGAACTCAAAAGAAAGCTGGAGTAGCCATGCTTGTATCAGACAAACTAGACTTTAAATTAAAGGTTGTAACAAGAGATGAAGAAGGGCATTATATAATAATTACAGGGTCTACCCATCAGGAAGAGCTAACAATTATAAACGTCTATGCTCCGAATACAGGAGCCCCCAAATATATAAAACAATTAATCACAAACATAAGCAACTTCATTGATAAGAATGTGGTCATTGCAGGGGACTTTAATACCCCACTTACAACATGGATAGATCATCTAGACACAGGATCAATAAAGAAACAAGGGCCCTGAATGAGACATTGGATCAGATGGACTTGACAGATATATTTAGAATTCTGCATCCCAAAGCAACAGAATATACTTTCTTCTCGAGTACACATGGAACATTCTCCAAGATAGATCACATACTGGGTCACAAAACAGCCCTTCTTAAGTATAAAAGAACTGAGCTCATACCATGCACACTTTCAGACCACAATGCTATGAAACTTAAAATCAACCCCAGGAAAAAGTCTGGAAAACCTCCAAAAGCATGGAAGTTAAAGAACATCCTATTAAAGAATGAATGGGTCAACCAGGCAATTAGAGAAGAAATTAACAAATATATGGAAACAAATGAAGATGAAAATACAACAATCCAAACACTTTGGGATGCAGCACAGGCAGTCCTGAGAGGAAAATACATTGCAATCCAGGCCTATCTCAAGAAACAAGAAAAATCCCAAATACAAAATCTAACGGCACACCTGAAGGAAATAGAAGCAGAACAGCAAAGACATCCCAAACCCAGCAGAAGAAGAGAAATAATAATGATCAGAACAGAAATAAACAATATAGAATTTAAAAAACCTGTAGAGCAGACCAATGAAACCAAGAGTTGGTTTTTTGAAAGAATAAACAAAATTGATAAACCTCTAGCCAGGCTCCTCAAAAAGAAAAGGGAGAAGACCCAAATCGATAAAATCATGAATGAAAATGGAATTATTACAACCAATCCCTCAGAAATATAAGCAATTATCAGGGAATACTATGAAAAATTACATGCCAACAAACTGGACAACCTGGAAGAAATGGACAAATTCCTAAGCATCCACACACACTTCCCAAACTCAAACAGGAAGAAATAGAAAAATTGAACAGACCCATAACCAGTGAAGAATTTGAATCAGTTATCAAAAATCTCCCAACAAATAAGAGTTCAGGACCAAATGGCTTCCCAGGGGAATTCTACCAGACATTTAAAGCAGAGATAATACCTATCCTTCTCAAGCTTTTCCAAAAAATTGAAAGGTAAGGAAAACTTCCAGACTCATTCTATGAAGCCAGTATTACTTTGATTCCTAAAACAGAGACCCAGCAAAAAAAGAGACCTACAGGCCAATATCCCTGATGAATATGGATGCCAAAATTCTCAATAAGATACTAGCAAAGCGAATTCAACAGCATATAAAAAGAACTATTCACCATGATCAAGAGGGATTCATTCCTGGGATGCAGGGCTGGATCAACATTTGCAAATCAATCAGTGTGGTACTTCACATTAATAACAGAAAAGAACCATATGATCCTGTCAATCGATGCAGAAAAAGCATTTGACAAAATTCAGCATCCTTTCTTAATAAAACCCCCCGAGAAAATCGGGATGTAAGGAACATACTTAAACATCATAAAAGCCATTTATGAAAAGCCCACAGCTAATATCATCCTCAAGGGGAAAAACTGAGAGCTGCCCCCTGAGATCAGGAACACGACAGGGATGCCCACTCTCACCGCTGTTGTTTAACATAGTGCTGGAAGTTCTAGCATCAGCAATCAGACAACAAAAGGAAATCAAAGGCATCAAAATTGGCAAAGATGAAGTCAAGCTTTCGCTTTTTGCAGATGACATGATATTATACATGGAAAATCCGACAGACTCCACCAAAAGTCTGCTAGAACTGATACATGAATTCAGCAAAGTTGCAGGATACAAAATCAATGTACAGAAATCAGTTGCATTCTTATACACTAACAATGAAGCAACAGAAAGACAAATAAAGAAACTGATCCCATTCACAATTGCACCAAGAAGCATAAAATACCTAGGAATAAATCTAACCAAAGATGTAAAGGATCTGTATGCTGAAAACTATAGAAAGCTTATGAAGGTAATTGAAGAAGATTTAAAGAAATGGAAAGACATTCCCTGCTCATGGATTGGAAGAATAAATATTGTCAAAATGTCAATACTACCCAAAGCTATCTACATATTCAATGCAATCCCAATCAAAATTGCACCAGCATTCTTCTCGAAACTAGAACAAGCAATCCTAAAATTCATATGGAACCACAAAAGGCCCCGAATAGCCAAAGTAATTTTGAAGAAGAAGACCAAAGCAGGAGGCATCACAATCCCAGACTTTAGCCTCTACTACAAAGCTGTAATCATCAAGACAGCATGGTATTGGCACAAAAACAGACACATAGACCAATGGAATAGAAGAGAAACCCCAGAATTAGACCCACAAAAGTATGGCCAACTCATCTTTGACAAAGCAGGAAAGAATATCCAATGGAAAAAAGACAGTCTCTTTAACAAATAGTGCTGGGAGAACTGGACAGCAACATGCAGAAGAATGAAACTAGACCACTTTCATACGCCATTCACAAAAATAAACTCAAAGTGGATGAAGGACCTGAATATGAGACAGGAAACCATCAAAACCCTAGAGGAGAAAGCAGGAGAAAACCTCTCTGACCTCAGCTGCAGCAATTTCTTACTTGACACATCTCCAAAGGCAAGGGAATTAAAAGCAAAAATGAACTATTGGGACCTCATCAAGATAAAAAGCTTCTGCACTGCAAAGGAAACAATCAACAAAACTAAAAGGCAACCAACAGAATGGGAAAAGATATTTGCAAATGATATATCAGACAAAGGGCTAGTATCCAAAATCTACAAAGAGCTCACCAAATTCCACACCCAAAAAACAAATAATGCAGTGAAGAAATAGGCAGAAAACATGAATAGACACTTCTCTAAAGAAGACATCCGGATGGCCAACAGGCATGTGAAAAGATGCTCAACGTCACTCCTCATCAGGGAAATACAAATCAAAATCACACTCAGATACCACCTCACGCCAGTCAGAGTGGCTAAAATGAACAAATCATGAGACTATAGATGCTGGCGAGGATGTGGAGAAACGGGAACCCTCTTGCACTGTTGGTGGGAATGCAAACTGGTGCAGCCATTCCAAAAAACAGTGTGGAAGTTCCTCAATAAATTAAAAATAGATCTACCCTATGACCCAGCAATAGCACTGCTAGGAATTTACCCAAGGGATACAGGAGTACTGATGCATAGGGGCACTTGTACCCCAATGTTTATAGCAGCACTTTCAACAATAGCCAAAGTATGGAAAGAGCCTAAATGCCCATCAACTGATGAACGGATAAAGAAATTGTGTTTTATATACACAATGGAATACTACATGGCAATGAGAAATAATGAAATATGGCTTTTGTAGCAACGTGGATGGAACTGGAGAGTGTTATGCTAAGTGAAATAAGTCATACAGAGAAAGACAGATACCATATGTTTTCATTCCTATGTGGATCCTGAGAAACTTAACAGAAGACCATGGGGGAGGGGAAGAAAAAGAAAAGGTTAGAGAGGGAGGGAGCCAAAACCTAAGAGACTCTTTAAAACTGAGAACAAACTGAGGGTTGATGGGGGGGGGGGAGGG
>NW_024420501.1:4556466-4603651 GCF_014898765.1 Herpailurus yagouaroundi
TGAGAACAAACTGAGGGTTGATGGGGGGGTGGGAGGGAGGGTAGGGTGGGTGAGGGGTATTGAGGAGGGCACCTGTTGGGACGAGTACTGGGTGTTGTATGGAAACCAATTTGACAATAAATTTCATATTAAAAAATAAATAAAATTCCTCTATGTTCCAAATTAAAAAAATGCAACGTATACCTGATTATTAATTTTGTATCCTGCAACTTTACTGAATTAATTTATTAGTTCTAATAGTTATTTTTGTGGTGTCTTCAATTGTCTGTCTTTCTTTCTTTCTTTCTTTCTTTCTTTCTTTCTTTCTTTCTTTCTTTCTTTCTTTCGAGAGGCATGAGGGGCACAGAGTCAGGGAAAGAGACAAACCCAACCAGAGTCTGCACTGTCAGCACAGAGCCTGACATGGGGCTCAAACCCATGAACCATGGGATCATGACCTGAGGTGAAATCGATGGTCAGACGCTTAACCAACTGTGCTACTGAGGCACCCTCTGCCTTTTAAAAAAAATTAAATATTTATTTTTGAGAGAGAGAGAGAGAGAGAGCAGAGTATGCACACACAAGTGGGGGAGGGCCAGCAAAAGTGGGGCAGAGGATCCAAAGCGGGCTCCCTACTGACAGCAGAGAGCCTGATGTTGGGCTCAAACTCATGAACCGTGGAATCATGACCTGAGCTGAAATCAAGAGTCAGGTGAGTGACTGAGCCACGCAGATGCTTCCAGTTTTCTATATACAGTATATCGTCTGTAAACAGTGACAGTTTTAGTTCTTCCTCACCAATTTGGATGTCATTTATTTATTATTCTTGTTTGATTGCTATCATTAAGACTTCCAGTACTATGTTGAATAAAAGTGGAAAGTGGGCATCCTTGTCTGGTTCTTGATCTTAGAAAAAAAGCTTTCAGCTTTTCACCATTGAGTATGAAGTTAGCTGGGTTTTGTCATATACAGCCTTTATTATGTTGAAGTATGTACCCTCTATACCCACTTTGTTGAGAATTTTTATCATGAATGGATCTTGAATATTGTCAGATGCTTTTTCTGCATCTATTGAGGTGATATTATTTTTATCCCTCATTTTGTTAATGTGGGGTATCACATTCATTGATTGTGGATATTGAACCATCCTTACATCCCTGGAATAAATCCCATTTATTTGTGATGCATGATCATTTTAATGTATCGTTGAATTCAGTTTTCTAATATTCTGTTGAGTGTTTCTGCATCCATATTCATGATGGATATTGGCCTGTAAGTTTTGTAGTGTCTTTGTCTGGTTTGGGTGTCAAGGTAACGCTAGCCTCATAGAATTAATTTGGAAGCATTCCTTCCTTTTCAATTTTTGGAATAGTTTGAAAAGGACAGGTATTAACTCTTCTATAAAAGTTTGGTAGAATTCACCTGTGAAGCTGTCTGGTCCTGGGCTTTTTATGCTGGGAGTTTTAGGATTACTGATTCAATTTTTTTGCTGGTTATTGTTCAAGTTTTCTATTTCTTCCAGTTTCAGTTTTGGTAGTTTACATGTGTCTAGGAATTTATCCATTTCTTCTAGCTTGCCCAATTTGTTGGCATATAATTTTTCATAGTAGTTTCTTACCATCTTTTGTATTTCTGTGGTGTCATTTGTAATTTCTCCTCTCATTTCTGATTTTATTTACTTGCTCCCTCTCTTTTACTGGTGAGTCTGGCTAGCCGTCTATCAATTTTGTTTATCTTTTCAAGGAATCAGCTCTTAGTTTCATTATTTTTTTCCCATTTTTAAAGTCTCTATTTCATTTATTTCTGCTCTGATCTTTATTGTTTCTTTTACTCTACTAACTTTAGGTTTTGTTTGCTTTTCTCTAGTTCCTGTAGGTATAAGGTTAGATTCTTTGAGATTCTTCTTGTTTCTTGAGATAGGCCTGTGTCACTATAAAATTCCCTCTCAGAACTGCTTTTGCTGTGTCCCAAAGGTTTTGGAATATTATGTTTCCATTTTAATTTGTCTCAAGGTATTTTATAATTTCCTCTATAATGGCTTCATTGACCCACTGGTTGTTTAGTAGTATATTGCTCAGTCTTCACATGTGTGTTTTTTCCAGTTTCTTTTTCCTTGTAATTGATTTCGAGTTTCAAACTGTTGTGGTCAGAAAAGATGCCTTTTTTTTTCATTGTTTTCTGATTATTTTTGTAGTTCTTCTCTGTTTCTTTCATCTTTTCTCACTCTCTTTCCTTTTGATGATTTCCCTTGGTGTTATGTTTGAATTCATTTCTCTTTATTTTTTGTGTATCTATTATAGGCTTTTGGTTTGTGGTTACCGTGATGTTCATATACAACACCTGATGTACACAGCAGTCCATTGTAAGTTGACAGTCTCTTAAGTTCTAGCACCTTACTCATTTTCTTAACAGCATCTTTTGATGAGCAATATATTTTTCATTTTTATGAAACCAATTTCTAAGTTTTTTTATTGATAGAAGCTTCATTTATAGTTTTAGCTTCTACTTTTATTTGGTCTATCTTAAGTTAATGGTTATACATGAAATGAGGTAAGATTTGAAGCTCACCTTTATTTCCACATGCCTATATAGTTGTTCTATTAGTAAAAAATCTATAATCTATAATATCAATTTGCATTCCTAACCGTGATATCTTTATTTCTGAAAACCATTCTCCACTAAAGGTAACGAGGGTTCTTTAGAGAAGTGGCTGATTCCAGAGCTGGGGCAGGAAAAGGACAAGATGAGCCAAGAATATCTTACTGTCCTAGAAAGAAAGTGCTTAAAGAATACGGTAAACATATTCAGAGGACAGAGGAGCCAGCCTAAAAGGATTCCCACTTCAAATCTGGGAAATTTTAATATCAGCATGAATAAAGATAGTAACGGATTATAATCTATTGTATAAAATAATAATTCAAGGGTCAATGCTGATAAAAATAAACATGAATAAAAGAAGACAGAAAACTCTCTTTTAGAGTAGAACGTAAACTAATATTAAATATTTCTTAATGAGTACAAAATAATTATCTTAACTTTGGAGTGGGGAAGCCTGGTAGAAGTTCCCTTAACCCACTGATAAAATACTACCACTGGTGATGGAACACAAGAACATCATGTGCTTTCTGACACGGTGCACTGAAAAAAACCCAGTGACATGTCTGGGGTATTCCTGCCAAAAATGCATAATATAAATCTAATAATGGAGAGATATCAGCAACTGAGGGACACTTTATAAAGTTACTAAGAAGCCTGCACTGTTCAAAACTATCAAGGTCATGTCAAAGAAGGACAGAAGAACTCTTCCAGACTGAAGAAGATTGAAGAGGCATGATAGCTAAATGTAATACGTGATCCAGGAGTGGATGGTAGACCTAAAAATGACCTTTTGGTGACAATTGGGAAAAATCTTCATGGGGTCAGTGGACTCAAAAGTAGCATTATGGGGGCGCCTGGGTGGCTCAGTCGGTTGAGCGGCCGACTTCGGCTCAGGTCACGATCTCGCGTTCCGTGAGTTCGAGCCCCGCGTCGGGCTCTGTGCTGACAGTTCAAAGCCTGGAGCCTGTTTCAGATTCTGTGTCTCCCTCTCTCTGATCCTCCCCTGTTCATGCTCTGTTTCTCTCTGTCTCAAAAATAAATAAACGTTAAAAAAAAAAAAAGTAGCATTATGTTGGGGCTCCTAGGTGGCTGAGTAGGTTAAGCATCTGGCTGTTGATCTCAGCTCAGGTCATAATCTCTCATGCTTTGTGGGATCGATCCCTGCATTGGGTTCTGTGCTGACAGTGCAGAACCTACTTGGAATTCTTTCTCCCTTTCTCTGCCCCTCCCCTGTTCTCGCTCTCTCTCTCAAAATAAATAAACATTAAAATTGAAAAAAAATTTAAAAGTATATCAATATTAATCTCCTTGATTTCGATAGTTAGACTGTGGTTTTGTAGGACAGTGTACTTGCTTACAGTAAGTGCATGCTGTAATAATAAGTGGAAATGAGTTTTCCTATTTGCAAGTTTCAAATGGTTTAGGAAAAAAGATCACACACACATACACACAAAAATACTGACTATGAGAGAAAGATATGCCAAATACGGTAAAATGTTAACAATTGGTTCACCTAGGGGAAGCATATGTAGGAATTAATAAAAATCTTACAAGTCTTTTATACATTTGAAATGATTTCAAAGCAAGTTTTAAAAGAAAGGAAATTAAGAATTAGTGTATGAAAAGCATTTTACACTTTAAAACTTACTTTCATATTTATTTTCTCATTTGAGACTCACACCAACTTTGTGAGGGGACATTTTTATTCACTTTTTACAAATAAGGAAATTGGGTTTCAGAGATGCTCAATGGCTTATCTGTGATAGAACATGTCAGATGTAGGACCTGGACCAGGTATTCCCTCCCCTAATCTACTTTATTTTTATAATTTCATGCTGCCTTTAAAGGTAGGCTCTTAGGTTTGCCTTATGCAAGTTACTGCTTTAGAACTAGAACTTCAGCTCCTCATTTATAATTGGTTTTCATTAGCGGGCCACTCTGTAGGTCCTTCTCTCATTTAACAACAAAATAGCCCTTAGAATGAGCACCTAGCACTGTCCTCTCCAACTCTGAACTTCTGGGATTCCATCTCCATTTTGCACCAACACCGGGGCACTTGCAGGAAACAGTATGACAGTTGAGAAAGGTACTGGGATTACTCTTTTTTTAAAAAAAAAGTTTATTTATTTTTGAAAGAGAGAGAGCGTGTGTGAGAGAGAATGGGGAAGGGGCAGAGAGGCAGGGAGAGAAAGCATCCCAAGCAGGCCTCGCACTGCCAGCACAGAGGCTGACACAGGGCTCGAACTCATGAACCTTGAGATCATGACCCGAGCAGAGATCAAGAGTCAGATGCTTAACCGACTGAACCAGCCAGGCGCCCCTGGGATCACTCTTATACAGCACACACTTCCTCTTAACTAGGGAGGGTTTTTACGGAAAGAATCCAGTTTCCAAATCGAGAGAACTAGACACTGGGTGTACAGGAGCCCAGGGAGCTGATGGCGGCTAGCAGGAAAGCCTAGGGAAGCTGAGAGGAGAGGATGCTGGAACTCAGCTGAGGGCCGACCAGAGATGCTCCTAGGGCTAAGGAAAACCCTGTTTCCTTCTCGCAGATGCCCTAGGGCTGCTGGCCTCTCCCAGGAGGACCGATATGGTGGCAAGGTGATGAAGGAAGGTTTCTGGAAGTACAGTCGCCTCTTTACTCTGACAGAGCGTTATATATCCACAACCCAGATGGAGCATGAAGTCTCCCAAGACTGAGAGGGAAAATAGAAAATGCTATACGATGGCCTTCAGAATGCTAGGCTAGACACTTCTTTTCCCTAAAAAAGCATGTCTTCTCATTATGAGAGCAGCATGTTTTGAACTGGCAGAAAGCACGACTACCATGAAATCGTATTTTATTCTTCCAACTATTTTTTTTTCAAGAGTAAACATTTTTTAATTTAAATTTTATAGCGAAATTTATAGATCCTAGAAGTAAGTAAGAGAGGTGAACAAACTACATATTAAATTTAAAATACAGGTAATATAGTCACTGTAAGACTAATAAATCACAATTCTCCGGGGAAAAATAACATGCAATCTATGTATAGCACTTTGTAGTTTGCCAAATACTTTTATATTTTAGCATTTGATCTTCACTGCAGTCTTGTGATTTAGATCCTATTATTATACACATTTGTTAAAAAGGAGACTGAGCTCAGAAGAATTCAGTGACTTGCTCAAGCCACACAGTAAACAGGAGTTTGACGATTTGAACCCAAATTTCACAAATTCTTTTCTTTCCCTGATGCTGCCCTGAAATGTGCTTCACGGCATTTACATAGCATGCATATGCCTTAGAGAAAACAAAGCCAGTTTCGATTTTATTTTTGTCATACTGTGACCCTGCCAGTTCTCATGACAAGTAGCATCGCTGGTGGCAGAGGGCAGCAACAGGCATATGTCCACTTGGGTACAGCCACTCACACAATGACACAGATGTGCGGTCTCCTTAGAGCTCCCCACTAGAGCGGAATAGTTTGGACTTCTCTCAATCATACATATAGCAATTTAAACTATGGAGATGCCTAACTATATGGACAGGTCAAGGCCATCGGAATAACATTTGTATTCCTTATATTTGCCAAGAATAAAGGGCATACCACGCTATGCGAGGCCACATGGGGATGCACCGGGTTGTAGTCAGTAGGCAGAACGGAGTAAGGGGAAGATACAGGACAGAGCTCTTATTGGAGTTCCCACCAGAAAGGCTAGGCAATGCAGGGTAAAGAGTTTAGGATTCACGAGTTTAAATGATCCCAGAAGGCTTTGGGGCAGAGGGACTGTCTCTAGTTGTGTAGGGCCTGGCTCTGGGTCGATTCAAGACAGTGGAAATACTGCTTGGTGTGTGAGACTGAGAAAAGGAGACGGTTTCAGGGTAAAGGCTCTGGATCTCAGGGAAGGTGTAAACAACTCTGGCTGCGAGTCTGGCCCTGTAATTGATTGATACAAAGTGGACCTACACAGAATGTAACAAAAAGAGAATAGGACTGTAGATTCACTGTATCATGTCAGTGCTTTTGCATGGGGTGCATGCTTTTATGTGTAGCATCTCCCATTTCTCCAGGTTTAGTCTCTACTGTCATGCAACAAACTACCCCAAACCTTTGTGGTTGAAAGCCACTGCCCTTTTATTTGTTCATGGTTCTGTAGATTGGGAATTCATGTAGTTTTGGAATTCAGGATAGTGTTTTGGCTCTAAGCGGTCCGCTGGAGTCATTCACTCAGCTGCATTCAGGTTGAAACATCCAGGGGGTGGGGGGTGCTTCATTCTCATGTGTGTCTGCAGCCTTGTTCCATGGGGCTAGCTTGAGCTTCCTCACAGCACAGTGTTCTCAGGGTAGTTAGACTTCCTTTTTAAATTTTAAGTGTTTTTATTTATTTTTGAGAGAGAGCATGAGCAAGGGAGGGGCAGAGAGACAGGCAGGCAAAGGATCTGAAGCAGGCTCTGCGCTGACAGCAGCAAGCCTGATTCAGGGCTCGAACTCACGGACTGTGAGATCATGACCTGAGCCAAAGTGAGCTGCTCAATCAACTGAGCCACCCAGGCGTCCCAGGGTGGTTAGACTTCTTACCTGGCCGCTGGCTCCTAGTAGGGAGCATTCTGAGTGGCAAAGGCAGAATCTTCAGGTCTTTAAGACCTTGCCTCCTAAGTTATAAGTTACTTCCATCCCATTTTTTTTTTGTCAAATCAAGTCATAAAGTCAGCCCAGATTAAAGGGGCAAAAAAAAAAAAAAATTGTTCCTACCTCCTGATTACACTAAGTGGCAAAGAATCTGTGATTATCTTCGATTCACTTCACGTATTCTGCCTCATGAAACATCTCTCTTAATTAAGTAACCAACCAATTTGAAAGAGAGGCCTATTCTACATTTAAAATAAAGCAAGTAAACACAAATTGACAGGACACATGCCAATATCTATAACAACAAATGTATCAAAATGCTAGAAACAAACCAAAAGTGTAAGTTCTTGTCTGTTCCAGGTGACTCATTACATTAAAAGAATTAGGAATGAAAAAAAATGAGAACAAAAATCTAGTGCAATATACTGAAGGAAATAAACTCTAGGTTATAGCAAAATAGAAACATATACATGGATAATGAAAATTACTTAGTAATAAGACATTAATTTATAGAAATCATCGTTCAGTTATAGAAAACTGATCTTCCAGGGCACCTGGGGGGCTCAGTCAGTTAAGCGTCTGACATCGGCTCAGGCCATGATCTCACGGTTCGTGGGTTGGAGCCCCGCGTCGAGCTCTGGGCTGACAGCTCAGAGCCTGGAGCCTGCTTCCGATTCTGTGTCTCCCTCTCTCTCTATGCCTCCCCTGCTCGTGCTCTGTCTCTTTCTCCAAAAATAAATGAATGTTAAAAAAGGTATTTTAAATAAAAAAAAAAAAAGAAATCTGATCTTCCACTTCCTTATCTTTGGGACTGTGAGTGTATTTGGTACAATCCTTCTCCTGCATCATCTGAGAAAATGAACAGAGCGGGGTGTCTTTAGCTCCAAAGCAGTAGTGTACCTGAGAAATTAGGGTGGAGTATTATGCAGTCATTAAGAAGACAGCTCTGTGTATCCTATCTGTGTCTACGGACATGTACGGACTGACATATGTTTATTAGCAGAACTATGTGTATTTGGATCCTGCAAACCCCATGGATGTATCTGGAAGGAGACAAACTGAATTTTGAATTTTCAAGTGAGATTTTGTAGGTAGCAGGTGAGGTACGAGGAACGTTTCCTTTTAATTTTAATACGTCAGTATTATTTAATTTTCTTAGCCATAAGAATACATTAATTTAGTACGTAAATAAACATGTAAAAATGTTTTAGGACACTTTGGTAAGCTGTACCTGCTCATTCCTCTCCCTAGGCTGGAGGTCTCCACAGCCCTCCCGATGTGGGTGCTGTAAAAAGTAGCCCAGAGTGTACCTGCTTAAGAAGGAGGGAAGGGACAGGTCTATAGGCAGGAGCCTGGATCTTAGTGGCATCCATTTGCCCCTCTTACAAATATCCCCTCCAAAGCTGCTTTGTGCACCTGGCTTCGCAGTCAAGTGCCAGACTGGTTTGTCCGATCTGTACATACCCTTCTGGAGGCTAAAGAACCAAGGGACACTTTCATGTTTGTTTCAAGGCAATTTTACAAGTCTGGCTGTAATTTTACAAGTTTATACCAGGGTAGGGTTTAAAGCTTTGAAGGTGGTGGAAGTGAGGAGCACCAGAGATCACTTCCTTGGCCTTGGGCCAATGCTCTTGCTAAATAGTGGGGGTGTGAACCACCCTCAGAACATTCCGAGCCAGAGCTATCCTGATAAAGTTTCTGAGCCTGAGAAAAGACACACAGTGTACTTTGCCCCTGCCCCCAGCATCTTCGCACGGGTGAAAGGGAACATCGAAGGGTCACTTGAGAGAAGAAAGGGAGCAAGGAAGGCGATCTGCAACCCTGAGCAAGACGAATGGAGAAGGAAGGGCTAGCAGGCCTTAGCATTGGTGGCAGAGCATCATGGGTACCCGCAAACTGGTTATCATGAACATTATGAATCTATATGATGATTTTGGCTATGGATCCTACTCACCTCTTCCCAGCTGCTTCCCCCTTGGGTCACTGATGAACTGCCTGTCTCTCCTCCCTCTCTCCAAACTGGAAAGCACCGTCCAAAGTCACTGCTCAGCTCTGTGATCAGTTCTGGTCAGGGCATTTCTTGTTTCCTAGCAACACTAGCACCCCCAGAGGTGCTACTAATGGTTTCTTCTTCTGTTTTCCTTCCAGACTCCCTCTGCCACAGGGTCATAAGGAAGAGGACTAGGGCAGCAGGGGCCTAATTATCTCTAGGTACCCACCAGACCTGCCTCATTCACTGAGGCCCAGTGTGTAACAATTGTGCAGTGAGAGGGCGTGTGCACCAGAGTTACAGAAGCCGAGACTGTGGTGCTGTGCCACTAACGTATTGCTCTCCCGGGTCTCAGGCTCCTAGAGTGCCCATCCTTGTGCAAGGCCCTTGTTCCAGGGTCAGTGAGGCAGCTCATGTCAATCACCAGATATGGTGCCTGTCACACAACGTTTGCTAGTGGGAGTAGAATCCCGGGCATCTCTTCTTGTATTAGGGTCTGGACATGAAAAGTGGAGCTGGACACAACCGCCCAGCAGGTCCACCCTCTACCCTCAGCTGGGAATGGGCAGAATGGCCAGATACCTACCCCTCATATTTCCTGCCCCTTCATTCCCTTCATTCCAGTGCCCAGTAAACACTGTGAGAGGCTGAACACAAGGATGACTGAGAGAGGGTCTCTGCACGGCCCCTGGGGGCTTCTCATCTAGTGGGGGAGCCCATACCACAGGAGAGCCCAAGGCTCATATTGCCTCCTGTATGCTCTCCCCCCTGCACACCCTCCCAGTAGTGTTATGTGCCCCCCCTTCCTACTTGGACTTGCCCTGTTTATCTCCTCTCAGCCTCTCACTTCCACGGATGCCCATTCAATTCTATTGTAAAAATACAAAATAGGATGTTTAAAAACCCACTTTGCCATTTGTATTACATCAGTCATCATTTCACTGACTCATGACCAGAGAGAGATCATTTTGGACAATTTAAAGAGTATTTTGAACACCTGGTGTAGCTACCACTTCTAATTTTTATCTCAACATCTGCACCCTGAGATTCTTTCACCCACCAAATATTTGTGGATCTTCTACTCCGGGCCACTTTTCTAGGCATTGAGGATAGAGCTGCTAACAAAGCAAAGTCTTTTTTTTCACAGAGACTTACATTGTAAAGTGGAGGCAGACTGATGAACAAAGTGCTATATGGTACCATGGCCACTAGTATGATAAATGCTACGTAGAGACCTGAAGCAGGGTAAGAGGTTAGACATTACTGACAAGAGAGTAGGGTGTTCTGATAGATGACGTGGCCAGGAAAAGTCTTCTCTGAAAACAGTGGGCGAAGGAGTCAGGCAGCTAACTGGGGAGAGAGCCTTGCAAGGCAGAAAAGATGGAAGATTCAAAGATCCTGAGGCCAGAGCTACGTGATGTGTACTGAGGATCAGCAAGAAGGACAATGTGATTAGAGCAGCGGATGGGAATAGGTGAGGGGGTGAGGCAGGGCTTTGTAGACCATGAGCAAGAATTTGCTTTTTATTTTGAGTGAGAGGGGAAAAGTGCTGGAGAATTTTGAGCAAGGGAATAAAAAGTTCTAACTTCTGTTCCAAAGGATTCCTGTGACTACTCTGTGGAGAAGTCCTCTGCCTTTCTCCGTGGGCACTGAGAAATACAGGCATATCCATATCCATATCCATATCCATATCCATATCCATATCCACGGA
The DNA here is from genome assembly GCF_014898765.1 of Herpailurus yagouaroundi. Lineage (NCBI taxonomy): Eukaryota > Metazoa > Chordata > Mammalia > Carnivora > Felidae > Herpailurus > Herpailurus yagouaroundi. The sequence goes on from NW_024420501.1 coordinate 4,567,355, forward strand.
GGATCGATTCCAAGACCCCCTCCCCCCCAGTAGATGCCTGAAACTGAGGACGGTATTGAATCCTATACAGACCAGGTTTTTTCCTATACATACATACCTGTGATAATGTTTAATTTATAAATTAGGCAGAGCAAGACATTAACAACTAGTAGAATAAAACAGAATGTTTATATCACTTTACTATAATACAAGTTTCACAATATCTCTTAAAATATCTTCTTGTACTGTACTTACCCTAGTTCTGATGATGTGAGATGCTAAAATGCCTAGTGATGAGACGAAGTGAGGTGAATGACAGGCATGGTGATGCAGCATCTGGCTACTCTTGATCTGAGGCTAGGTGGGAAGGAAGGTCATCTGCTTCCAGACCGAACCACCATTGACACAGGTGAGTGAAACCACCAGAATGCGAAGCCATGGATAAGGGGGGACTCCTGTGTACGCTGTAGGAACAGAAGAGTGAGAGCTAAGTAATTGGTCGGAAGAAAGGAAGGCTGGATCAGGGTGCTAGTGGTAACAGTGACAAGACGTGACTGAACTGGGGATATATTTTAAAAGCACAGCCAACATAATGTCAGCTCTAAGGTCCTGGACCCAACTTCGTTGTCAACGGCTATTTAAATAATCTATCTCAAAGCAGAAAACCGAAAGCATTTAAAAACACAAGTCTTCATTGTTAAGCAACGAATAATGTATGAATGATGGCCTGGGGAGACTAACATTAGGACATGAAATAGTCAAAGATAGGCAAGAGCCTGCAAATGGTTCTCGAAAGTTGATTTTGCAGAACTTTTTACAGTTCACTGTTTAAAAGAATAATTTTTTTTTTGAAAGAAGGATGTAGGTATACATTATTTCCCAACTAAAGAAAAATCCGTTTGTTTTGTTTTAAAAGAGGAGCCCTAAGGGTCTTTCATAACTCCGAAAGGATGTGTGACTCCCGCAGTGCGGCCCTTAGTGCTAATAGCTCTCTGGGAGGCTGAGATTTAAATAAGCAAGGAAGTGTGTTAACAAAACACGCAAATGGAATCTAGCGGCCACAGACCCGACAAGGAACGCTGCATTGGGTGAGTCGGCTGAGTTGCACGGTGATTAATCCTTTCAACTTGAGCGGGTTCGCTCTCTCTGAGAGATGGGTCGTGGCGCTCACTCGTTCCTGGCTAAAGCCGGGCCCATATCCGGGGTGCCACCGCGGTCCCCTGCCTTTACACGGGCGGACTTGGAATCCTACCGGGCCCGCCGCTCGGCGACCCCGGCCGCCCCTTCCCAGACCAAGTCCCAGAGGCTCGGCCCGCTCCCCCTGACCACGCCCCCACGCGGAGTCGGTGGCTTCCCTGACCACGCCCCCCGACCCGGGCCGCGCCGGCGCGCCGGCCGCCCCAGTGGCTCTGCGGGCGGAGCTTGCGCAGCCGCCGGACCCCTGCGCGCACCGCCCTCCGCCCCTGGCCTCCGTGCGCCTCCGCGGACACGCACTTCCTGCGAGGCCTCAGTGCGCACCTTAGCCGAACCGAGCCGAGCTCAACCTTGCACTTCCAAGTCGTTCGCCATGGTGGACGAGCTGGTGCTACTGCTGCACGCGCTCCTGATGCGGCACCGCGCGCTGAGCATCGAGAACAGCCAGCTCATGGAACAGCTACGGCTGCTGGTGTGCGAGAGGGCCACCCTGCTGCGCCAGGTACGTCCGCCGAGCTGCCCGGTGCCCTTCCCCGAAACGTTTAGCGGCGAGAGCTCCCGGCTCCCCGAGTTTATCGTGCAGACGGCGTCTTACATGCTCGTCAACGAGAACCGATTCTGCAACGACGCCATGAAGGTGGCATTCCTAATCAGCCTGCTCACCGGGGAAGCCGAGGAGTGGGTGGTGCCCTACATTGAGATGGATAGCCCCATCCTAGGTGATTACCGGGCCTTCCTCGATGAGATGAAACAGTGTTTTGGCTGGGATGACGACGAAGAAGACGACGACGACGACGAAGAAGATGATTACTAGGCCGGGAGACCCTCGGGCCCAGGGGGGAGGGCCCTGCACGCCGCCATCCTCTCCCCCCCTCCCCCGCCCGGCCCGGAGCCGCCGTTTCGCCCTCCGATCCCCTTCCCTACCCCTGCCCTCCGATTCTCCTCCTCACCGCCCCCCGTAGTGCTTGCCTTTGTTCCAGGAATTGTACCCCAGTTAACCTGCCGCTGGGGCCTCGTTCTGAAGCGTGCCGCCACCCTCTCTGGCCAGCCCTAGGACCCTGCCCTGCTAATTTGGACTGTGTCCTGAGCCCCGGCTATAGGGCAGGCCCCTGTTACAAACTGGTGAGACTACGCACAGCCCTGCCGACTGCAAGGCCTCCATCTGCCCAGAGACCTACGCTGCCACTTCACCACCATCCACCACATTCCAGCGACAGACCACAGCCTTGAAAACAAGGACCGACCTAGAAGATGCCTGAGTTGGTCCTCGGACATTGATTCGGACAACTCACCAACCCCTGAAGGGGCCAGTCTTTGAACCTGGTTAGTTCCCTGCCTACTCTCAGAGTCCTCCCCTGCCCCACCAGATTGCTGCAGGAGCCTAACGTGCCTGGCAGCCAAATTGTTGACATTTCTTTTCTCCTATGCACCAGTTTTGCACAGCTGTCCTTTTTCTTTCAAAACTGCAGCAGTCCCACAGATGTGTGCATTTGGACAAAAATGCCAAAAACAAAACAAACAAACAAAAACAGGCACTCAGCCCAGCTCCTCAATACCACCTGGAAAAAGCGTTTACGTTCTTTTCAATAAATATCAAGCACTACGAAAAAAGAAAGGAGTGTCTTTTAATGGTTAAGTGCTATCATTGGCCCCTCCCAGTTTCACTCTGACTCCCATTACTACCACCGGAGATCAGGAAACCTAGTTCAATCCCAGTATTCACCACTGTCACCTCCAGGCTACAGAGGACAGCGCCCACAGGGTTTTGTGTAGGGCTTCTGGTACTCTCCCCGCCAAGGCATTTCTTAAAGCCCTGCCAAAGGGAGTGAGTGTCCTCTGGGGCCTCCAGGGTGGCATGGGTAAGGGGTGGTTTGGCAGGTGGCACACTGTCCCAAACTGGAACACGTTTGAGAGTGAAAGGGGGCACTATTAATAATTAGAATGGGACAATAGGCATAAATCCAGACATAACAATGTTACTATCTTCCAGAGCCTTTAAGTTCTCTCAACACCACCAGGGAAATTCTGCCCCTTAATCCTTATTGCCTGTGGGGTGCTATTGAGTTCAGACTATGATTAACAAGGTAGCACATTGTTCTAAAGCCCCCTTTCAAGTGCTTGAGCTAACATTAAATCCTAAATCCTAGGTGAGGGTACGCATAGTAAATAGAGCATGATCGGAACATTTCATTACCCCAGGTGAACACTCTTAGAATCCCCACCCATACATGTGTCCCAGATTCCTACCTATAGAAATTGGCAAGATGCCTGGCTGTCTCCTGAACGAGACCTCGTACTGCTCTCTGGGCTATGCTGGGACCTCTTTGTGGACCTGGAGGGCTCAGAGGCATTTGAGGGAGTGGGGCGGGTGCTCATTAAACTCACTGAAATGTTAGAGAGGTTTGGTTGTGCGGTTTTTGGGGGTTACCTCTGCCAACCAGGAACATTGAAGAGGATGTGAGGGGTTCAGAATCCTCTGTATCTGCCCAAATGTACTCGTTGTACCATGGCTGGAGCCAGCCCTACCTTAAGATCTCTAATTGACATAATAAACTTCCCTATTGCATAAGACCTTTTGAGGCTGGTTATGCTTTTATTTGTACTGGTAAACCGCACAATGTGTGTTAAATGAGATACTGGTCATCATACTGGTCTCCACACATGTATGGATTTGTTGAGATCACACCCATGAGGTATTTACACCTGTCCCTGCCACATGGTGAGCACTCACTAAACATGGGCTGTTAACTCCCAGACTCGGGATCGGAAGTCTAACTTTCAGAGCAGGTGTTTTGCTGTCAGTTTGGCTTTAGTAGGAAAACGTCAGGGGTGAACAGGTACAGAACAGGCTCAGGGGGAGTAGAAATGAGAGAATGGTTGAGACCTCATTTACTCTGTGGGAGTAAGAGGTGGCCAGCCAGTTTACTTGGTAAACAGGTAAACTTGAGGGCAGGAGTGATTTCTCTGGCCCAGGAATGTTGTTTCTGGAGGGTAAGAATGCATAGATATGGCTTAGCAAAGGAGGTTGAAGCCCAAACTGCGAGTAGATGTGAGAAAGTGGTGGGCAAGAGCTGAAAGCTAGGAAAAGGACCCAGGAAGACCACAAATCACTCATTCGTAATTATCAGTGGTCCAGATATACTGAGAGGAGTTAATGCTACAGTGGTGAATGAAAGGTGCTTGTTGCCCTGTTAGGATTCCAGGTTATTGTTTCTATGGTGCCTTGGGCCAGAACTGGGATGATATCTAGCTACAGATAAGGTCCAGAAAGAATCTGGACAGTGATTAGATCCGGGAGCAAACTTTTTGGTGTGGAAGTTGAAGACATGAGTAGATGAGATCTATTCCCTAGCAGCAAACCAAGTGAGGATATGCTCTGTGGGGAAGGAACGGCTCTCTGAGTAGCAGCCAGGGAAGCTAGGCCAAGGAATTTCTGAGATCTGAAATGCACATGTCCTGGGCGCGCGCGTGTGTGTGTATGCGGGTATGCACATGAGCTTGCTCTGAGTGTATGGGTGTGTATGGGGGGTGATGTCCTTCCTGTATGATGGAACAGCAGGTGGTTCTGTGAGCTGTAGAGAAGTGTGAGAATCTGGCTGCCTTGGGAGGCAGATTCTGCAAGAAAAGCACAGTTGTTTGCAAGGACTCTACCACCTAGGATGAAGTTCATGACAGTGGCATAAAGCAGAGCGGAAGAGAATGGGGAAATAAATAAACAGGTCTGAAGATAAAAGCACCACTTGGATGTAAATTGTTAAAAGTAGGTAGAAATGTTGAAATAGCAGATAGGAACTTAAGACTCCTGAATTCTCATCTTGGTCATGCTGGCCTTAAAATGGTCACTGACATTATGCGACCAAGGAAATGAAATTAATCATATTAAAGGTCATAATCATTTAATCATGAAAAATCTACCGTTGTATTTTAGATTTCTTTAATCATTTGAATAGGTAAACACTGCTATCTCATAATTTTGTGTTGCTGTGTTTTGCAGGATGGTGTATGAAGCTAGAGATACATTATGCACCTTGTATTTGGTTATTTGCTGCTATTGCAACGTAGTAAAAACCTCAGCAATTTGGAAGTAGGCAGAAGAGAAGGAGACATCTTGAAATTAGTGGAACACTTGTTTTTTAACAAATGAATTCCAAAGAAAAAATTCTAGGTTCTTAAAGCAATTAAAGCTAATAAAGGAGCATGAATTCAAGGTCCTGAAAATGTTTTCCTTGATGGGTGATTAGGGTGAGATAATTGTATAAAGCATATTTCTTATTTGCTTTGAAATACCAATTTTGTTAAAGTTGTGTTTAACGTGTCTGGTGGTTTGCATTACTGAGTTGTTCAAGTATATTCCTTACAGTCTGATGATCATTTAGTTTTAAAGGTAGATACAATGAATTGGTTGCTGTCCTTTGATAGTGCTGGTAACCACCCTACTTCCCTTAATGCAGCTCTGATCATTCTCTTTGCATTTTTCTTTCTCCTGTCTGAAATGCCTCTTAGGAATTTTTTTAAATCTTCAGATGTTCTGGTTTCCAGAGACTTACAAACAAAACACAACAAACAAAAAAACAATGCAATTACCCTGGGATGGGCAATAGCTTGCTTTCTCCCCTTGGGCTGGTATCTGAGGTGTGATCAATAACAAATTTATTTTTCCCATGATACTATTCACAACATTTACATACTTCCTCCCTTCCCCTCTCTAAATGATGGAAGTATTTCATCAGCAAAATTGCAGTACTGCAAGTCTTATATTTTAGCCAAACTCTTCATATAGTTAGTTTAATTGAATCGAACAGCCAATTCAGAGTCAACCCATCAGCGCGAGATAAAAACTGTCACGTGACTGTTTTTGTGCCTCATTTTAAATCTTTAGTTAAAAAAAAAATAATACCAGTAAAGGAAAGCAAAGGCAATTATATTTCAGTGGAAATTGAGATAATTGTGATATTTCTGATTTATCTGTTCCCTAGGCACAGATAATTGCATTGCCATATGGGACTTTTAGAAATGTGCATTCGAATGTATGTTGAATTTTTAACATACACACAAGTAGAGAGAATAGTATAATGAGTACCCTAAACCCAACTCCAGATTCAAAACCTACCAATATTTTTGCTTCCTTTATCCCTTTTCTTACAGTTTTCATGGAATATTTTAAATCAAATCCCAGATACGTCAATACTTCAGCATACTCCTCTGACAGATAAGGTTTCTAAAAACAGTCCATAATACTATGATCACATGTACTAAAATTAACAATGACTCACTAACATTTAATAATCCATAATCAAATATCTTCTAAATTATAAATAAAAAGGTCTTTTAAAGTATTTGCTTGAATCCATTTTCGAAAAATGTCAGCATGTTGCCTTTGGTTTGTATATCTCTTAACCTTTTAATTGGTACGTTTCTCTCTGCCCTTTTTATTTCCTGTAATTTATTTGTTGAGGAAACTGGGTCATGTCCTATGGAATTTCTTATATTCTGGATTTGCTTTATTTTTTTCATATCCTTGCTCAATTTTCTCTTGGGTTTTTGATGTTTCTCAATTTTTTGGAAGCTCCTTATTTATGAGGGATCTGTGATATATGTTGTAAATACTTACGCCCAGTTTGTCACTTGCCTTTTTATTTTCTTTATGATATTTCAGGTCATTGTGAAAATGTTTAAAATGTTTCCATTTATTCCACTCTCTCCTCCCATTTCTGTGCTTCCCGGTTTATATGCTTACATTCTTTCTCTTAGTGTTTATACCTTTAAATAGTGTATATACCTCTATTATTTTTCAGATACGAATGATCTGTTTTGACTCTCAGCCATGAAAGATGAGGAACTGAACATATGCACTAATTCTATTTCCCTATCAACTTTGTAAGTTACATTGTTTTTATGTCGTCCATGTTTGAAATATTTACATATTTTTCTGTGACCATGATCCCTACATGTGTTATAATCTTAATATATCTGATAAATGAAAGAAATAATTATTATCTTGTTCAATTTTCATAACTCCTTTTGGTTAGCCAGGTTCCCCCCCCCCCACTTTGTAGTTGTTTCTTTTTCAAAACAAAACAAAACAAAACAAAACAAAACAAACAAAAAAAACCCCTGAAAACCTCCCAGAACTATATTCCCTGAGTTTTTGAAGGCAAACAGTTTTCTTTCAGTAATTTGTCAACATTTAGCATTGAATGTTATTTTGTAGAAGTCTGAAATCATCCTAATATTTTTCACTCATAAGTGACTTGATATTTTTATTGAGTTATCAGATATTTTTTCTTTACATTGGAACATGGTCTATCTGAGTGTTATTTATTATTTGTTATATTTTGTGGAACCTGGTTTGACCATTTAATATGTATGTTCAAGGCCTGATTTGTTTATGCAAAACTATCTTAATTATTTCTTTGAATACATATAATATAGACTGATATTTATGTTGACCCCCCCCTTGTACCTGCCCTTAATATTTTAAATTTTCTCAGAAATGTTTTCATTTTTCATTCTGCTTACTTTTCTCAATCCTGTTTTGTATGTTTTTACAGTGGTTTCAGGAGTATCCATGTTTATTTGTGTTGCTTCCAATTTGGCTTCATTTCTGTGATAGTTTTGTTTTTCTTCTATGTCTCTGCTGGGTACTAGCAGCTCATGTGTTAGCTTCTACTGACTCCTGCATATTCCTGAATTTCATATCTCTGATTTCTTCTCTTGTTGCTTAGCAATGATTGCTTTTTATTTTTAAAGTTGAGGCTGATATGAGATAGTATGATACTTCATGTCAGTGATATGAAGTCACATCTGTTTCTGGCAATATTTTTCTAGGAAGTGTTTTTTGCAACCACCCCCCCACCCTGGTGGCAGGGTTCCAAGGATGCTTCAGGATCCTGTCTACTCTATAGTAATGCTGCTCTTCCCTAGTAACCATAGTCAGCCTTCTTTTGTCATTTTCAGTCCAGTCCCAAAATCATTTTCTCTGGCACAAATAATTCAACATTGGTGGCTCGTACCTTGTGTACTTCCCATTTTCTGGAGATGAGACAAATCTGACCCCCTACACCTTTGCTTTAACATTTCATGGGTCATTTCAGTGGCGCTCTCTTGTTTTCATTGTACCTGAATGTACCTAGATGATTTCTGATATTATTTTCAGAGTCAACATTCTGTACTTTCTGTTCTCACCCCACTGCTCAGTAGTTCTGATGTCTCAGTCACCTGAGGTAGTCTGCGTTCCCACAAAGTGTCAAGCTAACTTTTGAGAGGGATTGAAAAAGACTCCACTCTAGGGGTGGGAGAACCTGAAAGGAAATGAAAATATTAATGACTTAGAATATTTTCTCACTACAGGTGTCTGTGTGTGTGTGTGTGTGTGTGTGTGTGTGTAGGTGTGTGTGTGCACACATGTGTGTTTCAAAAATAAAGTCAATTGTACTATCAGTTTTGGAAACAACTGTTTTTCCCCTTTTGTAGCAAGAAGAAAAACGAAAGGGTTTTAGACACCTGTGGAGTAGAGAGGCTGCTTGTGTAGAAATCTGATTAATATGTATATAGAAAAGGGAAACAAGTCTGTTATTCATTGGAATAAAAGTTGGGGACATAGAAGTTAGTATCAGAAAATGGGCCTTTGAAGAAGTGGACAAGTATATATAGAAGGATGGGTTTATTGTGAGTTGAGAATGGATTGCTCTTAAAGTTTGAGTTCAATGAGAATGTGTTGGTGATCAGAAGACTTGGATCCCTGTTGTGGCTTTGCTACCGATTTGCTTTGCCAACCCCAGACAACTTACTTGACTCTAAACTTCTGTACTAGGGTGCGTGGGTTGCTCAGTTGGTTAAGCATCTGACTCTTGATCTAAGTTTAGGTCTTGATTTCAGGGACATGAGTTCAAGCCTTGCATCGGGCTCCACATTGAATGTGGAGCCTACTAAAACAAAGCAAAGCAAAACACAACACAACATAACACAACACAACACAACACTTCTGTACCTATATCATGGGAATAAATACATCTCTGGACTAATATAAGAAAAAACTGCCTAGTAGCTTATCTTGTAGTCAGTGAATGTTAACTTCATTCTCCTTTTCTTCATTAGATACTATGTAGTAAAATAGGAATGTAAGATTGACTGTTATAGACTTGCATGTTCTGGTAGAAAGATACTGATCCTGGATTTGGAGTGTCAGGATAAAAGGTATTCAACACATTAAAATATTAATTAACATGTGAACATAATTTAACACTTTAAAAGTCACTTTTGTATTCATTTTCTTCTTTGAGATTCACACCAACTCAGTGGACAAGGATTTTTATTTACCTTTTACAGTTGGGGATAGAGATGCTCAAAGACTTGTCCATGTTAGAAAATGTCAGAATCTGGGCCAGGAATTCCCACCCCAAGTCCAGTGCTCTTTTGATAAATTTAATGCTGCCTCTGAAAGTAGTGCCTTGTTCAGGTTGCTCATGTCTCATAGATCTTTGCTTCCTTGTTTGTAATTTGAAGTATTTTCATTATCAGGTACCTCTACAGGTTCTTCTTTCGTTAAAAAAAAATAGCTCTTAGAATGAACAACTCCCCCTGTCCCCTCCAACTCTGAACTTCTGTGATCCCATCCCCATTTTATACAAACACTGGGGTACTTGCAGGAACTAGTATGAGCTTTGAAAAAGACGCTGAGAGGGCTGCCTGGGTGGCTCAGTCGTTAAGCATCTGACTTCGGCTCAGCTGAGATCATGATTTCACAGATCGTGGGTTTGAGCCCCACGTCAGGCTCTGTGCTGATAGCTCAGAGCCTGTAGCCTGGTTCATAGTCTGTGCCTCCCTCTCTCTGCCTCTCCTCGGCTCACACACTCTCTCTCTCTTTGTCAAAAATAGATAAACTGTAAGAGACTCTTAAATACAGAGAACAAACTGAGGGTTGATGGGGGGTGGGGGAGAAGGGAAAAATGGGTGATGGGCATTGAGGAGGGCACTTGTTGGGATGAGCACAGGGTGTTGTATGTAAGCGATGAACCATGGGAATCTACCTGAAAAACCAAGAGCAGACTTTATATGCTGTATGTTACCAATTTGACAATAAATTATATTTAAAAAATAAATGAAAAAAAAAATAACCATTAGAAAAATAAAAAAAGAGAGATTCTGGGATTACTCTTTTAGTTTTTAATAGCAACAGCAACAACAAGAGCAACAATGTCAAACTGTTTATCAAAGGAGATAGACTTAGATAAATTACAATAAATTATATCCCTATATGAGCTACAATGCAGGGTTAAAACTAATATTTTCTTTATATTTAGGAGGAGAAGTTCTGATAGGATTTATTAAGCGTAAAAGTAATTCACAGATACATGTAGAGTATGATGCCATTTACAAATACTTTAAAACCTATGTGTATATGAATGTGTGTGTGTGTGTGTGTGTGTGTGTGTATACAGACACGTATAGAAGGTGAAAAGAACAGAAAGCTCAATGCCAAGTTTTAAGGAATCTTTTTGCTCTTTCATTCTATATTGCTCAGCTCTATTACAATGAGTACTAACATAATTTAAAACAAATAGAATTAGCATTTATTCTGGAAAAGTTACGGTGAAAATGAAAAACAACTGTTGATACTATTGTAAAATCATGCTCTTTTGGAAACAGTAATTTATACTGTAAGAACCGTAAACTCATTCACATCCTGTTGTAAAATATAGATCATTGGATTTATAAATTCTGTTATGTTGCTTTAATTCTGCTGGACAGTTGATAAGAAAACTGTGTTTATCAGTGAAAACAGGCTATCCTGAAACATTTACCTTAGTGGTAACTCAGGTCAGTACAGTTGGAAAAAGATCCATTCCTCTACTACCTCTCCAGATTATTGTTTCTTTTTCAGCTACTGTTGCCTTAGTTCAGGCCCTGCTTGCCTGCCATGTTTATTTCAATGGACTCCTAGATGACCCTTCTTACAGGCTCTCTTCCTTCTAACCTGTTCTCATTGCTGTTAGTGTTTGTCTTTTTGAAACCTAAATCTCATTTACCACTTTTTTTTATTCAAAAATCCTTCAGTGATCCCCATATTCAGAAAATTTTGGAATTCCTTAACAAAACATTTATATCTGGGTTGCTCTTTTAAAGTTACCTTTTTGTTGAGTTACAATTAACATACCATATAAAACTCACCCTTTCATTTGGGCGATTCAGTATCTGTACACTATTCACAAAGTTGTGAGACCATCGCCACTGTCTAATTCCAGAACATTTTCATCACCTCAAAAAGATATTCTGTACCCATTAGGACTTACTCCCCATTACCGCATCTCCCTCCCCTCCCCCCTATTCCTGGAAACCACTAATTTCTGTCTCTATGGATTGCCTATTGAGGACATTTCATACAAATGGAATGATATACAATACATACCCTTTTGTGATTGACTTCTTACACTTAGTATAATACCTTCAAGGTTCATCCATGTTGTAGCATATATCGGCACTTCATTCCTTTTTGTGACTGAATAATATTCCATTATAGAATGTACCAAATTTTGTTTCTCCATTCATCAATTAATGGACATTTAGGCTATCTCCAATTTTAGCTATTATAAATGCTGCTGCTATAAATATTCATGTACAAGCTTTGTTTCAACACCTGTTTTCAATTCTCTTGGATTATATCTAGGAGTGGGATTGCTGGTCACATGGAATTCTATGTTTAACATTTTGAGGAACTGACAGATTGTTTCTCCAAACCGGCTATACCATTTTATAATCCCACTAGCATTATATATGGGTTTTACAATTTCTCCACATTCCTGGGAGCACCTATTATTGTCTGTTTCCAACTGTAGTCATCCTAGTTGGCATGAAGTGGTAGATCTCTGTGATTTTGATTTGTGTTTCCCTAATGAGTAATAATGGCAAGTATTTTGTCTTCTGCTTATTGACCATTTGTATATCTTTTTTACAGAAATTCCCATTTTTTAATTGGGTTGCTTTTTTATTGTTGAGTTGTTAGAAATACTTACATATTCTGCGTACTCATCCTAATTATTATCATATATATGATTTACAAATATTTTCTCCTATTCCACAGGTTATGTTTTCACTTTTTTGATAGTGTCCTTTGGAGCACAAAAATATTTAATTTTGATGAAGTCCAATTTATCTATTTTCTTTTTGGTTGTTTCTGCTTTTGCTGTCATATGTAAGAAACCATTTCCTAAACCAGGGTCACAAGAATAACACCTACATTTTCATACTTTTAATGTTTTACATCTATGTGTTCATAATTCTCTGAGTTTTAAGGTTTAGCTCTTTCATTTTGGTCTTTGACCCATTTTGAATCAAAGTTTTATACATAGTGTGAGGTAGTAGCATATACTTATCATTTTGCATGTGGATATCCAGTTGTCCTAGCACCATTTGTTGGAAAGACTGTTATTTCACTCTTTGAATTATCTGGGCATTCTTACTGAAAATCAGTTGACCATAGATGTGTGGGTTTATTTCTGGAATCTCTGTTCTACTTCATTGAGCTGTGTGTGTCTATCTTTATGCCAGTAATTTTGTAGTAAGTTTTGAAATTTGGGAGCATGAGTGTTCCAACTTTTTTCTTCTTCCAAGATTTTTATGGCTATTCTGGATTCCTTGCATTTTAATATGAATCTTAGGCTCAGATTGTCAGTGTCTTCCAAAAAGACAACTGGGATTTGATAGACACTCTGTTGAATCTAGAACGATTTGGGGAATATTGCCATTTTAGCAACATTAAGTCTTCCAATCAATAAACATTATGTTTCCATTTACTTAGGTCTTCTTTATTTTGTTTCAGTGATGTTTTCCTGTTTTTATTGTATGTCTTCCACTTATTTTGTTAAATTTATCCCTTAGTTTCTTATTCTCCTTGCTATTATTCTAAATTGAGTTTTTAGAATTTCATTTTCAAGGGTGCCTGGGTGGCTCAATTGGTTGAGCATTTGACTCTTGATTTCAGCTTAGACCATGATCCCAGGGTTATAGGATCGAGCTCTGTGTCAAGCCCTGTGCTGAGCATGGAGCCTGCTGAAGATTCTCTCTCTCTCTCTCTCTCTCTCTCTCTCTCTCTCTCTCTGTCTCTCTCTCCCTCTCCCTGTCCCTCTCCACCTCCCTTCCTCCCTCCTTCCCTCCCTCTGCCCCTGTTCCTCGCTTATGCGCTCTCTTTCTCTCTCTCAAAAAAAAATAGACGATAAATTATATTTAAAAAATAAAAAAATAAAAAATCAAATTTCATTTTCACATTGTTGTTAGTGTATAGAAATACACCTGAGTTTTGTTTACTGGTCTTGTATCCTGCAACTTTACTGAACTTGTGTATTAGCTTTAATAGTTCATTTTGCAGATTACATAGGATTCTCTATATACAAGATTATGTTGTATGGAAATAGAGATAGTTTTACTTCTTTTCCAATGTGGATGCCTTTTCTTTCTTTCTTTCTTTCTTTCTTTCTTTCTTTCTTTCTTTTTTTTTTTTTTTTTTTTTTTTTGCCTAATTTCTCTGGCTATAACCGCTAGTACTATGTTGAATAGAGGTGACATGAACAGATATCCTTGTCTTGCTCTTGATCTTAGAAAGTTTTTAGTCTTCCGTCATTAAATCTAAGATTAGCTGTGGGTTTTTCATAGATGTCCTTTAGCAAGTTGAGGAAATCCCTTTCCACTCCAAGTTTTTTGAGTGTTTTTATCATGTAAAGATGTTGGATTTTGTTACATGCTCTTTCTGTATGTATCGAGATGATTGTGTCTTTTCTGTTTTTTATTCTGCTAATATGGGGGTATTACACTGACTGATTTTTATATGTTGAATCAACCTTGGCTTCCTGGAATAAATCACAGTTATTCATGTAATACAACCTTTTTATATGTTGCTAGATTTGGTTTGCTAATAATTTGATAATTTTTGTTTGTATTCATAAGGAATAATGTCATGTAATGTGATGTCTTTGTATAGTTTGGGTATAAGCATAATATTGGCCTCATAGAATCAGTTGGGGAGTTTTCTACATACATTCCTTTGCACTTGTTTTTTTCACTTAATTGTAAATCCGGAAGTAACTCTCAATTCATAGATAACCATCCTCATTTTGGTGCAGCAGCATAATTAACTTTGTGGATTTGCCCTACTTATTCATAATTCTTTTATGTATGGTCCTATGTACAGGAAATATTTTGTCATGAAAAAATAGCTTTCGCCATTAAAGACTGTGCATATTTTATTTTTATATTTGTGGAGGTATATCTTTAAAGTAAATTCCTGGGAAAAGTCTTGCTAGATCAAAAGGTAAGTGCATGTGTATTGTGTTAGATATTTCTAAATTCCCTCTCACCATGGTTTTGCCCTTTTACATACCTGTCAGAAATGGCTGAGACTGCCTGTTATCCTGTAGCATTACCAGGATAAAAGCTCTTTTGAATTCTGATTATCTGATAGGTTTTTTAAAATGGTACCTCAGTTTAATTTTAACTTGCACTTCTCTTATTGTGAGCAAAGTGTATTTCCTATGATAAGGGTTATTTTTATTTCTTTTTCTATGACTTATCTGTTCATGTCTTTTGACTATTTTTCTTATTTTTCTCATCATTGAAAACCTCTTTATATCCTTGGGAAGTAGCCCTTTGTTTATGATATAACTTGCATGGATTTTCTTCTAGTTTTTCATTTCTCTTTTACCATTTTTATGTATTTATTTTTTGCAGTGCTGACGTTTTTCATTCTTATGTAGATAAATTCATCATTCTTTTATTGCTTCTAGACTTTGAGTTATAGTTAGAAGACTTACCTCACGTCCAGGTTGTATAGAAATTCCCCCCAGTGTTTTCTTTTAATATTTATGTGGTTTCAATTTTTTAACATTTACATTGCTGTTCTGTTTGGTGTTTATTCTAGTGTGTGATGTATCCAATTTAATGTTTTCCCCAAGTGGTTATGCAGGTGTCCCATGCCATTTGGTAAAACATTTATTTTTCTGTTATGTGATATAGTTATATATACTGTATTTCCATGTGTCTTTGTGTCTATGTGTGAACTTTCTGTTTAGTAAAATGAGCCTGTAGGCCTGTTTATCTGCCATTACACACAATCTCCATCATAGAAACTTCAGGGTATGTTTTAACATGTGGTAGCCGTAGCTCTCCTTATAGTGCTCTTTTTTCTCAGGGTTCTTACATGTTAATTTTTCCATGTGAATTTCAGAATCCACATGTCTAGTTTCATAAATAACTCATTATATTTGATGAGATAGCAGTGAATTAATATGTTAAACTGGGGCGACGTCTTTACAAAGTTGAGTTATCCTATCCAAGTGTAAGAGCTGCATTTCCAATTGTTCAGATTTCATTTCAGGCCTTTCAGAGATGTTTTAATATTTTCCTATATAGGATTTGAATACTGCATTTCCTAAGTAGTTTCTAACTGATTTCTCTCTCTCTCTCCCTCTCTCTCTCTATATATGTGTGCTATTATTTCTTTGTGCTAATTTTCTCTATATGTATGCTATTTCTTTGTGCTAATTTTATGTCATGCCAAAAACTTTAATTTAGCTTTTGTGTTTTTTTGTTTTGTTTCTCCAGATAGACTATTATATGCAAAGCTTTTTTTTTTTTCCAATTCTCATGCCTACAGTTTTTTTTCTTTTGTCATGAAATTGTAATGGAGGTAGAGGGAATTCTTCCCTTTTTGTACTCCTTAATGACAGACCTCCTGCTTCCCTACCTTCATATTTATAAACACATAGGCATACATTTGTGTAGTGTGTGTATGTGTGTGAGTGTGTGTGTGTGTGTGTGTGTGTGAGAGAGAGAGAGAGAGAGAGAGAGGTCATGTTACGTCACAGTGCTAAATTTTGTATAGCCTGTTTTCAGCATCTATGAAGAAAATTTTATAGTTTTTTTTTCCTTAGATTTATTAAAATGGTGGATAAGGAATTTTCTAATATTAAACCATCCCTGCATTTCTGGAATAAATCCCATTTGGTCATAATATCTTTTTAACTTTCTTTTTAATGTTTATTTATCTTGAGAGAGAGACAGAGTACAAGAGGAGGAGGGGCAAAGAGAGAGGGAGAGACAGAATCAGAAGCAGCTCCAGGCTCCGAGCTGTCAGCACAGAGCCCGATGCGGGGTTCAATCTCCTGAACCATGAGATCATGACCAGAGCCAAAGTCAGATGTTTAACTGAATGAGCCATCCAGGCACCCCTGATGTTTATTTATTTTTGAGAGAGAGAGAGAGAAAGAGAGAGAGAGACATAAAGCAGGGAAGGGGCAGACAGAGAGTGAGAAAGAAGATCAAAAGCAGGCTCCATGCTGATAGCAGAGAGCCCAACACAGGGCTCAAACCCACAAACTGTGAAATCATGACCTTCACGAGCTGAAGTTGGGCACTTAACCAACTGAGCCACCAAGGCACCCCTGATTTGGTCATCATATATTTTTATCTTTTTATTTTTGATATGTAATTGGAATCTTTTTGCACATATAATTCTAAGTTTTCCATCAATATTCAGAAGACTGGTCTGTAGTTCTCCTGTTTGTGTTTTTACCAGGTTTCTATATTAATACTGTGCTTCATTCATCCAAAAAAATGAAAGTTTTCTTTTTACTATGCTCTGGGACAATTTAAGTATCAGCGAGATTGTCATATTCAGGTTCATTTTAAATCTATATGAGCAAAATAATCATTGCAAGATTAGTACATCAGAATTCTCCAGTGGAAAAAAAAGTGACATTACAAAATACTTTGTTTAATAAATAGTTTACTAGCATTTTAATAATTATTAATTATAGTTAATTTTTGATAATAGTGAATAGCTTAATAAAATGTTTAATACCATTATATTATATAGTTTGATCTGCACTTCGATTTTATGAATGCATTATACTCATTTTATGGATAAGAAAACTGAGGCTCCGAAAGATTAAGTAGTTTGTGCAAGGCACACACTTAGTGAATAGCTATAGGAGAACTTAAACCCCTATACTCTGTTCATTCCATAGTGGTTCCATGAAATGGAATTCACTGTCTTTATGGCAGTAGTTGGCCAAACATTTTAACCCATAGGTCAGTTTACATGTGCATTTAGTAAAGAAAAACATCCTTAGTTTTGATTCTATTTTTGTTGTAGTATGACACTAGCAGTTCTCACTACAAGTAGTCTCCTTGGCGATGGAAGACAGCAGTATGTGTACGTCTGTACCTCTGTGTGTCTCTCACACACACACATCCTTTAAGGATATCGTGGGAGAAGATTGCCTTAAACCATCGATTCATAAAATCCAAATAGGCTTTTGGCATACAGAGTTGTTATTATTTAGAGAACATACTTTTATTTCATAGTATGTCCTCAGTTTACTCGTCTGCTTAATCAAGAGACAAGATTGGCTCTATGTTACCAGCCATTTTGAAGACAGGCCTATTAAAAATAAAAACCAAAGCAAACAAAAATTCCAAGTATCTGTGAGAACAGATTTAATGTGATGACAGATGCTTTCTACAACATACTGAAATTTCAGAAACAAGCATAGTGCATAATCTCATATATCTTAAGTTTGACTACTTGTATTTAAGGTAATGAGGAATGGGAAAATATAAATGAAAAATAATGGGAGAAAATATATTGCATTCAATAAACTCAATAGTATATCAATGTAAAAATGTACACATTTTGCGGATATGAAGCGTGTTCATTTTGATGATGTTTATCTTGACACTGATTTGTACAAAGAGTTCTAGCAAGTTAGTTAACATGATTGTCTTTATTCCACCAAATTCTAGGAGTACCTGGAGTGCTTTGTCAAATGTAGACTTTCTGCCATGGCCATGCACGAGGTGCCCCCTGTTTCTACTTCTCTTGGAATTCATCTTTCCCTTTCTCTTCTTCACTCAGAGCTCCAGCTACACCAGCTTTTTGAAATTTCAGGACGGCCACAGTTTTGCCTTCCACAAGAACGTCCACCTGCTGTTTTCCCCCCTGGAACAATTTTCCCCACCTCTCTTTCCCTGGCTGACTCCAACATTCTTCTGATCTCACTTCAAATATAATTTTCCCAGATTGGCCTTACCTGGCCAGTGCCACCCGCTTCTCAAATGACACCAGTTTACCCTGTTATAAACTCTCAGTATGCTATACTTCTTCCTTGAGGTCAGTATCCTTGCTTGTCTCATTCTCTGCTATAGCCCTACTACCTAGATCATCTAGTAGGCACTAGTATATATCTGTTATATAAATGAACGAATGAGTGAATGAATGATTTTAAACATGAGATACTCAGGTCTGGGGAAATCAGAAAATTCAGGCAGCATTACCTTAGTAAATACAAAAGGAAGGAGACTGGCAGGAGCATGCCCTAGAAGGAAGTAAGCCTTTCTGCGAAAGCAGGTTGGCATGGTGCTCTTTTGGTAAAGTGTTTCAGCACTTTGTATGTCATGATCATTTCCTTGTTTAATTTGTCAATGAAAAGTAGTAAGCAAGGAGAGCTGGGAGTGGAAATCTTTGTGTGGTTTATCAATGACATATACAGTTTCTGCTTTCCCTATCACTTGATTGTCAATCATAACATTAAAGTGTCCTAAGCTCTGCTGGCGATGCAAGTGCAATAAAACCTTGGATTGCGAGTAACTTGCTCTACGAGTGTTCCGCAAGACGAGCAAACATTTCTAATAAATTTTAACTTGATAAACGAGTGATGTCTTGCAATACGAGTAGTACGTGACGCCGAGTGCCACATGATCACAACTGAGCCAGTGGTTCTTGAAATTTGCTTTGATATACGAGCGCTTTCGATGACAAGCGTGTTTCCGGAACGAATTATGCTCGCAAACCAAGGTTTTACTATTAAAAAAAAAAAAATCAAGGCATCACCATTGAGAACACTGGACTCATGTTTCCACCCTAGGGAAATTGGGAAATGCTACTGATTTAAATTTTAGGCTTAAAGGACACTTTTGGGGAAGGAAACATAACGCGTTTTTAAAAATGTCAATGCAAGAGATATGTCTGTATGCATACAGTAGTTACCTGTTTTGAGGTTACTTTTCTTCTTTCATACCTTCCAATTTCCATGTCCTTTTCTTTTTTGTGTACTTCCCTCTTCCCTTGACTGATGAATCAACCATGGAATGGAGTAGTTTTCATAAGTATGCTTAGCCTATACACCTCTAGGTCTAAAATTTCGAAGGGTGCAGTAAAAAGAATTCTGGATGCAACATTCCATTCTGCAGTGAGCTTGGTATAATTGCCTCTGGGATGGCAGCTACCCTCATACATATGAATGGAACAATAGAATTTGAGAGAATATTTTATTTATGTGTTCTTGTCTGTTAAGCATTGCATATTTAATGCTTTTTGGTTATTTTTAAAATTCCTTTTGTCAGAAGTACCCATGGAAAACTTAAGCATCATTGATAGTAATTTCTAAATTTTCAGTTGGAAGTTATGATAGAAATATTTCTTTGATATCTAGCATTTGCATGATATTCTCCTGTATGGCTGTTGGTGGTCTGGTTCAAATGTTTACTTCCTCAGTGAGACCTTCCCGGGCCTCAGCCTCCTTCCCCTGAACACATATATACGCACATCAGATTCAATCTTGCCCTTTCCTCATACTCCTTTAGCACTTAAATTGGATTATTCCGGAAAACCTGAGGGAAATTTTTTGATCAGTGGCATGGCAGTCAACACGTTTTTAGGAGCGAGAGATAGAAGCAGGAAGAGAGTATGTATTTACTGAGCTTTACTTTGCCCTTTCTCTAATAATGCTCATAACAGAGCCCTGCCTCTGAGAGATACAGTTTCATGGATGTGTAGTCCGGAAGCTAATACGATACTGGAAAATGTCCTGCTTTTCATCTCAGTGAAAGATGTCTCGATATCCTCTTACATCAAGGCATTGCTGGATAGATTTTGAAAAATGCCTATAGAATATAAATAAACTCCTTCAAATCATTGAATGGTAGGTCATTGTCAATTACGTATCTGTTCAATACTTTAAAAATACCTGCACACGCCCTTGAAAACCACAACAACCCATTTTGGTTTCTGGCTGTACATCTAGCTATCCACGATGGGAGAGAGCCTCTTGCAGAGATGTCTCTGGAAAGCAGACATACAACGTGTGGCTTTAGTTTTGCTGACACAATGCTTCAGCTGCTGCTGAAGTAGCTTTTAATCCCTGGGACAAATCATTCTCTTTTGCAAAAAGTAACCATTTGAACGGAGGTCCAGTGTCACTGCAGTTAATGGCTCAGTGATGACGCAGTTCACATCAAGGCTGAAAATGTTTATGGTGTTTTATTTGTTTGTATATAATAAATATACAAACATCTTTGTGTCTCTCGGGAGGTATATTAAATCTTTTTCGTAGGGTCGCCTGGGTGGCTCACATGGTTAAGTGTCAGAATCGGCTCAGGTCATGATCTCACAGTTGGTGAGTTCGAGCCCCGTTGTCAGGCTCTGTGCTGACCGCTCAGAGCCTGGAACCTGCTTTGGGTTCTGTGTCTCCCTCTCTCTCTTACCCTTCCTAGCTTGTGTGTGTGTGCGTGTGGGCGCACTCTCTCTCTCAAAAATAAGTAAATAAACATTAAAAAAAAATCTATTTTTGTAGACACCGAAATTGAGGTAAGGACTGTTGGAAGTACCTAGGGTTATACTCATAAGCCTGTCCCAGAATTGAGATTAGAATTTAGAATCCCTGGGTTCTTGGTGTTGTTAAGAAATAGTGATAAAGAGAAGTGTAGATGGTGGCAGTTTGCAAGAAGTGAGGTGTACGCTGGGTTTTGGGTGGACTTGCTTAAGTCGATGTGGTTATCGATCCCTTCGGCATTTTAACGTTAGGCATCGCTAATGTGACCCCTTGGAGTACTGAGCCTGATGACACCTCTGAACGGGTACAGGATACCGGACTCTGCTAAGCACAGCACATCATTATCTCTAGCTTTTATCGCATTCTTTCGAAAGTAGTAGTATTCTTATGAAGCCCAGTGAGTTATAAACACTTGCCCACATTTTAAAACTGGTGAGCGTCCGAGCCAGGATTCAAAGTCAAGTCTACGGGACCCCCAAAGGCATCACCACACCATGATTCTCTATGAATAATCATAGGCATCAAATGAATATATCATGTAATAGAGTAGTGAGTGTACACGGGAGGGTGTACATTTGAAGGGTGAGTGGCTAGTGTAAGAAAGTACTGAAAACTTGGTGACTTAATATACCATAAATTTGTTCTCTTGCGGTTTTCGAGTCCACAGGTCTGACATTAAGGTGCACGCGGAACTGCAAGGCTGCCTCTTAGAGACTCGAGGAGAGAGAGAGTGTTTGTTTGTTTGTTTCTTTTCCAGCTTCTGGTGGCTTGTGGCCGTATCACTCGACTCTCTGCCTCTGGAGTCCCGTTGCCGCCTCCTCCTCCCCTGTCAAACCTCCCTCGGCCTCACTCTTAATAAGGACATTTGTCATTAGATTTAAGGATCATCAGGATAAGCCAAAATGGTCTACTCGTCTCAAGATCCTTAACTTGATTACGTCTGCAAATTCCCATTTTCCAAATAAAGTAACCTTCCCAGTTACCAGGAATGAGAACGTAGGCATGTTTTTGGGGGGTGGAGTGGGGAGGGGGTGGGTACCAGTCAGCTTACCACAGTGAGTAAGGGGTTTCTGTGGTCAGACTGAATTGCCTCGGGGTCTTTGCCTCCTTTCTTCCAGTTTTGGTTTCCTGGAGGAGATGAGATTGTTGGAGCTCTCTCAATGGCCTGAGGAGATGGGTAGGTCAGATAAATTGAACAAAATTGAACAGACAGGGTTATGTTGAAGCAGTATGGCAGGGTTATTCCTATGGACTGGAACCAGCCAACAGGAAATCATTAATAGAAAAGCTGAAAGATTCTATAGGATCGACTGGTTTTAGAGTGAATGTTCACTGTGTAGACCCTGTCTTCAAGGGGTTCACATTCTAGGAAATATGACGGTTTACCGAATAAGGCATGGGCCTATCATAACAGTTCATCAGATGCTGGATTTGTTTTCCTACAAATCCACAGCAAAAAAATTAGGTGTTAAGGGGAAAAATCACCAAACCGGGGGAAAAACATGAAGAGCAGAATAAAGCTAAACAGGTATACTCTCAGACAAAATCCCCACCCTTCATCTCTGGCCAGCAATAATCAGTCCCTCCACCACTGGTTTGTTGTGGAGCTGTTAGGACTAATGTCACCTTGCCCTTCTATCCTTGGTGTGTTCCTCCCACAGGCACCCCAGCCTTCCTTATCTCCATATTTGCTTTGGACACCTTCATTTTAACCCTATTTCTCAGCTCCTATGCCCTCTGGAAATCAGTCAGTGTTCAGTAAAGTTGTGTTTTCAATAACTTCTCTTAATATTTCCTTCACCTTCTTAAAGGCCAGCCGAAATCGGGCTCTCCCCTAAAGGCTGTCACCGTAGGCTTTTTCAAGAGTTGATTATTATTTTTTCTCCAACACAGCCAAACTACTGCTGATCCTGGAGTTATGGGAGGTATTTTCCTTGCTCCTCCTTGCTGATGACAGGCCGTTCTCCCTTTCTCCTCCTCCCAGCTTTGAATCTTAGACTTTACATCTCCTGTTACGCTTTATGATGGTTAATTTTATGTGTCAACTTGACTGGGCCATAGGGTGTCCAGATACTTGGTCAGACATTCTTCTGGCTGTGTCTGTAAAGGTGATTTTAGATGAAAGTGACATTAAAATTGATAGACTGAGTAAAGCATATTGCTCCCTCTAATGTGGATGTGTCTCATCCAATCCGTTGAAGGCCTGAATGGAACAAAAAGGCCGACCTCCCTTAAATAGGATTAAATTCCTCCTGCCTAAGTGTCTTGGTGCTGGGACCCTGTTGTTTTTTTCTGTCTTTGGACGTCAGTCCGCGGAAGCATTGGCTCTTCCTGGCCCTTGAGCCAGGAAGTACGCCAACACCTCTCTTGGTCCTCAGGCCTTTGGACTTGAACTAGAACTGCATCATCAACTCTCCTGGGTCTCCAGTTTGCTGACTGCAGGTCTTGATTCTGTTTCTCTGGAGAATCCATGACTAATACACCTCTCTTTATTACAGTCGTCTTCTGACTCCTCTTTTACTCTTCAGTCATTGAAGATGTTTGTCCTCATAGCACACTACCACTCTCGTCGATACAACTCCTGTTTTAATTCTTGGTGACTTTAACACCCACGTAGACGATCCTTTTGACACCCTGGCCTCTCAGCTTCATGACTTTTTTTTTTTTCAGTATGTTTTTCCTCACCAAGTGGGGCACTTGTTCCCATGGCCATAACTTATCTTGTCATTATTCATAACTGCAACCCCTCCGTAACCTCAGTGTTAAGCATGCTACTTGACTACCAACTCAGTCCCTCTGGTACCTGATAAAAATTATTTTATCCCACCGGGACCTCCAAAATTCTTTCCCATTCCCCCCTCCCAAACATATCCTCACTTCCCTCCGCATTCAGCTTAGAGCCCGTTGCTTGTTATTATGTTAAACCCCATTGCCTCTCTCTTGTTAATCATACTCGTTTGACAAAATCCCAAGCCCAGTTAAATCAAATGTGGTTGGAGAAACACATACAATCATGCTAAGTGGTCTCACTTTAAATTCAAGATCACCAGCCTCAAGTGGGTCCTTAATGCTGCCTGGCAATTATGCTGTATTTGCCAATTCCATTAGCACTCTCAATGACAATTTCATGCCTTCTCCTTTTTCAAAACTCAAATATTCACTCCCCCCACTTGCTTCCTATTCAACTGAGAAAATAGAAACAATCAGGAGAAATTTTCCTCAGGCTACTATCACCACATCTTCCCACCAACCAACTTCTTTGCCCATATATTCAGCCTTCTTTCCAGTTACTATGGATGAACTATCTATATTCCCAGCTCAAAGCATTGCACTTAATCCCATCCCTGCTCACCAACTGCAGAATCTCTCTCTCGCCATTCTCTTCTTCCTTACCTGTGCCATTAATTTTCCCCTGGATCTTCCTACTAATCTTTCTCCTGTCCTCATAAATAAAACACAACAAAATAGCTCTCTTGGTTTTATTTTCCCCTCTGGCTGCTGCCCCTTTTCGCTTTCCCTTTTGTGGCAAAAGCCCTTGGGTAGTCTGGAGTTGTTTTGTCTTCGATTCTTCTCTAGTTTGTTCTTAAAGGCTTTCAATTTTACCACTCTGTGCACAATTGATTTTTATAAAGTAACTGTTGTAGGCTGAATTGTGCCCTCCCCAAATTCATATGTAGAAGTCCTGAGCCCCAGTACCTCGGAATGTGGCCTTATTTGGGGGTAGGGCCTTTACAGAGGCCATTACATTAAAATGAGGTCACTGGGGTGGGCCCTAATCCAATAGGATTGGTGTCTTTAAAAGAAGAGAAAATTAGGACACACAGAGGCACACCAGGTGTGTACGGGCACAGTGAGTGGCGGAAACCCAAGGAGAAGGGCCTCAGAAGAAACTAAACCTGTCAGCACCTTGATCTTGAACTTCTAGCCTCCAGAACAGCGAGCCAATCAATCTCTAGCAAGCTAATACAGTTATCAGTCACATCCATGTGGTTAACCTAAGGCCCACTGTCAGTTTTCACGAAACTTGACTTATCAGCAGTATTTAATATAGTTAATTACTTCCTCCTCCTTGACACAATATCTTCACTTTGTTTCGAGGATATTTTCCTCTCTTGATTTCCCCCTTACCTCACTGGTTTCTCCTTATCAGTGTCCTTTGAGGACCCCCTCCTCTACTTCCTCAGTTCTAAACTTTGGAGTGCTCTGGGATTGATTCTTGGACCCTCTAGGCATTTCTTATTCATCACTCCCATTACTACCACTCTGGTGCAATGTATCATTTATGGCCTGGATTATAGCTATATCTTTTTTTTTTATTATATAATTTATTTTCAAGTTAGGTAACATACAGTGTATACAGTGTGCTCTTGGCTTCAGGAGTAGATGCCCATGATTCATCACTTACAGACAACACTCAGGGTACAGCTGTATCTTTCTAACTTGACTCACCACTTCCACATTGGACTAGCAGTCTGTTCTCCCCATAGCAGCCACAGTGATATTTCTGAAGTATCAGATTACTTCTCTACTCAAAACCTTCTAGCGATTCCTCTCTCCACTCGGGTGAACGCCTTACCATAAGGTCCTCTTGCTCCAGCCTACCTCCTTAACTCCTCCGATGACCCTCCCCTTTGCTTATTATTCTCACCTACACTGGCCTCCTTGCTTCTCCTGGAGTATGACAGACGTGCTTCCACCAGAATGTATTTCCGTTTGCTTCGTTTTGTCACAAATGGACTTTGCCCAGATGGCTGTGTGTCTCTGTCCTGAACTTCTTTCAGGACTCTGCTCAAATGTCACCTTCTCAGTGAGGTCTTCCCTGACCATCCCGTTTAAAATTCTAATGCCACTAGCAGCAATCACTACTCACATCCTCTGCTTTTCCCCATAGCATTTATTACCATGTGACATAAATTATGAGTTACTTACTGTACCTACTTACCACACACACTCAAATAAAAACTCCACGGGGGCATGCATTTTTGTCTGTTTTGTTCGCCATTGTGTGCCCACCTCCTAAGACAGGACCTGGCACATATTTCGAGTCCCATGAGTATTTGTTGAATGAATTACCAAATGATATTAATGGCTCCAGATTCTATCGTAGAAGAGTAAGTTATGAGAAATAAAAACACTCTCAAGATTATTTAGAATTCAAAGGAAGAAGATGTTGGGAACCATGGATAGAAATCCAGTCCCGTAATTGCTTTTTTCTGACAGTGATGCCTTAAAAGTTTTTACATTAAAAAATCCACTTGTTTTAATGGCTTCAATTGGGTGTCAATTTAATAGTTTCTTGAGGTTATTTTTTTTTTACCTCAAGAAAGGCCACTTAGCACTACCCATGTGAGGAAATAAGAGGGGTGTGCTAAAGGGATAAGATGTTCGAGTATCACCCACCGACACAGGACATTGTACAAGCTGCTTTTCATAAACATGATTTTTCTACATTCTGTAGAGTCCGAAAGCATTTATTCTGAAGTACTCATGGTATTATAATTGTCCCAGTGTCCAAACGAAGCTTCCCAAAGCAGAATCATTACTGAAGAAAGTCCACGAAACCTGCTGTGAAATATAAATATGAAAACTCCTTTCAAACCGTTTGGCTAGACATTATGTTAGCAGTAAGACCAAAGTCTTAAAAACTTTTCTGTGTCCTTCTGGGCTGTTTATCCCATTCTCTTAGCTGCTTAAGTGATTCAGGAGATTTTCTTCCTTTGTATTAGTGAGGTCTATTTCCTTTTCCAACCTTCATCAGGACTTACCGAATGATTCTTTGGCTTAGCTCCTAGCATAATGTCTGACATATTGTAGGCCCTCAGTACATTTTGAATGAATAAAGAGGTATTTATTTTTAAAAATTCAATATCTTTTGCCTATGTTTCTCAAAAGGGAAATTTGCAAAGCACCTGTGTCAGAATCACTGTCATGCTTATTTCTTAAAAAAAAACCAAAAAACAAAAAAACCCAAAGCTTATTCCTATAGTCCAGCCATGATATCCTGAATAATAGGGAAGCACTGAAATTCTGAGAAAGTTATTTTAAGCTGCTACTGTTTGTCATACATACTGTGTGTGATATGTGTTATTATAGACAGCTAAGATATTTTGCCCTGTCAAAGAGCCCACCCTTCAGTGAGAAACAGGGAACAGATAACAAAAAATTAAATGAATAATTATAGGATGTGGTTAATGCTATGGAGGAATAGATAGGGTGCGCTGATAAATAATAACATGATGATATACTTTATATTGGGTAGTTAGAAAAGTTCTCTCTGGAGAATGACTGAAAATGAAACATGAAGATATTTAAAGCCATAGGATACTTTTCCATGTAGCGGGTGGGAAGAGGAGGATGGTGAGAATCCAAACCAGAATACTTTGGAGAATGAAAGGAAGCAGAACTTGTTTGTGAGCAAGCAGCTCTGTGCCTGTGCCCTGACAACCTTGCACGTCTCCCCATAGGCCCAGTAGGTGAAAGGTTAAGGATCATGTATGAATGTGGATAAGAACAGTGCCTCTTTCATATGTCAATGTGAAGACTAAATAAGCACTTAGTACCTAGCAGATAGAAAATGCTCAGTAAATGTTAGATGTTGTCTATTATTATAACTTTGTTTCCTTGGGTACTAGTGGGTTTATAGATCTTTTTGTGTGTTTATTTTCTATTATTATTATTTATTTTTGGAGGAATTTCCTAGTCACATTCCTTGCCAATGTTGTAACGCTGTGTTCATCTTTTTCTTAGTTGGTTAGTCTCCCTGTCTGCAAAATAAAGAGTTTGTATCAGCTGCTCTTTAAAGGCCTTTCAGGCATATATGCTTCATATTTCTAAGTGTCTTAAAGGCAGAGCCATTTCAATGAGAAGGACCTGGACCCCTAAAGTTTGTGAAAGCATTTTGAAACTGTAGTTTATGAAAGAGACAATTGGCATTTGCAAATCTGGTTTCTTGTTAGGCGGCATCATAATATTCTACATATTTATTCCCAAGTCGCTCAGGTTTCATTACTCAGAAGAAAGTATTTTGTGACTGTCATGTTATGTTAGCCTAGTCACTTCTTCAAGGCCATGATTTTTTGCCTTGAGATCCACTTATTCGTCTTTGCAAAGGAGTAGTCTCAGACAATACACAAACTTCACAAAAGTAAATTTTCCTTCCAGAATGTCCTGGATAATTGCTTTGCTGCTAAATTTTCTCCTCGTAATTAGGATTGGCGCTAGTAGCAGTGAGATGAGCGATGTAAGATCAAGACTAGAAATAATCCCCTTGCTTTGGGTTTAAGTCATAACATATCTTTGAGACAGTAACGGGGGCTACATATGCTCATTGCTTATTTTTCCTGCAGATTCTCTGTGGGCTACATTTGGCTGCATCAGACCTTCCTGGAATTTTAATCAATTCCTCAATCACCTACGGTTATTAACAAAGCTCACATACAGAGTCATAGGAGAAGCCCGGAGAAGATATGACCTCTGCACTCATGAGGAAATCAGGGCATGCTATCTACTAAGAGATACATTGCTGTACCTCAGATTGGTGCCGTGGTGCTTGGATTGTAGTCATTTAAACTTTCTCAGTTCTCTCATCTGAAAAATGGGAAAAGTGATGCTGTGGAATAGGCATGATTATTATTTTGACATACTTTTTTTCATAGTTGCATAGCTGAACCTATTAGTTTTTCTCTGCTTTTGAGGTTGCCTGTGTTTCATATGCTGCAAGACCATGCCTCATCAGATAAGGATTTACCCAGCGTATCTTTTCCAGTTCGTCCGTCATATGACTTTTACATTTATCCCTCTGATCTTCTTGAAGTTTATTTTGGTATTCGGTGTGAGACAGGGAACCTCATCTCGCTCTTTTCAAACCCTCAGCCAGTTGTTTCAATACCACTTATTTAAGGAATCCATTCTGCCACCTATTGGTTGTGCCAGTTTCATTATGTAAACAGAGAAACATAGGTCTGTTTCTTCTTTCTCTTCCAAGTATTCGTCTACCTAATCCTTTATCATTAAACTGTTTAATTATTGTGGCTTTATGATGCATATTAATATCTGCATCCCTTTTGCTGGTTAATCTTGTCCATCTATTGTATGTAAACCTCAGAATCACTTTTATTAAGTTCTAAAAACCACGTTAAATAAACCAGAGGTGGGCATTCACTCTTCCATTTGTTCTCACTCTCGACCCATAAATAGGTTGATCTATGTGTGCGGTGTTTTGTGTGTTGTGGGAAGGGGGAGACGATTATCGCCTTTAGGTATGAGGATGCCCATATACCAAGACACTTTTAAGAGTGAAAGCAGGTAGGACAGCTGTGTAGGGTAGTAGGTCCACACCAGTACTCTTGACGACCTGGCATATCTCCACATAGGCCACATAGGCAAGACTCCAACACAGACTGCCCTGAGTCTTAGTGGAATGCCCTGTGATTCTCCCAGGACCGTGGCTGCATCGGCAGCCCTGCGGGGAGCTGTCATAAGGCATTTCTCATTTGACCCCTTATCTTGTGCGAGGCTACCAGGAGGCGCTTGCCTATCTGCCTCCCTGGTTTGGATGAGGCATAGGCCAGGCCACCTCATTCCCCTGTCCTCAGAGTACAGCCGCATCCTGTCGGTCCACTTAGCTGAAGTCTAGATGGGCTCCTTGGCAACCGAGCAACCTGTTGCTCACGGTGTCTTTCCTCTGGCCACTTTGATTGGGTACCATCCTGTCAGTCAAGCGGTGCATGAACCTGGCACCTTGTTGGTCTTGCTCTTGCTGTCTGTGTAGAGAATAAAGTGTCTGAATCTATCTGGGCTCGTTATCTCCATACTGTCTGGGAGTCTATTTGACAAAATGCTAAACCAGTTGAGATTCAGGAACAATAAGAGTAAAATGCAACTAAACAGTCAAGGCCACATTGTTCTCAACATGTTCCCTATGATGCAGAAGGGGCTCAGTGGTGGTTTGTCCATGACAGTTTTAGGCCGTCAGCAATATCACTAAAATGCTTCCTCAGTGATATCTTCTGGTAAGCTCTTGGGCTTTCCATTTTGTGCTGGTACCCCTGGGGGAAGGAAGCTAATTAGACACACAGTGTATTTAACTTCAGCCATAATAACATGCTGACTCTAGACCATTTTGGAAAGTACACAAAACTAAAAAGACAACTCTTATAAATATTCTTGGTGTATATCCTTCTAGTCTGTTTATTATGTGTAACTTTTACATAATTATAATGATATATTATGTATAATTCTGTATTTGCCTTTTTAAACCTAATGCTTGTAAATACTTTATAAACATTTTGATGAGTACCTATGTTTCCATCAAGTGGATTTATCAGTTTTTGTAAATACTCTCCTATTAAGTGAGTTGAAATTATTTTTCTTCTCTGTTTTCTTAATAGTAGCCAATAATTTTGTGATAAACATATCCAGCCAATCTGATAGATTCCCAGCAGAGAAAGCTGTTTTTCGCAGGCTCTTGATGCATACTGTCAAGTTGCTCTTTATATTTTTTTAAATTTTATTTTACTTTATAAGAGAGAGAGAGAGAGAGAGAGCCTGGGAGAGGCAGAGAGAGAGGGAGAGAAAATCCCAAGCAGGCTCTGCACTGAAGGTGAGGGTTACGGTTAGGGTTCAGACATCAAACCTTACTCCTCGACCCCCATGCCCTGCACACCTCTGGCCACTGATTGTTGTTATCGTTCTTGTGGTTTTGCTTTTTTTTTTTAGAATGTCATGTAATTTGAATCATGCAGTATGTAGCCTTTCTGAGTGGCCTCTTTAACTTACCAGTATGCTTTTAAGGTTTCTCCATGTCTTTTCATGGCTTGGTAACTCATTTGTTTTTATTACAGAATAACATTTCACTCTGTAAAAATACCGCACTTTTAAAAAAAAGTCTATTCACCCATTAAAGGGCATTTTGGTTGCTTCCAGTTTTGAGTGAGTATGAATACAGCTACCAGGAACATTCACATGCAGGCTTTTGGGTGAACATATGTTTTCAAACCAACTGAGTAACTACCTAGGAGCACATTTGCTACGTGATATGGTAAAACTATGTTTAGCTTTGTAAGAGACTGCCACGCTGTCTTCCAAAGTGAAAGTACCATTTTGCATTCATACCAATGAATAGTTATTCCTCCCCAGCAGTCAGCATTGTGTTTAGGTTTTATCCGTTCTAGTAGATGTGTAGTAGTGTCTCATTATAATTTACATTTCCCTGATGCAAAATGATGTTGAGCATTTTCACATGCTGATCTTCTTTGGTGATGTGTTGTGATATAGAGTATGTTATTTAATTAGCTTGTTTCTTATTGTTGAGTTTTAAGAGCTCATTATATATTTTGGATAAAAGCCCTTTATCAGACATGTATTATCAGGTAGGTATTTTGTAATTATTTTTTTTGGCAGACTATGGCTTATATTTCTGTGGCCTTAATGGGATCTTTTGCAAGTATAAGTTTTAAATTTTGACAAAATTCAACTTATCATTTTTTTCCTTCCATGGATGATGCTTTTGGTTTGCTTCTAGAAACTCGTCGTCTCACCTAGGGTAACATGGATTTTCTCCTACACTTTCTTTTCATTAAAAAACAAAACAAAACAAAACAAAACAAAACAAAACAAAACAAAACAAAAAACTTTCCTCCCACCCCATTTTCATCCTTCAGCATAGATTCTGATATTCATGGTTATTTCTTGTATGACACTTTGAAAAACAGTGGTATAAAATTTAAGAGCTTGGGTTTGAAATTTAGACAGCTGTCTTTTCAAGTTCTGACCCCACTACATAGCATATGATTTTTTCCAAGTCCCTTTACTTCGACGAGCTTTAGTCTCCTCATTTGCAAAATAAGTCTATGAAGTAGAATTGTGAAGATTAAATGAGTTCAAACCCGTGTTATTCAAGGGTCAACTGTAAATTGCAATCAATGCAAAAATAGCCTGTTCCAGCTGTAAGAACTTTTAGGTGAGCCACATGGTAACCACAAAGCAAAAAACAACAGTAGGTTTACAAAAGATAATCGAAAGGGAATCAAAACATACTGCTGTGGAAGCCATTCAGTTCACAAACTAAGGCAGGCAGAGAGGAATAAAGGAATAAGGGAACTATAAAACATCCAGAAAACAATTAAAGATAAGGAAAATGAGGCTCTGAGAACTAAAGTTCTCCTAGGAGAACATAGGATTGTCTGATTCCAAAGCCAATCCTCGTAAGCACTGTGCTTAACAGTATTTCATGGTTCAAGTGCAATGGGTATAACAGGTACTGAGTGTTAATAAAGTGACATACAAGAAAATCACATAAGGCTTATAGATGGCAAGATCTTTTTTCTGGGTAATTGTCAGTTACCATATCTTAGGTTTCTGTTTCAGAATCTCTGTCCTTAGACTGTCCAAGTATTCTTTGGGTTCTCTTGGTAATGTGTGGAGTGTGGCCGCTACCCACCTTTCATGATGATCCTCATTAGACAAATGATCCCTGACTGAAAGCCAAGATAATTCGATTTTAGATTTTGGAAATGTGTGTAACAGAGATTCTAGTAATTGTGTGACATTTGTCCTTTTAAATTTTCTAAAATGAATGACTGTATGGTTGGTATAGTTGATGTATTTTTTAAGAAAGTCAATCGTTCAATTTCCCAAAGTAAGTTGGATGTCAATGTTAACATTTAAAAGCATCCACACCTCACTTAAATCTCTGCATATGGCTTTTCTTCGCTAATTCGACACTATATATTTCTTAGCACACTATTTCTTGTTGGTGTCTTTGTCAGCTTTGCAATTATTGGTTTATAATCTGACTTTACCTTCGTGTACCATTTGATACATATGAATTTGTTGTACCTTTGTTATGAAACTCGCCATCGTACACCGGTCCTCAATATGTGCCTATTTCACATTTTATTAGCACTCCTCCAAGGATGGACGCATAAATTATTCATGTCTATGTGCTATTTGGTACTAAGCCCGGGCCACGTTCTTAATATCTCCTTTGAATTCAACAGATATGTGTTGAGAGTAATAAAGTCAGAGCGTGTCTTTCTGCTCATAATCTCAAGACATTTCATTTACATCAGGAGGCTTTCGTATTCCATCTGACTTTTGCCTATTCAGAATTTACTCAAGACTGATACATACATGTGATACAGTGATGTCTAGCATAAGATTCCAAATTGGAATCTTGAGGACTCGTAGATCTCTGATTTGGACTTCACATTAAGATGTAGTGTTATAAAACAAATTCTTTTTAAAAAAATTTTTTTAAACACGTATGCATTTTTGAAAGGCAGAGAGAGAGCGTGAATGGGGGAGGGGCAGAGAGAGAGGGAGACATGGAAACAGAAGCAGGCTCCAGGCTCCAAGCTGTCAGCACAGAGCCCGACGCAGGGCTCGAACTCATGGACCGTGAGATCATGACCTGAGCTGAAGTCGGCCACTTAACCGACTGAGCCACCCAGGCGCCCCTAAAACAAATTCTTTATGGATCCGTAGAATCATTTTGAAAAAGATACCTCTGTAGCACGAGACACCTGAGATTTTTCTTTCCACTAAAATGCTTTATAGAACAAATTTTTCAGGGTGCCTGGGTAGCTCAGTCAGTTAAGCATCTGACTCTTGGTTTTGGCTCAGGTCGTGATTCTCATGGTCTGTGGGTTCGAGCCCCACATCGGGCTCTGCGCTGCAGGTGCGGAGCCTGCCTGGGATTCTCTCACCCTCCCTGTCTCAACACTGCTCCTCCCCTACTCACTCATGTTCTCTCTCTCTCAAAAAATAAATAAACTTAAAAAAATAAATAGTTCTTCTCTTCTCATTGTCATATGTATCCCATGTTTCTTTTGATATCATGAACATCCTTATGAAGTAAAATAAATTTGAAGCCATTTTTAAAGCAACTCTTCCTGCCGCATTTTAACTGACTTGTTTACGACATGTTCCTCAGCATTAGGAGACTTTATCTTATCTCTCCTTCGGATTTTATTTCCCCTACAGTTTTGTAAAGCTTTTATGATGCACCTATTCCCAAGGACAGAGATGCTCAGATAAGATTTGGCAACTCATACAAAAAACTTTTACCTCTCTGCTCTCCTGGTAGGGAAGTGAAGGATTAATGGAGCAGTGAAAGAGAATAACTGAATTGTTGTTATGGATTGCTTCATAAAAGCAGATTTGTGAAGCAATTACATTTAATGTTAAATAATATTTACAATGTAACCATTTTGCTGTAGGCTGAATGAGGAGATATATGTGGCTATGAAGAAAAGTGCTGGGGTATGTGAGGCATCGTAATTATCATCATTATTATTCAAGCTGCTTTCAGAGGACTTACCACACCTCCTCCCCACCTCAACCCCCTGCCCCCAAACGAAGACAACACAGACTGTAGAGGTTGAATTCTATTTATTGGGTTTTTATAATTTTTCTTCATTTAAGGAACACCTAACTTCGGTTCCTTAAATTCATTTATGGCAGGTCCCATGTTCCTATTAGTGTCTGGGTCTGTGTTACCCATAAATCTGACCCAGGCCAGGTCACAATGCTCATTTCAGCCTAATGCACCTGCGCTCTGATACCACAGCACTATTCAAAGGACATCTAACATTTTTTTATATTGTCTTTGTGGGCCACTCTGTCCTCCCTTCCAGCCTTTTCTGACCCTAATATGTCTGCTTAAAATTCATTCGTGTCCTATTTTGTGAATCCAACTTTTCCTCCATGAAGCTGTCACTCAGCTCTGCTTTCCTTGGGGATAATCATGAACAGCTTTAGGGTTTTTTTTTTCCTCCTTAATAGCCCTTAAGAACAGCTCACATATTATCTGTTCTGTCTGCCCCAGTGTCTCTCTCTTCTCTTCCCCAAGCTAAATATCCTCACTTACTGCCAAACTCTTCCTCCTAGAAATGTTTGATTCCTTTTACCTAAAATATTCTGCTGTGATGACTCTGTCACCTTCAGGAAGGGTGGCTGCTGTCACGTCAGATGACCCCCATCCTACACTAGTAGAGCTGGCTTGTTATATCCAAGCACTAATCTGTGTTGGGTTTTTGATCACGGGCTTTTGTTTATTTTGTTCTGGAATTGAGAAGGCACAGTGTTCTGCCCCCGTGTCACCTCACCTGTTTAATTGTCTAGGGGTGTTTCAAGAAAGGGAGCGTTGGAAGGTATAATAATAAAAATAAAATCTACCATGAATCGTGGTCTTCCTCTATGCTAGTCATTTCATATGCCTTCTTTCATTTTATCATAACAACTCTTTGAGCCTATTATTAGTTTCTGAAAGTGTACCATGTCTGTTGAATGAAGGACTTAATTAACGTCCAAGAGATAAAATAACTTTCCCAAGGCCCCTCTCATAGATCTTAAGTGACTTTCTGTGAGACCCCAAGACTAAACTTCATAAGTGTCATACTACATAGTCTGTTTTAAGGAAGATTTTGAAGAATGGCAGTCTCCTGAGCACTTGTATACTCGGCACCATAATATTTCATACTTATTGTGACTTTGGCCTTTAAGTGGTCTTGCATTCATTAGTTTATTCACACACTTTATAAATATTTATTCAGCACCTAATGTGTTTCAGCCATATGCTAGACACTGGGCATACTGTGGTAAATGACATCAACAAAGTTTCCTGCTCATTTTTCAGAACTTTCCGCTATTGAAACCGTGTCCCCTTAGATACTGAGGAATATATAGGCAATTCCTCATATATCTATAGCATCAATTTTCCTCCGTGTTTTGTGCAGAGTGGATACTAATTTTTGTTGAACGACTTGGTGATGTCACATAAAAAATACTAGAGTGGGATCCAAGTTCTGGCCCTTGTATTTACTACCCTGTGACCTAACACAAGAGGAACTCATCTGTATGAGCCTCAAGTTCCTCTTCTCAAAATAGGCACAGTAATCTCTGCCTCACTAGTTCATTGAATCTTACCATGAAGATAAACGAGCTGATGGGGTGTCAGTGCTTGGTAAGGTACAACACTACAGATTTTTCTCATCGTTGAGTGACCAGATAAGAGCTAGAAAGTTATTTGTAACTTGGAAGGGGAAGAGGTAACAGAAAATGGGAGAAACAAGGCTGAAAAATTCAAGCTAACCTGTTAGCTTTGAACCTGCTATCATTCTGGTTGCTTTCTTTTGAGCTGTCGTCAATTTGCTGTTATATTTTCAACATGCTATCCCAATAGCGACCAGTACTAAAATTTTAAAATGCTAGAACGTGCCTGAAGAAAATGATAGTTTTGAGAGTTTTAAGAGTTGTCAACGTTATAGAGCGAACTTAGTTTAGGGCTCTTTCCTTATGTTCCCCCAAGATGCAAAGATCTGAGAAAGATCGGGTAAGAAGGAGATGATTTAGATGATACAGATGAATGCTTCAAACCTTTACTAGCGTGGGGGTGCTTGGGTGGCTCATTCGGCTAAGCATCCAACTTTGTCACAAGAGCAGCAAAGACAGGAGAAGGTAGAGCTTTTTTTTTTTTTTCTTTTTAAAAAATTTTTTTTTCAACGTTTTTTATTTATTTTTG
>NW_024420501.1:4603751-4622201 GCF_014898765.1 Herpailurus yagouaroundi
TTTTCTTTTTAAAAAATTTTTTTTTCAACGTTTTTTATTTATTTTTGGGACAGAGAGAGACAGAGCATGAACGGGGGAGGGGCAGAGAGAGAGGGAGACACACAGAATCGGAAACAGGCTCCAGGCTCCGAGCCATCAGCCCAGAGCCTGACGCGGGGCTCGAACTCACGGACCGCGAGATCGTGACCTGGCTGAAGTCAGACGCTTAACCGACTGTGCCACCCAGGCGCCCCGAGAAGGTAGAGCTTTAAGAGTATTTCACTCAGCATTGTTATTTTATTTTATTTTATTATTTTATTTCATTTCATTTCATTTCATTTCATTTCATTTCATTTTTAATGTTTATTTATTTTTGAGAGAGATATAGAGAGCCCGCAAGTGGAGGCGGGGCAGACAGAGGGAGACAGAGGATCTGAAGTGGGCTCCATGCCAACAGCAGCAAGCTCTGTGTGGGGCTCAAACTCATGAACTGTGAGACCGGGACCTGAGCCGAAGTTGGACGCTTAACCAACTGAGCCACTCAGGTGCCCCCTCAACATTGTTATTTTAGAAATAAAATTCCAGTGTGGCAACTTCTTTCAATGTTGTTGCTAACAGCTACTAAATTTCCATAGTCTTCCCTCCTCCTCTGAAGTAGAAACATTTTATACGGAATGTTTTCTGACTATTTCAATGGGAATACAATGGCCATTATGAAATATTGACAAAGTAGGCGACATAAGACACAAACATTGGGGGAGAAGAGGCCCACTGTGAACATACCAGTAATGATCATTCATCATAGTCCTAAAAGATACAACATGGAAGAGTGGAAATTACAGGCTGCGAGGAGTTTAGGCACATGAGTTAATGACTCTTTTTGTTTGCATAACATCATATAGTGTGTGCAATACCATCTCTTAAGTTTTCTTGTTTGCTTCTCCCATCAATACTGTGAAGTGGCTAAAAAACCTGTTTTGTTTTGTTTGTTTGTTTCCTTGTACCTATAAAAAATTTCCCCCATTTTTTTGTTACAACAACTCTTTTTCTTTGGGGAAATATCCCAAACCCAATACCTAGAGGGATGCAGGGTGTCCTGGCTGACCATCCCACAAGAACCACATGGTACTAGAGTGGGAGAGAATAACAAACACCTAAGTAGTGATATTTGGGGAAGAAGTCTTGAGGCCATTCTTTGCATCCCTGAATGCAGTTGTGCCTGAGGTCTTCTCCACTCGTCTATTTTAAGAGGATGTATTTCCTTTATATCTCAGTTAGCTGGGCTACTATTCCTTGCAACTGAATGAATCCTGAGTAAACAACCCCCAATGTACAGAAGAGGAAACTGAGAATCTGATAGTGAGTGTGCTTCCCACGGTCATAAACCTATCATGTAGAGTTAGAACCCAGATCCAGGCTTCTCGACTCAAAGCCTGTGTTTTCTTATTACACACATGTTCTGTCACTGTGGCTCTGGCTTTAAATACCTGTAGAGCTTTGAACAAATTGCTTAGCTATTCCAAGCCTCAGTTTTCTTCATTTGTAAATTGAAGTAGCTGGATCAATAATCTCTAGTTTCCTTCCCGGCCCTAGTTTTCTCTTCTATTCCAATTTACATATTTATTTTTAATTAAACAAGTAAACCATGAAGAATTCCCATTGTAAACATTCCAAATATTACAGATTAAACTAAAGTACCTTTGAGCTCTGAGCTAATTCCTTTTCCTTTCCCATCAGTTTAGTGTCTATCTGTTAGGAATTTTTTCTATGCATTTAACATAAATACGGATATTTCTATAGAACTAGTAGGTTTGCATTGTGTCTTTATGTGTATTTTTAACTTAAATCATCTCCTATTGTATGCATTGTTGTGCAGCTTACTTTTATCATTTTACTATGAGTCTTGTAGATGTACCAAGTTAGTGCATATAGATCTACTATATCAGTCTACCATATTTTTTTTTATCTATAACATATTGTTGGATAGTTTACCGTGTGTTATTATGACAAACGAGGCTACCGTGGACAACCCTGTCTATATTTGCTTTGTGTGAGTGTCCTAAGATCCCAAGGAATTGCAATTTATATTCCTTTTAGGAGTGCGTGAGGGTTCCTATTTTACCACATCTCTTGCCAGCCCTTAATATCATTAAACTTTATAAATGTTAACACCTGAATTATTGTTTTAAATGTGCATTTCTGTGATTTGGGGGATATTGAGCAGCTTTTCATATATTTCTGATCCCCCCCTACCCCAGGGGATTGCCACTTTCTGCAGTTCTAAGTATTTGGCTAAGTGGTTAATCTGGTATAAACTCTGTCTTCAAAATCCTCGCCAAACAAGCATACAACTAATGCTTGAACCCTGCCTCTTGAGGCAACCCATTCTATCAGTGGACAGTTCTGTTAATTGGAACGGTCTTCCTTGTGTTAATCCAGATATTGAGTCCCCATAGTTTCTACCCACAGTCTTGAGTTCAGAGAACAAGTCTGTCTCCTCTTCTACATGACAGCCTTTTTGGTATGTGGTGACAGTTTCTATAGTACTCCAAGTTATCTTTCCTCCACGTTAAACACGCTGGTTTCCATATGTTCCTTATTTGATGGGTTTTTAAGGGTCCCCCCCCCACCTTCTTGGCTACTTTCTATTGAACAATTCCTAGTTTGTTTATGCCCTCTTTTTTTTTGAAAAAATGTATCCCTGGACTGAGCACTGTCTTCCAACATGATAACCTCTAGCCCTGTGGGTGGGAGCCTCAGGCTTGGCCTGGTTGAGAGCAGGGAGAGAGACAGGTACATTTCTAGGTTCATCAGGCCGGGGGGGGGGGGGTGGCTGCCGCTCCTTTTGAGGGAAGGATGCAAGGCTTAGCCCCAGACACATGGCCAAGGGTCTCAAGCCCTTCTGCTGTTAGGAAACAGCCACCAAAATAACAACAGGCTGCCATTCCCACTTTACACTAGTGACAGTATTAACTTGGGGAGACTTTAGGTCCACAATTCCTCATCCACAACTCCAAAATCTAGCAAGTTCTGAAAACCAAACATCCTGCCTTAATTCAGGGAGTCGCATGACGTTACGGCCTGCAGACCAAACTTGGACCTGTTTCTGTATGGCACACAGGCTAAGCTAAGAATGTTTTTCTACATTTTTAAATGGTTGAAAACAAATCAAAAGAATGCATTTGTGACAAGTAAAATTGATATGGCATAGGGGTGCTTGGGTGGCTCGGTTGGCTAAGCATCCAGCTCTTGATTTCGGCTCAGGTCATGATTTTACCGTTCGTGAGTTCGAGCCTCGCATTGGGCTCTGCACTGTGAGTGCAGAGCAGAGCCTGCTTGGGATTCTCTCTCTCTCTCTCTCTCTCTCTCTCTCTCTCTCTCTCTCCCTTTCTCTCTGTTCCTCCCCAACTTGTGCTCTCTCTCTCTCTCTCCCTCAAAATAAATAAATAAACTTAAAAAAATGATATGGCATTCAAATTTTTCATTTCTAGAAGTAAGTTTTTACTGGAACACACATAAAAGTTGGATTCAATGCGGTATGAATAACGATGCTTCTAATAGAAATGGACGTTTATTGAGCATCACCTACTGTGCTAAGCATTTTACATGTATCAACTAATCTAATCCTTACAACAATCCTGGGAGTTGGCCTTTTTACCCCTCATTTGACTAATGAGGAAACTGAGGCCCATGGAGGTTAAGTAATTTACACAAGACTGCACTGAACAGAGTGGAACTAGAATTTCTATTATTGATATCATTTTGCAACGTATGCACCTAAGACCACATTAGTTTTTTTTAATTACTAATTGATTCATAATAACTATCAGCTAAAATCCTTAAATCTTATATGAATGGACTACCAGGAAGGCCCTACTTTGCATCTTGCACAGTAAAGTTTTGGAGCCCAGTCCAGGACCTTGTTTTTGTCTCTGTGAACCTGTATATAGCCTTACTTAGTCTATTATAATTTGTAGCCCACAGTGCTCTTCAAGACAACTCCCTCATTCTGCTTTTCTCCCTGATTCAGTTAGCTGGCTCTCTTCTTGTGGTGACTGACTTCACAGTTGACATCTTCAACTACAGCATCATATACTACGTATTTTCAGCTTAGCTCTACATGGGTAAACTGCTTACTTTATTTTGCTTTCCTTTTCTGTTTGCATGCAGAAAGCAGGTTCCCAGGGTGGAGGGCAGTGGGTATATTTCCACAATTTGATGGAGGTCATCTACTCCATTTTTCCTTCCCACTGGAAGGATCAAAAGCATTTACCAACTTGTCATATGCTTGATGTAACAGTCAGTGCTGTTTATGTTCCTTTCAATATGTTTTTTCACCAGGGATATGCTTGAAAATGATACTGTGCACCAGACTTGTCAACTTGGTTTCTGCCTTTCTACTTAAGAAAAATATATATGTTTTGTGTATTAGCTGTAAAACAAAATGCCCCTTCTTATACTCTTTGTAGGCTTAAATTGAATAATTCAAAAATCGAGAAACTATTGGGGGCGCATTTCAGCTATTTTTTTCAACTTTGAATTCAAACATAGATGGAAGGTATAGCAGAAAGATCGAGTAGGAGTGTAGGCAGAAGACCTGGTTTCTGCTATTAGTTTTCTCACTGTTTGGCAGTATGAATCTCCAGAAATCATTTCCCTTCTCTGCTATGTAAAATCTGTAAAATGAGATAACTGGAATCAAATGAGGTGAGACCCTTCACTAACTCAAAAACTACCTTGAATTCAATATATTTTTTTAGTAATATAACTCAGATTCTTCCAAAATATTGAAACAGCTTTGTGTGGGTGCTTGGTAAATCTCTACTCAAGCTTCATTTAAAAAAAAAAAACAACAACAATAAAACAAAACAGAGCAACAACAAAAAAACCCCAAAACGTTCTGGTGCTTTGTGTATGAGAAACATTGTCTATTAGAATTTAGAGGACAAAACATTCTGAGCGTTACTTTAGTGCTGGTTCTGACAAAAATAGCAATCACAGTTGGATCATTTTAGATTTTTTTTTATAGCCTAAGGCTTGTGTGGCTGGCTGTAGGCAAATCAGACACTTTGAGTTTTTGGTATTGAGAAGGGAGTCAGAGGCCCCAGCCCTGTGCTTGTGCTCCACAATATATCCCCTGGAGGACAAACCCCAAGGAATGTTGGGAGCCTCTTGAAATTCATTCACACACCTGCACAATCAACCACCAACTTATTAAAAAACAAGTTTTCTGCGAAAACCCTCATTTGCTTTCTGTGTCTGAAAAAAAAAATCACATGAAAAACATCTGGGAAGCATCTTCAAATCTATTTGTAAATATATTTATGGGATTAAAAAAACACAGGCTATATTGTTTCATTTCTTTAATGCAATGCAGATTTTGAAATGACTTTGTTACAGCCTACTGCTATAAATGAAGATATTAGTGAAGATAAAATTTATTTACATGAATTTTTAAAATACCACCTTCCTGGGTTTTTGTTTAGTTTTGTTTTGTTTTTTGGTGGGGGGACTTGGTTTTTATTGTTTGTTTATTTATGCTCAGAATATACTTTACATAGGGGAGAATTTACTGTTTTTATTTTTATTTTTTTGAGAATTTACTGCTTTCAAGTGTTTTTGATTTTTGTTTCTTTCCATTTAGTCAACGGGTACATTTATCTGTTTAAAAGCATACATATTTTCAGGGCACCTGGGTGGCTCAGTTGGTTAAGCGTCTGAATTCAGCTCAGGTCATGATCTCACGGTCTGTGGGTTCAAGCCCCACATTGGGCTCTGTGCTGACAGCTAGAGCCTGGAGCCTGCTTTGGATTCTGTCTCTCTCTCTCTCTCTCTGCTCCTCTCTTGTTCATGCTCTCTCTCTCAAAAATAAACAAACATTAAAAAATTAAAAAATAAAAACATACATATTTTAATATAATAATTCATGCTAATTTCTCTCAATAATTTATTTGTAAGATAATCCAATAAATGCCAACAATATACAACATTGCAGAAGTGAAAACATTTGTGTTTATTTGGCCCTGTGATTTCTGGAACAAACTCTTTTTGGAGAGATGAAGTGAGCCACTTAACAATATTGAGAATAGTTAATTTCAGTAGTTGACCTAAATATCTTCATTATATTTTTCTCAAAATATATATCACATTATAAAAAGATGGACAAATAAATCATTGTTATAATTGAACATAAATTCAGTAGGAACACATATAGTATATTACATTAAATGAAGAGATTAATATTAAATAAACAGATCAGAACTATTCAACTATCCAATGTACTGGGAATTTGGAAGGAGACCAATGGGGAACCTAGGCATATCAGAGTAAATTAAGACACACCAATAATTATATATAATAAATATATGTGTGAGACATATCTAATTACTACATCACTTTCCTACCCCCCATTCATCCCTAAGGGAAATATCCATACATCCTTGAAGCCCTAAGATGCTGGAGGCAAAAGACTCATTTGTAATCTTCCAGATCTTTGGATTTTACCAATCTGAGTTTCAAGCTTTCCAGTTTCTCCTCTCTTGTTGTCTAGAGTATCTCTGTACTCAGACTCACTCTGCATTTCTGGCCTGAAGTACTAATATGAAAGACTTTTTGCCTTAACACCTAATATTTTATTTCTTTACTTTTTTTGGAATATTAAGTCAACCAACGTTTATGCATAGAGTCATTTCAACAGGTGTTTAATGAGAGATTCGCATTTCGGAAGTACGCTTCTAGGCACTGAGTAATTCAGTGGTGAATAAAAGCAACCAAATATCTCTGCCCTGATAGAGCTCACAGATCATACACAAATGTATGATTTCAGGTAGTTCTTTGACTACAGTAAAAGAAATAGAGAGTTGGAAGAAGGAATTGGTGTAGATAATACCTCTACAATGAGGTGGTATTTGAGTGACGTGAGGAATGACATAAGTAAATACTTGCGAGAATGTGTCCTGGACAGAAGACATAGCAAGGGCAACAG
The DNA here is from genome assembly GCF_014898765.1 of Herpailurus yagouaroundi. Taxonomy (NCBI): domain Eukaryota; kingdom Metazoa; phylum Chordata; class Mammalia; order Carnivora; family Felidae; genus Herpailurus; species Herpailurus yagouaroundi. Next base: position 4,610,716 of record NW_024420501.1, read on the forward strand.
CTCTGAGGTGTGAAAGAGCTTGAAATATCAAAGGAACAGCCAAAGAAGACGAGTGTTTCTGGAGCAGAGCAAACTAGAGAGGGAGTAGTAGAGGATGTCAGAGAGCTAACAAAGTATGGGATAATGTAGGGCATCATAGACCACTTAAGAAATTTAGATTTGGGATGCCTTGGTGGTTCAGTCAGTCAGTTAAGTGTCTGACTCTTGATTTTGGCTCAGATCATGATCTCACGGTAGTGAGATCGGAGCCCTGCATCTGGCTCAGTGCTGGGCATGGAGCCTGCTTAAGATTCTCTCTCTCTCTCTCTCTCTCTCTCTCTCTCTCTCTCTCTCTCCCTCTGTCCCTCCCCTGCTTGTGTGCACACGCATGTACCCTCTCAAAAAAATTAGATTTGATGCTAAAGATAAAGGGAAGCCATTGAAGAGTTTTGAAACAGGGAGTGACAATGTACAGATTATCTACTCAGCACAAGATAACAGATTTATATGTGGTTATACTTTTTAAAGTTTGATTAAAGTGTATTTGACATGCAGTAAGCTGCTCATATTTTAAGTTGTATGATTTGAAACATTTTGAAAAATGTATATAGCCATGAAAGCATCATCACAATCACTAAAGTGAGCACATTTGCTACCTTCAAAAGATTTGTCATTCTTCCCTTCCACTCTTCCCCCTCACCCTGTCCCCAAGCAAACACACATCTGCTGTCACTATAGCACTAGAGAATAGTTTGTATCCAGAATTTTACATAAATGCAATGATACAATATGTATGTGTTATTGTCTGAGTTTTTCAGTTTGCATAATTACTCTATTTTGAGATTAATTTTATGAATTTTTTATGTTTTATGTTTATCAGTAGCATACCTTTTTATTAATGAGTAGTATTCTATTAAATGGATATACCATAATTTGTTCACATCTGTTGATGGATATTTTAAAGATAACCGCCCTATTCAGATATAGTACCATTAAGTTCACACTGTGAAGTGTATGCTGAAGTACTGAAGTATTTTTATCCTAGCATATTCACAAAATTATGTAAATATAACCACAATCTAATTCAGAACATTTTCACCACCCTAAAAAGCAACCCCATATCCATTAGAAGTTACTCCTCATTGCTTCTTTCCCCGGCCCCTGGCAACCACCTGTCTACTTTTTATCTCTATGGACTGTCCTATTCCCTTTTATACACGGGCTCATGTAATATGTGGCTTTTGTGTTTGGCCTTTGATGTAGCATAATGTTTTCAAGGTTCATCCAGTTGTAGCATCAGTTTATTCCTTTTTATGGCTGAATACTATTCCATTGCATAGATTTACCCTGTTTTGTGTATCCATTCATTGGCTGAGGACATTGGATTGTTTCCACTTTTTGAATCTTGTGAATAATGGTGCAACGGACGTTCGTGTCCAGGTTTTTGTGTGCACACATGTTATGAATACTCTGAGGTATGTATTTGAACTAGAATTGCTAGGTCACATGGCAGCTCTATGTTTAACATTTTGAGGACTGCCAAAATGTCTTCCACAACAGCTGCACCATTTTACGTTCTCATAAGCAAGGTTTGAGGGTTCCAGATTCTCCACATTCTCATTAAATTTGTTATTTTCTGCTTTTTTTGAAAAAATATAGCCATCCTAGTGGATCTAAAGTGGTATTTCATTGTGCTTTTGATTTCCATTTCCCCAGTGACTAATGATGTTCAGCAACTTTTCATGTGCATAGTTTTTAAGTTTATTTATTTATTTTGAGAGAGAGAGAGAGAGAATGTGCATGTGTACAAGCAGGACAGGGTAAGAGAGAGAGGGAGAGAGAATCCCAAGCAGCCTCTGTGCTGTCAGCACAGAGCCCAACTCGGGGCTTGATCTCAGTGAGATCATGACCTGAGTCAAAATTGAGAGTTGGATGCTTAAATGACTTAAATGACTTCTGCACCCTCATGTGCATATTGACTATTTGTGTATATTTTTAGAGAAACATTTTCACATATTCTCCATTTTTTAAATGTTTACTTATTTGAGAGAGAGAGAGAGAGAGAGAGAGAGAGAGAGAGAGAGAGAGCGCACAGGGGAGGGGCAGAGAGCGGGAGACACAGAATCTGAAGCAGGCTCCAGGCTCTGAGCTGTCAGCACAGAGCCTGGCATGGGGCTTGAACTCACGGACTGCAAGATCATGACCTGAGCCGAAGATGGATGCTTAACCAACTGGGCCACCCAGGCACCCCCAGATTCTCCATTTTTAATTCAGTTATTTGTTTTTTTTATTGTTGTAATAATTCTTTTTTATATTCTGACTGCAAGTCTTATCAGATGTATGATTTACAGATATTTCTTCCATTTAGTGAGTTGTGGTTTTACTTTCTTAATGGTATCCATTGAAGCCCAAGTTTTTAAAATTTTGATAAGGTTTAATTAATATATTTTTTTCTTTTGTCACTTATGCTTTAGGTTTGGTTTTGTTGAAATTTAATATATCTATTTTTTTCTTCCATTGCTTATGTCTGATAGCACATGTAAGAATGCTTTTCCTAATTCAGATCCACAAAGATTTACTTCCATATTTTCTTCTAAGAATTGTCTAGCTTTAGCTGCTATGTTTAGGTCTGTGATCCAGCCTGAGTTAATTTTTCTGTGATGTGAGATAAGGGTCCATTTTTATTCTTTTACATGTGGATATCCAGTTCCCCAGTGCTATTGCTTGATAAAACTGTGTTTTCTCCATTGAATTATCTCAGTACCATTGCTGAAAATCAATTGACCAAAATTATTATTTTTTCAATATATGAAGTTTATTGTCAAATTGGTTTCCATACAACACCCAGTGCTCATCCCAAAAGGTGCCCTCCTCAATATTCATCACCCACCTTCCCCTCCCTCCAACCCCCCATCAACCCTCAGTTTGTTCTCAGTTTTTAACAGTCTCTTATGCTTTGGCTCTCTTCCACTCTAACCTCTTTTTTTTTTCCTTCCCCTCCCCCATGGGTTTCTGTTAAGTTTCTCAGGATCCACCTAAGAGTAAAAACATATGGTATCTGTCTTTCTCTGTATGGCTTATTTCACTTAGCATCACACTCTCCAGTTCCATCCACGTTGCTACAAAGGGCCATATTTCATTCTTTCTCATTGCCACATAGTACTCCATTGTGTATATAAACCACAATTTTTTTATCCATTCATCAGTTGATGGACATTTAGGCTCTTTCCATAATTTGGCTATTATTGAGAGTGCTGCTATCAACAGTGGGGTACAAGTGCCCCTATGCATCAGTACTCCTGTATCCCTTGGGTAAATTCCTAGCAGTGCTATTGCTGGGTCATAGGGTAGGTCTATTTTTAATTTTTTGTAGAACCTCCACACTGTTTTCCAGAGTGGCTGCACCAATTTGCATTCCCACCAACAGTGCAAGAGGGTTCCCATTTCTCCACATCTTCGCCAGTATCTAGAGTCTCCTGATTTGTTCATTTTGGCCACTCTGACTGGCGTGAGGTGATATCTGAGTGTGGTTTTGATTTGTATTTCCCTGATGAGGAGCAACGTTGAGCATCTTTTCATGTGCCTGTTGGCCATCTGGATGCCTTCTTTAGAGAAGTGTCTGTTCATGTTTTCTGCCCATTTCTTCACTGGGTTATTTGTTTTTCGGGTGTGGAGTTTGGTGAGTTCTTTATAGATTTTGGATACTAGCCCTTTGTCCGATATGTCATTTGCAAATATCTTTTCCCATTCCGTTGGTTGCCTTTTAGTTTTGTTGGTGGTTTCCTTTGCTGTGCAGAAGCTTTTTATCTTCATAAGGTCCCAGTAGTTCATTTTTGCTTTTAATTCCCTTGCCTTTGGGGATGTGTCGAGTAAGAGATTGCTACGGCTGAGGTCAGAGAGGTCTTTTCCTGCTTTCTCCTCTAAGGTTTTGATGGTTTCCTGTCTCACATTCAGGTCCTTGATCCATTTTGAGTTTATTTTTGTGAATGGTGTGAGAAAGTGGTCTAGTTTCAACCTTCTGCATGTTGCTGTCCAGTTCTCCCAGCACCATTTGTTAAAGAGACTGTCTTTTTTCCATTGGATGTTCTTTCCTGCTTTGTTAAAGATTAGTTGGCCATACGTTTGTGGGTCTAGTTCTGGGGTTTCTATTCTATTCCATTGGTCTGTGTGTCTATTTTTGTGCCAATACCATGTTGTCTTGATGATGACAGCTTTGTAGTAGAGGCTAAAGTCTGGGATTGTGATGCCTCCTGCTTTGGTCTTCTTCTTCAAAATTACTTTGGCTATTCGGAGCCTTTTGTGATTCTATGTGAATTTTAGGATTGCTTGTTCTAGTTTCGAGAAGAATGCTGGTGCAATTTTGATTGGGATTGCATTGAATGTGTAGATAGTTTTGGGTAGTATTGACATTTTAACAGTATTTATTCTTCCAACCCATGAGCACGGAATGTTTTTCCATTTCTTTATATCTTCTTCAGTTTCCTTCATAAGCTTTCTATAGTTTTCAGCATACAGATCTTTTACATTTTGGTTAGAATTATTCCTAGGTATTTTATGCTTCTTGGTGCAATTGTGAATGGGATCAGTTTCCTTATTTGTCTTTCTGTTGCTTCATTGTTAGTGTATAAGAATGCAACTGATTTCTGTACATTGATTTTGTATCCTACAACTTTGCTAAATTCATGTATCAGTTCTAGCAGACTTCTGGTGGAGTCTATCGGGTTTTCCATATATAATATCATGTCATCTGCAAAAAGTGAAAGCTTGACTTCATCCTTGCCAATTTTGATGCCTTTGATTTCCTTTTGTTGTCTGATTGCTGATGCTAGAACTTCCCACACTTTGTTAAACAACAGCGGTGAGAGTGGACATCCCTGTCGTGTTCCTGATCTCAGGGAAAAAGCTCTCAGTTTTTCCCCGTTGAGGATGATGTTAGCTGTGGGTTTTTCATAAATGGCTTTGATGATCTTTAAGTATGTTCCTTCTATCCCGACTTTCTCGAGGGTTTTTATTAAGAATGGTTGCTGAATTTTGTCAAAGGCCTTTTCTGCATCGATTGACAGGATCATATGGTTCTTATCTTTTCTTTTATGAATGTGATGTATCACATTGATTGATTTGCGAATGTTGATCCAGCCCTGCATCCCAGGAATGAATCCCACTTGATCATGGTGAATAATTCTTTTTATATGCTGTTGAATTTGCTTTGCTAGTATCTTCTTGAGAATTTTTGCATCCATATTCATCAGGGATATTGGCCCCTAGTTCTCTTTTTTTGCTGGGTCTCTGTCTGGTTTAGTAATCAAAGTAATACTGGCTTCATAAAATGAGTCTGGAAGTTTTCCTTCCCTTTCTATTTTTTGGAATAGCTTGAGAAGGATAGGTATTATCTCTGCTTTAAACGTCTGGTAGAACTCCCCTGGGAAGTCATCTGGTCCTGGACTCTCCTGTTGGGAGATTTTTGATGACTGATTCAATTTCTTCGCTGGTTATGGGTCTGTTCAAGCTTTCTATTTCCTCCTGATTGAGTTTTGGAAGCATGTGGGTGTTTAGGAATTTGTCCATTTATTCCAGGTTGTCCAGTTTGTTGGCATATAATTTTTCATAGCATTCCCTGATAATTGCTTATATTTCTGAGGGATTGGTTGTAATAATTCCATTTTCATTCATGATTTTATCTATTTGGGTCCTCTCCCTTTTCTTTTTGAGAAGCCTGGCTAGAGGTTTATCAATTTTGTTTATTTTTTCAAAAAACCAACTCTTGGTTTCGTTGATCTGCTCAAAATTTTTTTTTAGATTCTAGATTGTTTATTTCTGCTCTGATCATCATTATTTCTCTTCTTCTGCTGGATTTAGGCTGTCTTTGCTGTTCTGCTTCTATTTCCTTTAGGTGTGCCATTAGGTTTTGTATTTGGGATTTTTCTTGTTTCTTGAGATAGGCCCAGATTGCAATGTATTTTCCTCTCAGGACTGCCTGTGCTGCATCCCAAAGCGTTTGGATTGTTGTATTTTCATCTTCATTTCTTTCCATATACTTTTTAATTTCTTCTCTAATTGCCTGGTTGACCCATTCATTCTTTAATAGAATGTTCTTTAACCTCCATGCTTTTGGAGGTTTTCCAGACTTTTTCCTGTGGTTGATTCAAACTTCATAGCATTGTGGTCTGAAAGTATGCATGGTATGATTTCAATTCTTGTATACTTATGAAGGGCTGTTTTGTGACCCAGTATGTGATCTATCTTGGAGAATGTTCCATGTACACTCGAGAAGAAAGTATATTCTGTTGCTTTGGGATGCAGAGTTCTAAATATATCTGTCAAGTCCATCTGATCCAATGTATCATTCAGGGCCCTTGTTTCCTTACTGATCCTGTGTCTAGATGATCTAGCCATTGTTGTAAGTGGAGTATTAAAGTCCCCTGCAATTACCACATTCTTATCAATAACGTTGCTTATGTTTGTGATTGTTTTATATATTTGTGGGCTCCCATATTCAGCGCATAGACATTTATAATTGTTAGCTCTTCATGATGTATAGACCCTGTAGTTACTATATAATGCCCTTCTTCATCTCTTGTTACAGCCTTTAATTTAAAGTCTAGTTTGTCTGATATAAGTATAGCTACTCCAGCTTTCTTTTGACTTTCAGTGGCATGATAAATAGTTCTCCATCCCCTCACTCTCAATCTGAAGGTGTCCTCAGGTCTAAAATGAGTCTCTTGTAGACAGCAAATAGATGGGTCTTGTTTTTTTATCCATTCTGATACCCTATGTCTTTTGGTTGGAGCATTTAGTCCATTTACATTCAATGTTATTATAGAAAGATATGGGTTTAGAGTCATTGTGATGTCTGTAGGTTTCATGCTTGTAGCGATGTCTCTGGCACTTTGTCTCAAAGGGTCCCCCTTAGGATCTCTTGTAGGGCTGGTTTAGTGGTGACAAATTCCTTCAGTTTTTGTTTGCTTGGGAAGACCTTTATCTCTCCTTCTATTCTGAATGACAGACTTGCTGGATAAAGGATTCTTGGCTGCATATTTTTTCTGTTCCTCACATTGAAGATCTCCTGCCATTCCTTTCTGGCCTGCCAAGTTTCAGTAGAGATATCAGTCACGAGTCTTATAGGTCTCCCTTTGTATGTTAGAGCACGTTTATCTCTAGCTGCTTTCAGAATTTTCTCTTTATCCTTGTATTTTGCCAGTTTCACTATGATATGTCGTGCAGAAGATCGATTCAAGTTACGTCTGAAGGGAGTTCTCTGTGCCTCTTGGATTTCAATGCCTTTTTCCTTCCCCAGATCCAGGAAGTTCTCAGCTATAATTTCTTCAAGTACACCTTCAGCACCTTTCCCTCTCTCTTCCTCCTCTGGAGTACCAATTATGCGTATATTATTTCTCATTAGTGCATCACTGAGTTCTCTAATTTTCCCCTCATACTCCTGGATTTTTTTATCTCTCTTTTTCTCAGCTTCCTCTTTTTCCATAACTTTATCTTCTAGTTCACCTATTCTCTCCTCTGCCTCTTCAATGCGAGCTGTTGTTTTCTCCATTTCATTTTGCAACTCACTGATAGCATTTTTTAGCTCCTCCTGGCTGTTCCTGAGTCCCTTGATCTCTGTAGCAAGAGATTCTCTGCTGTCCTTTATACTGTTTTCAAGCCCAGCGGTTAATTTTATGACTATTATTCTAAATTCACTTTCTGTTATATTGTTTAAATCCTTTTTGATCAGTTCATTAGCTGTTGTCATTTCCTAGAGATTCTTTTGAGGGGAATTCTTCCGTTTGGTCATTTTGGATAGTCCCTGGAGTGGTGCGGGACTGTGGGGCACTTCCCCTGTGCTGTCTTGAATAACTTGCGTTGGTGGGCGGGGCCGCAGTCAGACCTGATGTCTGCCCCCAGCCCACCGCTGGGGCCACAGTCAGACTGGTGTGTGCCTTCTTTTCCCCTCTCCTAGGGGCGGGATTCACCATGGGGTGGCATGGCCCGTCTGGGCTACTTGCACACTGCCAGGCTTGTGGTGCTGGGGATCTGGCGTGTTAGCTGAGGTGGATCGGCAGGGTGCACAGGGGCAGGAGGGGCAGGCTCAGCTCGCTTTTCCTTCAGAGATCCGCTTCGGGAGGGTCCCTGTAGCACCAGGAGGGAGTCAGACCCCCTGCCGGAGGGATGGATTCCCAGAAGCACAGCGTTGGGTGTTTGCGCGGTGCAAGCAAGTTCCCTGGCAGGAACCGGTTCCCTTTGGGGTTTTGTCTGGGGGATGGGCGAGGGAGATGGTGCTGGCGAGTGCCTTTGTTCCCTGCCAAGCTGAGCTCTGTCGTCCAGGGCTCAACAACTCTCCCTCCCGTTGACCTCCAGCCCTCCCGTTCTCTGAGCAGAGTTGTTAGCTTATAACCTTCCAGATGGCAAGTCCTGCTTGCTGTCGGAACACACTCCGTCGGCCCCTCCGCTTTTGCCAGCCGGACTCGGGGACTCTGCTTGGCCGCCCCTCCACCCCGGCTCCCTCCCGCCAGTCCGTGGAGCGCGCACCGCCTCGCCGCCCTTCCTACCCTCTTCCGTGGGCCTCTCGTCTGCGCTTGGCTCCGGCCGACTCCGTTCTGCTAATCCTCTGGCGGTTTTCTGGGTTATTTAGGCAGGTGTAGGTGGAATCTAAGTGATCAGCAGGACGCGCGGTGAGCCCGGCGTCCTCTTACGCCGCCATCTTCCCAGGATCCGCCCTGACCAAAATTATAAAGGTCAGTTTCTGTCCTTGCAATTCTGTTCTGATCTATATTTCTATAATTATGCCAGTATCACTCTATTTCAGTAACAGCAGCTTTGTAGTAAGTTTTTATTTGTAGTAAGTTTTGAAATCAGGAAACACAAGTCCTCCAACTTTGTTCTATTTTAAGATTATTTTGCCTATTCTAGATTTCTTGCATTTCCATATGAACTTTAGGATTAAGGAAAAAAAGGAACATTTTTTGATTTTGATAGGGGTTGTGTTGAATCTACGTATGTTTTGAGAGTATTGCCATTTATTAAGTTGTTCAACCCATGAACATGGGATGTCTTTATATATTTAGGCCTTCTTTAATTTCTTTCAATTATGTTTTGTACTTTTCAGTGTACACATCTTGAAAATCTTTCATTAGACTTATTCGTAACATTAAAAAATTTATTACTGTAATTGAAATATTTTCTTAATTTTATTTTCAGAGTTTTCATTGTCAGTAATAGAAATACAGCTGTTTTTTTGTTGTCAGTTTCTTTCATGCTCCCATGCTGAATTTGTTTATTGTTTCTAATAGGTTTTTTTTTTTTTTGTGGATTCCTTAAAATTTTCTACATATGAGATCATATTATCAGCAGATGGGGATAGTTTATTTGTTCCTTTCCAGTCCTTCTATTTTCTTTTTCCTGCCTAATTTCCCTGGCTAGAGACTTCAGTACAATGTTGAATAAAAGTGATAAGAACAGACATCCTTTGTCTTTTTCCTGATCTTAGTGGAAAAGAATCAAATTTTTCATCATTAAGTATAATGTTAGGTATGGAAATTTTATAGATGACCTTTATAGGTCAGATTGGTCCTTTCTAAACTTATTTTTGAGTGTTTGCAACATGAAGCGGTATTAGATTTTGACAAATTGAGTCTTTTTTTTGTGTCTATTGAGATGTCATTTGGGGACTTTATTCTGTTAATATGCTGTATTTCATTGATGAGTTTTCACATGTCAAAATACTGTGCATTCCATAGCTAAATCTTACATGGTCATGGTGTATAATCATGTCCAAATGATGCTGGATAAGTTTGAAAATATTTTAAGAAATTTGCTTCTTTATCAATAAGAATTAATGGTCTGTAGTTTTATTTTCTTGTGAATCTTTCTCTGGTTTTGGAATCAGAATAATACTGGCCTCACTGAATGAGTTGGGCTGTATTTCTTTCTCATATTTTTGGTAGAAGATGGTGAAAGATTGGTGTTAATATCTCTTAAAGGTTTGGTAGAATTCATCAGTGAAGCCATCTGTGCTTTATTTCTTCTTTGGGTTTTGATGACTAACTCAATCTCTTTTCTTTTTTATAACTCTATTCACATTCTCTATTTCTATGGAATCAGTATCAATAGTTCGAATATGCTTTTGAGTCCTTTTAGTATTTTTTTTCATTTCAGTTATTGTACTTATTAACTCCAGAATTTCTATTTAGCTTTTCTTTGAAATCTACTTCTGTACTCTGTTTTTGAGTGCATCAGTCAAGTGTCAACCAGAATTTGGAACCAGTAGAATCTATCTATATGTATCTATATCTGTGTGTCTGTCTGTCTGTCTATCTATCTTTCTATCTATCTGAAGAAATTTATTAGAGGGGCACCTGGGTGTCTCAGTCGGTTAAGCGTCCTACTTCAGCCCAGGCCAAGATCTCGCAGTTCGTGAGTTCCAGCCCTGCGTGGGGCTCTGTGCTGGTATGGAGCCTGGATCCTGCTTCAGATTCTGTTATCTCCCTCTTCTCTCTACCCCTTTCCCGCTCGCGCTCTGTCTCTCTCCCTCTCAAAAATAAATAAACATTAAGCAAATTTTAAAAATTAAAAAAAAATTATTAGAAGAAATTGGCTCCCTTGATTTTGGGGGCTGGCTAGTACCTCTGAAATCCATGAAGCAGGCAATCAGGAAGGGCAGTTTGCAGTTGTCAGGCATGAGTTGACGGTTCTATTCACAGGCAGATTTTCTTCAAGAAAGCATGAGTTCTGCTTTTAAGGCCTTTTAATTAATTGAATTACACCCATCTAGATTATCTGAATTAACCTCCCTTCCTTAAAGCCAATTGATTATGGACTTTGATAATGTTTACAAAAAATACATTTAGGGTGTCCTCGTCTGTTCAGGCTGCTATAACACATTTGTTATTTTTAAAATGCTAATCCGATTATTACCTAAAATCCACTTGGTTAGGGTATATTCTATAGTTTGTATATTGTTTGTTTTAAAATTGTTAAGACTTTTTGAATTTTTGTTCATGGAGGGCATTGGTCTGCAGGTTTTTTTCATGTAATATCTTTGCCTGGTTTCTGTATCAATCCTCCAATTTTTCTGTGGCCAGTGCAATCTCAATGAAAATCTTAGTAGTCTTCTAAAAAAATAAATGCACAAGCTAATTCTAAAATTTACATGGAAATAAAAAAGCCTAGAATATTCATTGGAACTTTTAAATATAGTACTTTTTAGGTTATCTGTTTTTGTATGAGCTCAGGTTGCTTATGTTTTCAAGGTATTTATCATTTCATTTAAATTGTTGAATCTATTCACAAAGTTGTTCATAACATTCAACTATTATCTATTTAAATCCATAGAACCTTTAGTGATGCCACCTCCATCATTCCTAATATCTATTTTTCTCCAGATTTGTTTGGCTAGAGGTTTATCAATTATACTGATCTCTTTTTTTTTTTTTAATTTTTTTTTTCAATGTTTATTTATTTTTGGGACAGAGAGAGACAGAGCATGAACGGGGGAGGGGCAGAGAGAGAGGGAGACA
>NW_024420501.1:4622211-4645950 GCF_014898765.1 Herpailurus yagouaroundi
CCGCGAGATCGTGACCTGGCTGAAGTCGGACGCTTAACCGACTGCGCCACCCAGGCGCCCCTATACTGATCTCTTAAAAGAACCTTTGTTTCACTGATTTTTTTCACATTATTTTTTTTCAGTTTTATTTATTTCTGTTTCAGTGTTATTATTTTTTTGATTCTGTTTAGTTTGGATTTAATTTGCTGTTTGTCTTAGTTTCTAAATGTAGAAGCTTAGGCCATTGCATTGAGACCATTTTTTTCTAACATAAGAATTTTAATACTGTAAATGTACCTCTTAAAATTGCCAAAGCTGCATCCCCCAAATTTTGATAAGATTGTGTTTTCATTCTCATTCAGTTCAAAATACTTTCTAATTTCCTTTCATTACTTTCTTGATCCATATGCTCCTTAGAAGTATATTATTTAATATTCAATTAATTGGGAATTTCCTAGACATTTTTCTGATATTGTTTCCTGATTAAATCCATCATGGTCAGAGAACATGCTGTGTATGACTTGAATCATTTTATGTTTATTCAGACTCATTTTATGACCTCGTATACCGTTCTATCTTAGCGTTTTGTGTGGACTTGAAAAGACAGTGTTCTGCTGTTTTGGGTTGACTGTTACATGAATGTCAAATAAATCTGGTAGTTTGATTATTATTGTTCAAGTTGATGCATTTTATTGATTTTCTGTTCCTTTTATCAATTATTGAAAGAAGGATATTGATATATCTGATGATAATTATGGATTTGTCTATTTCCCCTTGCAGGTTTGTTCATTTCTTACATTGTGGATTGAAAGTCTATTATTTGGGTCGCCCCAATATTTACATTTCTATGTTCCTTTAGTGAATTGTGCCTTGGAAAATTGGAAGTTTATAAACTGGAAAGTTTATAATTTCCCTCATTTTGCCTGGTGATCTTTTTGCCTCTGAAATCTATATCTGATATTAATGTAGGTATTCTAGCTTTCTTTTGGTTAATGTTTCTTCTTTGCATAAATTTAGATATTTATTATTCTAATATCTTTCAGGCTGTTGGTAGTTTTCATTTACTACAGTAGCCATAACAAAGTACCACAAACTGGGCGGCTGAAACAACAGAAATTTATTGTCTCACTGTTCTGGAGGCTGTAATTATGAGATCAAGGTGTTAGCAGAGTTGGATCCTCCCAAGAACTGTGTGAGAGTGATTTTTCCATGCCTCTCGACAAAATTCTCATGATTTTCTGGCAATCTTTGGCATTCGTGGCTTGTGAAAGCATCATTTCCATCTCTGCCTTCCTATTCACATGATGTTCTCCCTATGTGTACAGCTCTGTCCAAATTTCCCCTTTTTTATCAAGATACCAGTCAAATTGATTAAGACCCACCCTAATGATTTCATCTTAGCAGATTGTACCTGTAGTGACTCTATTTCCAAATAAGGTCACATTCTGAGATAATGGTGGTTAGGACTTCAACATATGAATTATGGGGGAACACAGTTCAACCTGTAACATTGGTTTCTCCCTCTGTAGTGTCTAATATGTTATATATACCATGCAGTGTAGTTTTCATTTCAGACCTATAATTTACAGTACTAAAAGTTTAATTTAGGTGTTTTTTATATGTATCATATGCCAACTTAACATGTTCGATCTTTTCTGTTGTTTGTTTAACATCTAGAATATAGTCGTAATAGCTGTTTTAATGTTCTTGTGTACTCATTTGATCACATGTGCCATTTTCTGGTCTGTTTCTGTTGAAATTATTTTCTGTTCATTATTAGTCTTATTCTCCTGATTTCTTGCATTTTTGGTAATTTTTTATTTGATGCCAGGCAACGTTGGATTGTTTTCTGGCGTTGTGTTTTAGTGTTGGATTTTTTCTCTTAAAGTTATTCTCAGACTTAAATCTAAGATGCTTTTAATTTATTTGGAAACGGTTTGATATTTTTGAGACTTGTTTTGAAGCTTCATTAGACAGGACCAGACTAGCTATTAATGTAGGACTAGTTTTTGTTCAGTACACCGGCCCTGTGAGAACCCTACCTGATGCCATGTGAAGTACAAGGTTTTCCATTCTGGGTTCCAGGAACATGAAAGGTTTCCTGTGCTGGTCGAGCTCCAGGAATTGTTCCTCCTCTGTGCATGTGATTCTTTCCCCAGCCTCAGGTGGTTGCCTCACATTCAAGCACTGATGAGGGCTCGGCTGGGGAGCTGAGGGGAAAATTGCCGTAGTGGTCTCTTTGTGCTGGTCTCTCCTCTCTTGTCTTCTGCCCTTGGAACTCTAGCTGCATTTGCCTCCTTAGACTCCCAGCTCCGTCTGCTTTACTTAGGGAGGCCGCTGGCTTCTGCTGGAGTTCTGCTGCTGTGATTCAGCCGAAAATCTCCTTCCAGGCGGTAAACTAGGACAGTAATAAGGCTTCACTTTGTTGTTTTGTGTCTTGCTGTACCTCATCGCCAATATGTGAAAACCATTGTTTTGTATACAGTTTCATGTTTTGGCTGTTTCTGCCAGGAGGATGCCTCCGTTCCCTGTTACTCCACCCCAGTTATATGTTTCCTAAGAGATTGTTTTATTATTGAACTTTTTATGATGAAAATATTATTTTCTTATAAAATTTTCTAGCAAAACAGACATGTATACAAAAAATGAGCCTTTCCACCATTCTGCCCACCCTGTATTCTCCCCAAACTCAACGGCATTCATGTTCTTCAGAATAAACTGTCTGTAGTTAGTATGTTCACTTCCAGATAATTTTATATTCATTTAAAAATATATACATGCATACATCATATATATGTGTAGCCTTATCCATATATGCAGACATTATATATATACAAATATTTTGACAAAAAAATGAGATAGTACGTATTATTTTCTAAATTGGATTTCTGGCTCTGTAACTTTCATTTTTTTGGTATATGCTATACAGATCCATCTAATTATTGTTATTGTCTGCATAGAACTCTATAGTATGCATGCACCTTTTTTTAAGTTTGTTTATTTATTTTGAGACAGAAAGAAGGGCAGAGAGAGAGAAGAGAGAGAATGCCAAGGGGCTTGAACTCACAAACTATGACATCATGACTTGAGCCGAAATCAAGAATCCGACATTGACCTGACTGAGCCACCCAGGGGCCCCCTGGATGCACCATTTTTTAAATTTAGTTATTCCTTTAATGACGTACATATGGATTTTCACCTAATTTTCACTATCACAAATGTTACAATGCACATTTTTGAGTCATACGTCTTTCTATATGTGTTACCATTTGTATAGAAAAGATTCCTAAAAATGTAATGTACTTTTTAAGGTTTCATAGGAATTGCCAAAATATCCTACAAAGTAGTTGTACTTTGTACATTTGTACATTCCTAACCAACTGCGTAGGAGCATTTCCTAGTCCCACGTCTTTTTTTTTTTTTGTCAATGTGAGCAAAACCAAAAATTGTTCCTTTGTTTTAATTTGTACTCACTATATGAATAGTGGCATTGAATACCTGTTCTCATTCATTTGTAGTTATGAATTGATGAATTGCCTCTTGCTATCCACTGCCTTTTTCGGTTGGGTTATTTTCTTTTTCTTTTCGACTTATCTGAGAATTTTATATTTTTATTTCTCTATTATACACATTGTGATTATTTGTTCTCAGGCTCTTGTTTATGTTTTGACTTTGTACCTGACACTGTTTGCCATATAGAAGTAATGCTTCAAAAAGTGTCTTCTAAAAAGGAGTAGCCGTCTTTCTCTTTTCTCTTTTAAAAACTCCCCCTCATCCATCAGCTGCAGGGAAAAGCACTAAAATGGTTAACTGGAGTTGAGAAAAATGAAAAGCAGCCTCTGACACTGAGGAGCGAGGCCTGGGTATTGCTACGAGGCGGCCTTTCTGTCACAGCTAGACTTTGGCGTTCCTTTTTTTGGTAATGTTTTAATGTTTTTTATTTTATTTTTGAGAGAGAGAGAGAGATAGGGCATGAGTGGGGGAGGAGCAGAGAGAGAGGGAGACACAGAATCCGAAGCAGGCTCCAGGCCCCAAGCTGCCAGTTCAGAGCCCGACTCGAGGCTCAAACACGCGAACCGTGAGATCATGACCTGAGCCGAAGTTGGACGCTTTCATGGAACACCCATGAACATCAACATCAAACGAGGCCCTTCTGTGACCATGGTGGATCAAGGCCCCCCCCTCCAAAAAACCAAAACCAACCAACCAAACAAACAAACATAAGACCACTCCAAAACCCTGACTGCGCCTAGAGAAAAGATGACCACTGTGAACGCCCCCCCAAATGAGTGCACTTTAGCCTCTGCTGGCTCATATGAGTGACTGCTGTTTGTTTAGCAGTTACAGCTTTACCTTTGCCCTAGACTGGCCTCCCAATAGAGAAGATTTATCAGGGTGCCCGGTCACCCTATTACCCCCACTTCCTGACAGCAGCCAATTCCCACCAAATCACCGCTTTCTTAAAACTTCCCCCAAAGCACCTTCTATAAGCCCAAATCCCGTAACAGGCACCGTCTGTTGTCTTCTTACCCAGACGTGCCACAGCGCCCCGAGGTGTGTCCTCTGTGGCTGCAGTGAGAAAGCAACCCAGCTGGTTCCCCTGTGCTGTGTTCCTGTTGGTCTTTGGCTAAAGGGCTCCGAAAGGATAATTACGAAAAGGTTGTGGCCCGTAGTCAAAGTGCTTTATTTTTTAATAGTAAAGGTCATTTCCTGCCATATGATAATTTAAACTCTCAGAGATACCATCTATGTACGTCAGGGCAAATAGTATCCGGGAGCCCGTGTACTATGGTTGAAAAAGCACTGTGATTTTGACACGAGGAGATCTGAATTGGCAACATACGAGCAGAATGGTTTGGGGGAAATTGGTTGCTCTGTTTGAGCTCTGATTTCCTCATCTGCACATGGAGATAATAAGTCTTATCTTACAAGGTTACATGTCCTGTAAATATGAAGGACTTTTAAACACATTTAATGTTAGAGCTGGAAGGGAACTGACTGAATGCACATCCCCTTCCAGCACTTCAGTATTTTCATGGAGCACAAAAAACACAGAAAAGAATCGGCTTATCTTAGATCAGAAAGCGACTTTGAGGGTTGACTGGAGTTTAGACTCTAGGTCTTATGACTTCTAGTCTAGCATCATTTCTTTTTTTTAAGGTTTATTTTTGAAAGAAGGGGGAGGGGCAGAGAGAGGGAAAGAGACGTTCTGAGCAGGCTCTGCGATGGCAACACAGAGCCTGATGTGGGGCTCAAACTCATGACGTTTCACTCATGTGAAAGCATGACCTGAACCATAGTCCTACACTTAACTGTCTGAGCCACCCAGGCACCGCTAGCATCCTTTCTGTTGTAAGAACTGTTTTCTTCTTTTTTATTCTTTCTTCACGTGCTTCTCCATAACAAAAATCAATCTATCTAATGATTTCTGAGATGACACTCTCTTTGAGATTAACTCCTCTAAACCCCCAAACAGTTTTCAATGTTAAAGGCTTCAGGGTATTTATGAGATTATGTTTGAGCCACAAAGTGTATTTACAAAATAACTGCCAGTCGTTTCACCTCTGAGTGATTCTTTTGGAATTACTCCCCCACCCTTTAAAAAAAAAAATACATTGACTCTCTTTGTCTAACCAAGATGCAGGGTCTTACTTGACGGTGGTTTCACTTGCTTATAATTGGGTGCTATACAACTGTGTTTGACCTGCTTCGCAATACTGGGTTTAAAAAAGAAAAAAAAAAGTAATCTTGGAACGGGGAAAGTATTCTCCTCACTGATTACAAATTGCTATCTATTTGCTGGTCAGCTCTTTGTTCTGGTTACTGATTCTTTCTAACATGCTTGACTGCCCAAATCACAAAACAGGGGGATAAAAAGATCTTTTGGAATCTGTATTTGGTATGTTGCAAGCTCAGTAACCATATGGAACACCAAAGCCCAGGGCCTTAAGCATGAACCAGCATTTTGTTGTTCTGCTTTCCCCCTTAGCATTTTGAGTATGTGTCGTTTTAATTGCTGCTGAAATGGAGCCTCTATTGTAGGAAGAGATTGCAGTGTGTGGGTGTGTGGGAATTTTGGGGGGAACCTCTTAGACATTGCCTACGAATTGATTACATAAACATATTTATTACTCTGCTTCTATCATATTAGAATGAGTGTACCCCAAGGGATTTAGATTATGGGAAGTGACTTCAAAGCAGATGAAAAACGAGACAAATGATCAAATGAGCCTTCTTATTCACTCCCTCACTCACTTTTCACACATTTTGGAGACCTATTTTGTACTGGTCCCTGTTTT
This sequence comes from Herpailurus yagouaroundi, assembly GCF_014898765.1. Classification (NCBI taxonomy): domain Eukaryota; kingdom Metazoa; phylum Chordata; class Mammalia; order Carnivora; family Felidae; genus Herpailurus; species Herpailurus yagouaroundi. Next base: position 4,628,490 of record NW_024420501.1, read on the forward strand.
CAACCTGGGAATGCAGAGTTAATAAGACATGAGTTTGCCCCCATGGAGCAGCTTTGTAGGTGAGGCATTTTCTATGCAGGGCATATTTGCAGACTGAGCTTCCTCAGTTGTGCACCTCTTGGCCATCCATTGATAAGTCCTCACGGAATGCAAGCCAACTTGAATATTAATGTGGGTGCATTTTTAGGAAGACATACCTGCTTCCCAGATTCATATGTGACATCCCTGAATCAAATATAAATGATAGATTTATCTGGCCACTGACGGAAGCACAGGCATAGGTAACAGAGAGAATTCTTAAAAAGTTCCATAACTGATTCAATATTGACTCCCCCACAACTCTGGCAAGCTATATGGCCAAAATACCAGAAAACGTAGGCTCCCGTGAGAGGAAAAATTTCACAAAACCAAGTAAGTTTACTGATAAGGAAATTGAACTTCCAGTGGTGAAATGATGTCTTCAGGATCACAAGCTACTAAATGCTAGAAATGCAAACAACTCATTTAATCCTCCCAATAACCTTTTGATTTAGCTACTATTTTTATTCATTTTTTACAACTGAGGAAACCGAGGTCCAGAAAAGCTACGTTACTTGCCCAGGGCCGCATGGCTAATAAGCGTCAGAGGCAGGATTTGACCCTGGAGTTTTGAGTTGAGAGTCTGTGCTTTTACCCCTGCACTATTCTGCCTCTCCAGAAGAGCTGTCGTCACAGTGTCCCGAGTTTTCTTGTCTCAACCTTTCCTCATTTATGTCCACTTGTTTTCCATTATACCGTGGCACTAAATATACATATGCACAAATACAAACATACATATGCAACATAAAACATTACAATTTTGTTTCAATGTTTACTTATTTTTGAGAGATGGAGAGACTGAGTGTGAGCAGAGAAGGGGCATAGAGAGAGGGAGACACAGAATCTGAAGCAGGCTCCAGGCTCTGCAGTGTCAGCACAGAGCCCAATGCAGGGCTCGAACCCACGAACTGCGAGATCATGACCTGAGCCGAAGTCAGACATGTTAAGCGACCGAATCACCCGGGCGCCCCGCAACGTAAGACATTTTAAATACAGGAATGTATGTCCCCATGTCTCTGTCTCTGTCTCTATGTTCTTTGCTTCTCATTGCGTCTGCAGAATCATGATTGATAAATGACTCAGCTCAGAGAGCAAAGGGACTGATTCTGTTTTATCATCAGCCAGGAAAAAGAAGCTTCCTTTAGGCTTTCACAGCATAAGGCAAGATGAACGGGGTGCTAATTAGCTCTAGCCCTATCAGCCTGCTGTCCTTTGTTAGGGGCCAAGAAGGAAAGAGGTTAGATTGTGCATAACAATATGGTACACTGGCCTGATTACAAGGCTCCAAGAGGGCTTTTGCAGCAGGAGCATATGGACAGTTTGCAATATTTACAGGGGGAAATGTATGCTGATTGGCACAGAGATTACGAATGCTTTCATGTTGGAAGCCTCTTCAGTTTTTTTCCCTTAAGTATTGTTGCTCACCATCTCCTTAGATATAATTATTTTAAATTTAAAGAAAATATTTTATTCAATTATAACCCGAACTATGGTTTTTCGAGAGGAAATTATGAACACATACCACTAGAAAAATAATTTCATGGCAAGAACATTGGTCTTAGAGGTCAGAAATCATGAGATCAAGAGGCTGTATCCTATTTCTGCCCTGTGAATTAATTACCCCTTCTTCATACCTGGAGACAATCAACCCATCAGGCACCCTGACTTCCCTTTAAGTTAAAGTGACTTTGACTTAGAAGTAATGCTCTCGAAACTCAAATTGGGTCGCAATAATGCCTGTAATCTCAACTGTTTCTCTATAGCCAGCTCATTTTTCTACCCTCTGAGACCTCATTTGAATACCTTCTCTCTTCATACACTTTATATACCACCCCCATCTCCATACTCCCAGTCCTATAGCTCACTGAGAACATAAAAGCCACGGAGAGGAGCCTGCTCCACCTTTGTGCTGCTAACTCTCTATACCTCATGTTTGTATACCCCCTCTCTTCCCTTACAACCAAGGCAGCATCCCTGTTCCTATCCCAGGGCCATCCTTCCACAATTGCGCTGAATCCCATTCTCACCTAACCTAACCAAGTGTTTTGCTTGTTCGCTTACACCTTCTTTCCCTTGCAACATCAGTTTATGCTTGTCTGTTGGATTATTTCTGTTAGCAGACACATATACTATAATACTCCTTCTTCACACTACGTATCTCTCCACATATAATCCAACTTCTCTGCTCTTCTCACTGCAAAGTCATGCAAGAGCTGTCAGTACTCACTGTTTCTTCTTCCCAACATTTCCATTCTCGTTCCCCCACTCCAGACTTCAGTCTCTCCACCCCACTGATCTTGCTTTTCTCAAGGACTCCAGCCATCCGCGTCCCTAATTTAATGATCAGCCATCAGTCAGTCTTTGCTTACATAATTGGACACTCCATCTTTGTTTGAACAACTTCTTCCCTTTTGTAACTTCATATTTAGCCTGAGTTTTCTTCTGCCTCACTGACTTCTCTTTCTTTTGCTCGTTTCCTGGCTCCTACTTTATTCAACCCCGGAGCCTGGGTCCCAGGTTTTCTATTCATTGTGTACACTCTTTAGATCCCACCCCATCTCTGCTTTCCAGGATTTTCTTCCCCCTATCCGTGTACTATTTTTAATTCCTTTCATATATAGCAGTTATCAAGATCAGAAATCGTTTGTGAAAGAATGAACTGGTGGATAAGATTGGAAAGGCAGTTTTGGATCAGATTTTATAGGCCTTATATAGTCAGCTTTATGGACTCTATGGTGTGGTCAGCAATGCGCCAAAGGTCATTTTGTCAGCAGGTTCAATTTATGAAAACAGGAACAGAATATGGGAAACAAAGTATGTGAGTTACAAAGTTATGCGACAGAGCATTATAATGTCTTGATATAAGGTGAACAGGACCTGAATTAGGTATTTTGTGAGAGTGGAACTATATAATAAAGTAATGGACAGAGAAAGACAGTAAAGAAAACTTGACAAGAGTTGGTGAATGATTACATAAGAATGGAGAAGTGTACCTATTCGTGATTCTTAATCCATATGACTTGGTAATGAACACATTTCTCTCCAGGGACTGACTGACTCCAAAATTGGAGCTAAATTTACTCTTATGGCTACACTTCAATTGACATGATATATTGGTCTGAATTCTTTTATGACATCGGCTCTAAAACAATTATTGTATTCAGACTCACTGTTTGTTCTGTTTTGATCTTTCTACTGTAGCTAAAGATTCACTTTGTGCCTTTTCTTTGTTGTTGGCCAAAGGCTATTGCAAAGACAATGAAATTATGACCTAGTTCTGTGGGCAGAAAGAGGAAAGTCTAGAGGGAAAACTGATTTGGGCCAACAGATGTAGTTTCTGACATGTTAGGTTTAAGGTGATGTCAAGATATCCTGGTGGAAATGGCAGTTACAAAGCTGGAGCTCGAGCTTAGGACAGTCTGGACAGTCATTCGTCAGAGTGTAATGGCCCTGAGACATAGCTAGGAGCAGTGTTCTAAGGACTGAGGCTGGGGATTACATTTCACAACCAGCAGAGGAAATTAAGCCAATCAAGAGACGGATGCGATGAAGGCAGAACGTTAGGGGAAAATACAAATGGAGAATGAATAGCCAAGAAGACATTTTGGAAAGCAGGGAGGGAGGGGTTAACTATGCTGAATGCTGGCTAGAGCTATCAAAGAAAATAAAGACTGAGGATTTTGCAGTGATAAGGTTGACCCTGAAATGTACATTTTCAATAAAATGGTAGGGGTGGAAGTCTTATTGAAGAAGAGATGAGTCAATAATAAGGGAAAGGATGCAAAAAAGAAAGAAGACAAATAGCTGTAGGGAGTGGTATTTTCTGGAGAAAACTTTTTTTTTTTTTTTCAAGAGAGAAAGTGTGCATGCAAGCAGGTGCAGGGGTAGAGGGAGAGGGAGACAGAAAGAGAATCTTAAGCAGGCTCTACACCCACGGGGCTGGTTCTCACGTCACTGAGACCATGACCTGAGCCAAAATCAAGAATTGGACGCTTAACCAGCTAAGCCACCCAGGCGTCCCCAGGTGAAAGAATTTTTTTAATGTTTATGTATTTTTGAGAGAGAGAGAGCGAGAGACAGGGAGAGAGATTGCATGTAAGCAGGGGAGGAGCAAGGAGAGAGGGAGACAGAGGATCCAAAGTGGGCTCTGTGCTGACAGCAGTGACCCCAATGAGAGGCTCGAACTCTGGAACCTCAAGATCGTGACTTGAGCTGAAGTCAGACACTTACACTTAACTGACTGAGCCACCCAGGCACCCCCCAGGTGAAAGCAGTTTTAAAATAGCTTTATTAGGTTATTGTTTTATTTTGTGGGAATGTGATACACACTTATTGTAAAGATTAAAATTTCAAAAAAATGCAAATTAGAAAGTAAAAAAATATATATATGAAAAGCAACAATACGGAAAAACAACCACCATTATCGTTTTGATATACATACCTGCAGATAATTATCTATGCATATATCTCCGATTTTTGAAAGTTCTGTATACCTCATCCGTATTCACTCTAGTCCATGGTTCAGGTGTACGGATCTTCATTTGTTTTTTCTGTCTCAGGGTGATCAAGAGAAGTAGCATTTGCCTGCAGGGGACCACCCCGAGGTCATGGGTGTGTTCTAAACTTCAGGCTGTAACCAGGACTCAGATCATTTATAGCAGTTCTTCCAGTGTGAATGTTGAGTCATAGTCACGTACTCAGAGTAGAACCAGCCTTTCACTGGTCCCCTTGCCCAAAGCTGCCGCATCAGAAGTGGGGGCCGTACGTACTGGCTTATTTCCTCCTAAGATCTAGGCAGAGAAGGTGGTGTCTTCATCTATTGATGATTTAGCTACTTTATCATGCTTAGGGAGACAGGTTTAATAAATCAAAACATTCTTCTGGCAGGTTCCTCTTGACCATGTACAGTGCAATATTTTGATTCATGGTATTACAATGGGCCAAATCGTTGTTCTCTGAACACTTGCCATTGACTGTGTGAGCCTGAAGGAGAAGAAATGCATCTGCAGAAGGAGAAGCTCCTGTACAGGCTGCAAACCATATCAGTGTTTTATTCTAATTCTTGAGGTTAGATAATCACAAGGAGCGCTTTAAGGAATATTTTTATATATGTATGTGCATATATTATTATACATGTAGAATCATACTGTATATTATTTGATAATCTTATTTTCCTTTCATGATATCTCCACGTCAATAAATATAGATTTACATTATAACTCTTAGTAGCAATATAGTGTTCCATACTTCATTTCATAAACCTTTTACCGGTGGCTACTTATGGATGTTTCCAGGATTTTACCAACACAAGTAACGCTGGGGGAAATTTCCTTGTGCATACATAGTTTTCCCCTTGTGCAATTAGTTTCTTGGGATGAATTCCTAGAATTGAGATTTTTGAGGTCAAAAGACTAGCAACATGTTTTATTGAGTGTGTAAAGAAAGGAGTATTTTTATTCATAATCGGCATACCGGTGAATTAATATAATTTTTATAGAGTATCATTTAATAATATGCAATAAAATAGAATTGTCTTAAAACTGTATGGTAAAATGTAATACAAAGGAAAAGACATGAAACATGTATGTAAAGTTCAACATGTAAGTTGTTCGTATAGTGAACAACATTGTAATAACCTGAGATCGAGAAATAAAGTGTCACCCAAGACTTTCCTCCTGTACCTGTGGCCGGTTGTAACTCTGCCTCTTCCCCAGTGGTAATCTTAGCTTTATGATAGTGTTACATGTATGTATGAGTCCCTGAACAATATAGACCGGCGATTGCCATACCGGGGATTGTTCATATTCATGAACCAAATCTGGCCTGCCACTTGTTTTTTGTAAACAGTTTTATTGGAACAGAGCCACACCCTTTTGATTTTGTATGTCTCTGGCATTGTTGCTCTCACAGCATCTGAATTGAGTTGTTGAGACAGAGACCTTATGGCCCACAAGATCTAAATCATTTATTATCTGTCCCTTTATAGGCAAGGTTTGCTAATCCCTCATATAGATTAGTTTTGCCTGTGTTCGAGCTTTGTACAAAAAGGATCATACAGTATATATTCTTTGTGACTTGAGTTCTCCCCTTCAGCATTATATTTGTAGGAGTCATCCACAGCGGACCATTGTTTTCTAATGCTTAAAAGCCTTTTTATGGATCACCGTATTATTAATTTCAAGAAAAATGTGTACACATTGATTTTTTTTAAATCAAGTGACCATGAGCTCTAAGTGTTAAATTTCTTCTGACTTGACATAGCATTGCGAGTAATAGCAGCATACAATGGATTGAAATTAAAATAGTATAAAAATTGAAAACAATTATTAAACGTAAAGTGTTAACATTTGTTGAAAATGCATTTCTTAATGAGATGCATGGAATTTTTTCTGTCTCCTTCCCATTCATTCTTGAATACATAGATGATTATCACTAATTGCTAGAATGAGACAGGGTTCATTACCAATTCTATCTTCATTTTTTTGTTGTTGTTGTTTTGGATGAAAATACCAAAGGGACTTTGTTTCATAAGTGAGTACATGGGAATGGATGGCGTTGTTTTCTTTTTATACTCATTTCACTCAATTCTTTAAACTTTTTGTGAGTTACTCAAAATTATGTATTTTACATATTATATGTTATATATAATTATATGACAACTACAAGTCATTCTTCAATTTTGTTGAAAAGAAAGCATTGGAAATTACCTGACTTGCAAAAAAGGGTTTGCTACCGAATCATTAGAGCTGTTTGCTTTCTCAAGTCGATTATCAATATTTCTAATTATCCTCTTGCCCTTGAGGTGGTTTTCTTTTTTTTCCCTTGAACTTTTTATCGTTAAATAAAACAAAGATACAGAAGGTGCACAAAATGAGCACATGCCTTTATCCCTACCACCCGGCTATCAAGCAGTAGAACATTGGCGCTCAACACGGTATTCTCCCCCATGTGCCCTGTCCCAACCACCACTCCCTCCCCAGACCAGAGTTTAACAAAATTAAGACATCTATGTGTGTTTATAGGGAGCCACAAAGTGACCAATGGAGAAATCAAGATCAAAGACACTTAGAGTAAGAAGGAATACATGATGAAGCAGGGTTTTAAAGAAGGCAGGGGAGGATAGAATTAGATAAATTCTGCATCTTTATGAGGTGTTAGTCTTAGAAAGGAGGAATTTCTCTTCCTTTTGGTCAGAGAGGAAGGAAGAGAGGATGAATTTTTTCAACTAGTTATTTACCAAAGATTTCTTAAGTCCCTATTGATTGACAATACTACAGAAAGCACAGAAGAGAGATTTTAAACAGGAAAACAAGTCACACTTAGGCTTTCCTGCTAGATGCAGTTCATCTCTTCAAGAACGAGAAGATGAGGTCATGAGCTCTGAGTGAGAGCTGTTTACAGGAAGGCGTATGTGGACATTTGAGGAGTGCGAACAAGATTTCAAAAGGCTACAGTGAAGAAAGCCCTAAGGAATCAGCACATTTTCTTTGCAGGGCTCTGGAAAAAGCCATGCCTAGTATTTTGTTTTGAAAGCTAAGCTTGGAATGCTCACATCATACATCACAGTGAATTTTATTGATTCCATTTTTAAAATTGCACCTGCCATGGAATTGTGCCAAAACACACATACCAAATTAAAGCACAAAAACCAATAAAACATAACAAGAGCTGAAAGCTGCAAACTCAATTGCTTATTAAAAAACCATTAGCCTTAAAATGTTAGCTTGTCAGAAAACAATTCCCTTCCACCGATGTCAGCTTCGAAGGGAGCTCGTTGGAAATATATAAAATTAGGACAGGTAGGGAATTCAATAAAGCAGACAGTGCAGTGGAAGGAAGTTTGCTCTAGGACCTTGCTGGTTGAATTGAAAAGATGTCATCACGGGGCGCCTGGGTGGCGCAGTCGGTTAAGCGTCCAACTTCAGCCAGGTCACGATCTCGCGGTCCGTGGGTTCGAGCCCCGCGTCAGGCTCTGGGCCGATGGCTCGGAGCCTGGAGCCTGTTTCCGATTCTGTGTCTCCCTCTCTCTCTGCCCCTCCCCCGTTCATGCTCTGTCTCTCTCTGTCCCAAAAATAAATAAAAACGTGGAAAAAAAATATTTAAAAAAAAAAAAAAAAAAAGAAAAGATGTCATCAGGCACATGCCCACAGATTAGAGCTCCTGTTAAGTAACAATTCTGGTATTTTAAGTTCACCTTTAGTAACCTAAGTCATCTTTCAAAATATCCGATTTGAAGGGCACCTGCGTGGCTTAGTAGGTTAAGCATCTGACTCTTGGTTTAGACTCAGGTCACGATCTCATGGTTTGTGAGATCGAGCCCCAAATCCTGCTTGGGATCCTCTCCCTCTCTCACTGTTCCTCCCCTGCTCGTGCTTGCTTTCTCTCTCAAAAATAAATAAATAAACTTAAAAAAAAAGTAAAATATCCTATTTGATGTAATATTTTAATATGCCTCTTTTGGGGTGCCTGGGTGGCTCAGTCATGACTTCGGCTCAGGTCATGATCTCGTGGTTTGTGGGTTCGAGCCCCGCGTCGGGCTCTGTGCTGACAGCTCGGAGCCTGGAGCCTGCTTCGGGTTCTGTGTCCCCCTGCCCGTGCTCTGTCTCTCTCTCTGTATGCAGAGGGGCGCCTGGGTGGCTCAGTCGGTTGAGCGTCTGACTTCGGCTCAGGTCATGATCTCATGGTTTGTGAGTTCGAGCCCTGTGTCAGGCTCTGTGCTGACAGCTCGGAACCTGGAGCCCGCTTCAGACTCTGTGTCTCCCTCTCTCTCTGCCCCTCCCCACTCACGCTCCGTCTCTGTCTGTCTCCGTCAAGAATAAACATTAAAAAAATTAATACACTTCTTTTAAGAGCGGTCAAAAATGCTAAGATATTTGAATACTTGAGAAATAAAAATTATCCACAAAAGCGAACCAGTGAGCTTTCTTTCCTTTTTTGTTTTTCTTCAGCAGGTTTATGGTTTTTTTTTTCCCCTTTCAGTTCTTTGAAAAATAACCTGCATTTTTTATTTTGGATTCGTACAGAGTGGAGTGATTACTGAAGTCTTAATCAACATTTAAGCCGGCAGGAAAGAGTTGCACCTGCTATTATCTTTTGTGCTGAGAGAGGTGTTTATTGTAAATGCCCTGGGCTCTCTGAAGACTTGGGAGAAGAGGCCTTCAAAACTGCTGGGAAGGGTGGAGAACTGCAAAGGTGACTCAGGGGAAAGTTATTTATAAGATCATTGAGCAGAACATGAAAAGAAAACTATTTCACTTCAAGTATGATACTTTTTTGTTACTATTAACTGAATCATAGAATTTGAATTGGAAGAGATTTTATAAGCCATTCTGGTCCAGTGATTTCGTAACACTAATTTCCATACTGACACAAGACTGGGATGGTATTTTCACCAATCCATGACAGACTTAGAAATAAAATAAGAAAACAGTGTAGAGAGGTTTTTCCACGAAGCTAGATTTGTTATTTGTCTTTCATCCTGGTATTACCTTCTTCCAACTTTTGCTTCCTAACATATTATTTCTTCTATAAGATGATGTGTATGCATGATGGGATGTTTAAAATGCCCTCGGTTGACAAAAGGAAACATGGGTGGTTCCCCCAATATATTTTATAAATACTATCGAATGGAGAAATAACAGTCTGGGGCCACTACACTGGCTTTTAAAGGTAGAAAAAGGACACAGAGTATGCTCCCTACCTGGCCACTTATTACTTGGCTAGATCAAATGAAGTAATGTCTCCTCTTTTGGAATTTGGGGCAGGGCTCACATGAAGCTAAACTCAAAATTGGGCAGCATTCGGTTTGGTGATCAGGATCTCAGCTCAGAATCTTTACACTTTCTCTACTAAATGCAGTCTCTTCTCTTCTCCCTTTCTTCCCACTCACTTTTCAATTCACCCCAATTTGGTTTTGTCCTTATGCAAGTGGAACCGCTTTCATCAAGGTCAACAGTAACATCTGTGCGACTAAAACCAAGGGTCAATTTTACCATTTTCATCTTACTCCACTTCTCGGTGTCATTTAACACACTGGCAGCTCCCTCTTCCTCAAACATAGAAATACACCAAGACTGTCACATTTCAGAGCCTTTGCACTTGATTTTCCCTCTTCTTCAATGCTTGCTCTTTCTGATCAATCCTTCAGATCTGCTCTGAAATAGGATTTCACTTAATACCCAGTATAAAGTAGCTCAGTCCATCCCAACCATCAGTGCTGCCTGGTGTTTTCTCTCAGCAGCCCAAAACTTCCTTCATAACACTTACAAGTGTTTGCCAGTTATTTGTGTCTTTTAGTTATTGTCTGTCTCTCCCAGTACTGAACCTGTATGAAGGCGGGGGCCATTCATTGCTATGTTCGCTGCTGTACCTCCAGAACCCAGCACAATGTTTAATGCATAATAGTTATTTAGTAAAGACCTGTTTAATGATTTGATGGATAGAAGAATGCTAATAGCCCCACAATGTGTTTAGCGGTCTCACGTGAAAATGCGTGCTCAGTCCTTTATACTTTCTCTGCACTGGTTCTAGCATCTGTCTCTTCCTTTCAGTCCTTACTTCTACATCCCTTGCCCAAGTCACCATCACCTCTTACATTAACCATTTAATAAAACCTATAACTCAGCTTCCCTCTTCTCTTAACAAACTTCAACCGATCCTATGTATTGTGGTTAACCTTATAACCTTCGTGAACCCCAGACTCTAGCATTTTCCTATGCAAAAGAAAAAAAAGCCTCCCCTTTGCCTAGAGGGTTTCTACTAAAGTTTGTATCCTGGCATTTATGGCCCTCAATGATCTGGCTCTACCACTTCTCGGGTGTAAGTGATCATGACATCTCATGAGTTCATCTTTCTTAATGTTTTTCTTTATGTACCAGAGTCTGCCCTTATCCGTGGTCTCTCTTTCCACAATTTCGGTTCCCCACTATCCACGTTGGTCTGGAAGCAGATGATCCTTCTATATACACCTTCTGTCAGAAGGTCGGTAGTAGCCTAACACTGTGTCACAATGCCTATGTCATTCACCTCACTTTGTCTCCTCACGTAGGCATTTTATCATCTCACATTATGACAAGAAGGGAGAGTACAAAATGCGATAAGATATTTTGACAGACCACCTTTATATAACTTTTATTGCAGTATATTGTTATAATTGTTCTAGTTTATTATTATTGTTCTTAATCATTTCACGTGCCTAATTTATAAATCAAGCTTTATCAAAGGTATGTATGTACAGGGAAATGCACAGTGTATGTGTGGTTCAGTACTATTCACAGTCTCAGGCATCCACAAGGGATCTTGGAATATATCCCCTGCAGATAAGGAGGGACTACTGTACGTCTCTTATGGACCTTTTATGAGTCAGTGTGGAGTTATTACACCATTTGAGTAGAACGAGAGCACCTTGAGGGCCAACACATGTTATATTTTCTAATCTCATCCCTTTACACAGTTGATACAAAGTATCTTGATACATGGTAAGGACTATAAATATTTGTTTTTGTAAATCATTGCATGACCCTCATCTTGCAGTTCTAAGTTCAGGATCAAACAGGCTACAGAATATAAGAAATAATCGATTGCAAACCCATATAGTGTTTTGGCATAACTAAAATTAGAATGAATACTGTATATTTTGTTTAAGGCAACGGATGACTTATTAGCTGTGGTAATGTTAAATATATTCACATGACTAATCTTGTGGCTTCCTGAGCCAAAATAGGAAAAAAAACCTTGTCCTCAGAAGCTGTCCAACTAAAAGGCCATCCAATTAATCACAAGACCCTTAGCAAAAACTGTTGATGCATGTAGCCTTTTTGCCAGACAGATCTGCAAGATATGAAAAGAACAACGGCCTCAGGCAGCACACCCAGGAGATGAGACTGTAAAATGTGCAAAAGTCCACTCTGACCATTCCCAACACAGATTGACTGCCTGCAGGTCCCGAGGTTGACCCCCAAGCATACTGTTTAGACTACCTTCACCACCCCCATATTCCCTTGTGTGACCCTCTCGGCTGCTTGGCAAAGGAATTCAAATAGCCCAACGTGTATTTTTAAATTTTCTTTAAAATTTATTTTTGAGGGGCGCCTGGGTGGTTCAGTCGGTTGTGCACCCGACTTCAGCTCAGGTCATGATCTCACAGCTCCTGAGTTCGAGCCCCGCCTTGGGCTCTGTGCTGACAGCTCAATTCTGTGTCTCCCTCTCTCTCTGCCCTTCCCCTGCTCACACTCCGTCTCTCTCCCATTCTGTCTCTCTCTCTCTCTCAAAAATAAACATTAAAAATTAAAAAATTAGTTTTGAGTTCTTTAATGATGTATGGAAACAATGTAATAGAATTAAGGCTAAATTATTAGTAGGCAGGAATTTAGTTTGTGGGATATTTTCCTTAACATGGTAGTTCTCAATTCTAGCTGCACATTAAAGCTGTCTGAAGAGCTTCCAAAATTCAGGTGTCCCGGCCCCAGCCGTGCATATTCTAACTTAGTTGGTCGGGGGTGAATCTCAGGCCCAGTTGGCTTTTTGAAAGTTGCCCAGGTGAACCTGATTTGCTGCCAGTGTTGAGAACCACTGTTAACTCCTTGAAGATTGAAGTTCTGCTGTACGTTACTGGGTAAACTAATTGATACTCAGGGAATTTTGGTTTTGTTTTAACACTGTTTTTCTCTCATAAAGCTACGAGCTTGAGATGTGAGTACTGCATGGCTCAACACCTCCAGTGAATGCCAGTGAAACTCCACACATAGAATATCAATTCGTATTCCACTGGGCACTAGCTGTTCCAGTGATATTTTTTAAGAGTTTAGAGAGGGTTGACATGCCATGTGTAATCTCTATCAATCGTGGTCTAGGCCCTGAGTAAACAAAGCGCGTGACTGACAGTTGAGATACTTCATGCTTCATCCCTGTTTATCTTCTTATCTTCTGTTTCCATCTTCTGCTGTGCCTGATTCTCTTTCCAGCTTATGCTGCAATCACATTGAATTATGTTACAGTCCCCTCCGCCCCAATAACCGACACGCTTTTTGTGTGTGCAGGCTTTTGCACATGCTGTTTCCTCTGTTTGGACTGTCTCTTCTTGTCTGCCTAAAAGTTCCTACTCATCCTTCTACACCAAGAGTTCTTCATGGTGCACATTCTGAGTTAGTAAGCAAAGTATACGTCTGTGTATTTGTCTTATATGCATTTTGACTGGAAGAAATATCATACATTTAATTACGTCCCCAAGATGGTCTGTGACCTCGTAAAGATTCAAATCCATTCCTCTTGCTTGTGCTCAGATGTGACACAGCGGAAGCACTTTCTGGGACCTCCTCGTCTCCAACTGCTCATGCTGAGTTCCCTGCCACAGTTACTCTGTCCTTCTTCTGAGTTCCCACAGTATTTTAAATGTCCCTCTTTCTGTATCATGTTTACTTGTCTCCCTTTGTACTGGGAGCTTGTTGAAGGCAGGGACAATGACAGTCATGTCTGATCCCAAAACTTAGTACAAACATGTTCATCTGTATACAGCTGGAGAGAATGCTGAAGTTCAGATCAACTTGCCTGGAATTTAAAATTTTCGTACACTGAAGTTCTGGAGTTGGCAGTGTTTGTGTCTTCTAACTATTACCCATATGGTTCAGTTTTTGACCACTCATTTCCTTCTTCAGGTCACACTTGATATGAACACCAAGAAATACACTATTTTTGCTAAATAAAATATGAAAATCTTGAGCTATAATACATTGACTTCCAGGATATGTATGTTTGATATATATAATATATAATATGCTATATAACATGTTATACACTGTTATATATGTTATATAGCATATAATATAATAATGTTCATAATATATAACAGTTATATAATATATAATTATAAAATACAAAATACATATTTAATATATAAAATATAATAAGATACAAATATAGAGCATTAATACAGTTAATGATATATAGTATATAATATGATTAATATACATAATAATATGATTAGTTAACATAATATATTAATTATATAATACATTATACACGCACACACACACACACACACACACACACACCATGTCTTATAAAGTATATATATTACAGAATCAGTGTGGCTGTTGCTTCGCTAAGAAAATTTTCTTTGATATTTTAATTATATAATTAATTTTAATTATATGATATTTTAATTATATGATATTTTAATTATATGATATTTAATTAATTTTAATATAATTAATTATATTTTAATTATATGATATTTTAATTATATTTAATTAAATTATAATTTAATTATAATTCAATTATATTTTAATTAATTTTAATTATTTGATATTTAATTATATGATATCTTAATTAATTATAAAAAATTATATGAAAATTTTCTTTGATATTTTAATTAATTTAAAAAATGCATAAAAAGGAGGGGAAGAAATTGTCAGCAACATAACTCAAGAAAAATTCTCAGAACTTAAAGATGTTTATTCATAGATTAAAAGACACACACCCAGGAAAACAGATGAAAATAGACTCATGCCAAGATATATCACTGGGAAATTTCAGAACGCTGGGAACAAAGAGAAAATTGTACAGGTTTCTAGAAGGGTAAAAATAGGTCAAGAATCAGAATGGCTTAAGAATTCCAATACCATCAGTATCAACGAGAAGACAGTGGAGTGATGCTTCGAAAATTCATAAGGAAAATTTTCTGGACATACGTAAACCAATAAATATATACGTAGAAAACAGATGTTTTCAGATATATGAGCTCTCATAAATTTTGTCGCCCTGTGCACCTTTTTTCAGGAAGCTATTGGAGATTTTTCTCCACAAAAAGGAAGAAGTAAACCAAGAGGGAGACGTGGGATGCAGAAAATAGGATACAACTTTGAACCTGACATACAGCAGCCAGTCAAGGTTGTTGTAGGTCAGTAGCATTCAGGAGAGTGTTCTTCAAGATGAATGGCATTGGTAGAACAATGGATGAGACAGAAGTCTTGGGAAAAGATTTAGGTAATTTGTGATCGAAGAAATGAAAAATCAAGGCACAATTAAGTTGGAATTTGCTAACAAAATCAATAATGTAAATACATACTTCCCAACAATTCATGGATTATCATAATGGAATAATTAGAATTTAATAATCTTGAAAGTATTAGGGTAAACTTGTGAGGGACAGCGAAAGTGGTCTTTCGATAGAAATTTGTAGACTTAAGTGTTTATACTAGAAAATAAGAAAAACTTGAAAATTAACGTGCTAGGTGTCTACCTCAAGAATTAGAAGAGAAACATAGAATCAATTCTGAAAACCTACAGTGAAAAGATAACACGACGAAGTGGAAATAAATGAAATGAAATAGAATCAATAAAGCCCAAATTTGTTCCTTGAAAAAATAATAAAATGGACAAATCTCAGACAAGATGAATTGAGGAAAAAAAGAGACAGACTACAAACAAAATTAAGAATTAAAATGGGTACATAACTATAGATACAGTGTAGATGAAGAGGCTAATAAGAGAATATACTAAACACTTTATACCAAAACTTTGAAAACAGATCAAGTGGAAAGTTTTATAAATATGTGACTTAGTAAAATTGATACGAGAAGAAATATATAATCTGAATAGTCATAAATATTAAAGGAAATAAAGATTAATAAAAGTCCAACAGATGAAACACTAGATCTAGAATTTTTTTCCAAATAGAGGATTCCAATTTATATGACAAATTCTAAAAAATAAAAAAGTAAACATCCAAACTTATTCTATGAGGTTAGCACAGCTTTGATACCAAAACCACACAAAGTACCAAAAAGGATATTAAAATTATACTCCATTCCTATTCATGAGACCCAAATAGTAAAATCATAAATGTGAAAGCATTCGCGTGGATTCTTTGAGGTTTAAGATGAAGCTTGCTTCTGCCATTGGTCCACGATCACTACTATTCTGGGATAACCCAACAAAAATTCCTATTTTGAGGTTTCCTATAGTACTTGAGCAATATGGAACTGGACTGGAAATAAATGTGACAGCCACCCCGTGGCCATGACTTGTCAGGGATGCATATTTTTGCTGTTTCTCCGCTTGCTCTGCTCAGCACCAAGGCAACCATGGCTGAAGTTCCTTGACATTGGAAAAGGGAACAGGTTTACTCTGTTTCGCACTTACCATGAAGACGTGGTCCCTTGGTTTGAGCCCCACGTCAGGCTCTCTGCTGCCAGTGTAGAGCCCGCTTTGGATCTTCTGTTCCCCTCACTGTCTCTGTCCTCCCACTCGTGCTCTCTCTGACACAAATAAATAAAACGCTAAAAAAATTTAAACTCCTTTTTCTTAGGCAGGCCTTGGGCATTGGTTACAGTCTCTCTTGATATATGAGGCTGATTGTTCCTTCCCAGCCTGCCAGTTTTCAATACTATTAAAGTTCCTTCTGTCTAGAAGTATTTCATTGGAGGAGTGGGCCCAAATAACCTCAGTTGCCATTATGGAACACAGAAGTCGGTATTTTTTTTTAATCTCCTCTGTGACAGCCTTTAGCAGTTAGTGTTCTTTATGTGATATACTGCATTTTTCTGTTCCATTCTTTTTTTTCCTGGTAGTATACTTTTAATAGGATTGGGTCTTCTATTTTTTGAGCACATCTTTGAATGAAGAAAGTGTTTCCTGGGCCAACTATTTGCAGGCTGTCTGGATGGGAAAGGTGCACGGGAGGAGTTGAAGGGTAGTAAGGATTTTCCTTAACATCCAGAGTTTGTGTGTGTGTGCATGCGTGTGTGTGATTGATTGTGTGTATGTGTGCAGGTGTGTATATGTGTATGAGGGGTTTTCTAAGCTTTTTAATAAGCTGGTCCAAATTAATTTATTTTTCACAGTATATCCTGTCATCTCAGAATATTAATTAATATAATTAATTAATTTAATTAATTTATAATTAATTAATTAAATTAATTTATAATTAAAATTAATATAATTAATTTTTCACAGTATATCCTGTCATCTCAGAATATTTGTTGAAGATACTATTCTTTCCCCCATTAAATTGACTTGCCACTCAGAGAGCAATGAACTAGAAATGTATGGGTTTATTTCTGGACTTCAAATTCTGTTCTTTTGATCTATATGTCTATACTTATGCCAATAACACACAATCTTGATTACTGTAGCTTTATAATAAGTTTTGAAATAAGAAAGTGTCTCTTCTAACTTTGGTCTCTTTTTCTTGTTCTTTTGCCTTCCCATAAGAATTTTAGAATCAGCTTGTCAATTTCTGGTAAAAAGACAGCTGAGATTTTGATAGGGATTGCTGTGAATCTATAGATCAATTTTTGAGAAGTTGCCATTTCATTTTGTAAAAATGTTTATTTATTTATTTATTTTGTGTGTGTGTGTGTGTGTGTGTGTGTGTGTGTGTGTG
>NW_024420501.1:4646050-4652588 GCF_014898765.1 Herpailurus yagouaroundi
GTGTGTGTGTGTGTGTGTGTGTGTGTGTGTGTGTGTGTGTGTGTGAGAGAGAGAGAGAGAGAGAGAGAGAGAGAGAGAGAGAGAGAGAGATTGAATCCCAAGCAGGCTCCACACTGCCATCATGGAGCCCAGTGTGGGGTTCAATCCCACAAACCATGAGATCATGACCTGAGCCAAAATCAAGTGACACGCTTAACCATCTGAGCCACCCAGGTACCCCAAAGAGTTGCCATCTTATTGATTACTTTTCAAATCCATAAACACAGAATTTATTTCCACTCTTTTAGGTGTTCTTTAATATGTTTCAACATATTTTATAATTTTTAGTGTTCAAGTCTTACAGTTTTGTTAAATTTATTCCTAAGTTTTTTATTCTTTTTGATGCTGTTGTAAATAGACTTGTTTTTTAATTTGCATTTTAAGTTGCTCACTGCTGATGTATAGGAATACAACTGAGTTTTACACATTAAGCTTGTATCCTGAAAACTTGTTGAACTTACTAGCTATAGTAGTTTCTTTACAGACTTGTTAGAATTTTTTATATATGAGATCATGCCATCTGCAAATAGAGAAAATTTGAATTATTTTCAGATCTGGATTCCTTTTATTTCTTTTTCTTGCCTATTTGCCCTGCCTAGAACCTCTATTACAATGCTGAATAGAAGTGGAAAGAACAAATATTCTTTCTTTGTTTCTAATCTTATGAGGGAAATATTCAAGCTTTTGTTGGTAAGTATGATTGATGTTAGCTGTGGGATTTTCATAGATGTCTTTTATCAGGTTGAGGAAGCTCCCTTCTATCCCTAGTTTGTTGAATATTTTTGCCACAAAAGGATCTTGGGTTTTGTCAAATGCTTTTTTTGCCTTGTTGAGATGACTGTGCCTTTTTTTCTTTTTAACTTTATTCATGGATTTCCATATGTTTAACTAACTTTTTATTCCTTGGATAAATCCTACTTGGTCATGGTATATAATCCTTTTAAATATTTGGTTTGCTAGCATTTTGTTAAAGGTTTAAGGGACTATATTTATAAGGGAATGTGGTCTCTACTATTTGTTGTGTTGTCTCTTCTTTCAATTTTGTCATTTTTTGCTTCATCTATTTTGAGGTTCTTTTTTAGGTGCATATATAACTATGATTCATATATCTTGTTCATGGGTTGACCCTTTTGTCAGTATAAAATGTCCATCTTTAATGGCTTGAAATTCTTCAGTAATACTTTTTTTTCCTAATGTGTATTTTGTCTGGTATCAGTATATACACTGTCTTTTGGTCGCTTTTTGCATTGTATATATTTCATTTTACATTAAACTCATTTGTGTCTTTGGATCTAATGAATGTCTTTTGTAGACAGTAAATAATTCAGTTATGCAATCTTAAAAATTCTTCCAACTTCTGCTTTTTAATTGGTGTGTTTAAGCCATTTACATCTAATGCAATTACTGATAAAGTAGAATTTACTCTTCCATATTGCTATTTGTTTTCTATACGTAATTTCCTTTCTGTTTTTTCTGTTCTCCCATTACTGCTTTCTTTTGTTATATGTAGATATTTTCTAGTATGCAATTTTTAAATCCCTCATAATTTTGGTAGTATTTTAAAATGTTTTTTGCTAGTAGTTGAACTGAGGATAATAATTATCATGCTAATTTATAACGATCTAGTTCAAGTTAATACAAACTTATTTCTGTAGTAAACAAAAATTTTGCTCCTATATAGATTCATCACTCCCCCTTCCTTTGTGTTATTATTGTCCCTCAAATTACAACTTTATACATTGTATGCCCATCATTAGAGATTTATAGTCATTTCTTTATGCAATTGTCTTTAAAATCAGATAGGAGAAAGAATTACAAAAAATGCATTATAGTGTATTTACACTTACCTATGTAGTTCTCTTTACCAGTGTTTTTTTTTATTCTTCATATTGATATTGATTACTGTCTAGTGTCATTTCACTTCAGACTGAAGAACTCACTTTATGATTTCTTTTAGGGCACGTCTTTTCTAGAAAAGAATACTCTGTTTTTGTTTATAAGACACTGTCCTAATTTCTCCTACATTTGGAAGGATAGTTACTGGATTGGTTGACTTAGAAGATATTTATTAGAAGACTGCTTTTAATATGACATCCCATTGTCTTCTGTACACTATGTTTTATGATGTGAAATTGGTTGTTAATATTATTGAGTGTACTTTTTATGTGATGAGGTTTTTTTTCCTTCCTGTTTCAAGGTTCATCCTTGTCTTTGGTTTTTGATAATTGGGTTATAATGTGTCTTGGTGTTGATGCCTTTGACTATATCCTATTTGAAATTCACTAAGCTTTGATGTATATATGAATGTTTTTTTTCCATCCAATTTAGGATGATTTGAGACATTATTTCTTCAAATATTCATTCTGCCTCACCTTTCTATTCTCTGGAACTACCATGATTCATAAATTGATGTGCTTGATGATATCCCACAAATTTCTGAGGCTCTGTTGTTCTATTTATTATTAGTATTACTATTATTTTACTTTAGAGAGAGAGATCACAAATAGGGAAGGGGGAGGGGGAATGGAGAGAGAGAGAGAGAGAGGGAGAGAGAATGTTAAGCAGGCTCTACCCTCAATGCAGAGCCTGACACAGGGCTTGTTCCTGTGACTCTGGGATCATGACCTGAGCCAAAATCAAGAGTCAGATGCTCAACTGACCCAACCACCCAGGTGCCCATCTGTTATTTTTTTTAATTCTCTTTCATTTATATTCCTCAGACTGGATAATCTCAATTGATATATATTCAAGTTCATGAATTCTTTTTTCTGCCTGCTTAAGTCTGTTATTGAGCTCCTTTAGTGAACTTTTCATCACATGTATGTACTTTCAACTCCATATTTTCATTTGGTTCTTTTTTATAGCATATATGTTTATTGATGTTCTCTATTTGGTAAGACATTGTTTTCATAATTTCTTTTAATTCTCTAGACATGGTTTACTTTTGTAATTTGAATGTATTTAAAATAGTTGATTTAAAGTTTTGTCCACTAAGTCCAATGTCTGGCCATCCTCAGGAGTAGTTTATATTGACTGCTTTTCTCCTACGTGTATGGGCCATGTTTTCCCATTCCTTTGCATGTCTCATAAGTTTTCTTGTTGAGAACTCAACATTTCAAATAATGTGGCAACTCTGGAAATCAGATACTGTGGTTTTTCCCTCTTTGTTGTTGGCCATGGTTTATTTAATGACTAAATGATTTTTTAGAATTAATTCAGTCAAATAAATATATATATAATCACTGTCATGTGATTGTATATATATATATATAATGTGTAATCACTAAAGTTTCTGTTCGAAAATTTCTGTTAGCTTATTTGTCAAATAATGACTTGACAATTATTTCCTTAAATGCTTGAAAACAATAAATGCTTCTGTCTTTGCTAAAGGGCTATATCTGTGTCTTGGAACATTCTTTCAACATTCAGACAAGTAGTTTACAACTAAGGATTTTCCTTCTCTTTATGCTTGTATATTATCTCAGGATTAGCCAGAGATGAGAGCCTCTAGACTTCTCAGCTCTTTCCCAAAAAGGTATATAGACATGGGCATGTGCATAACTTTATGCATGTATATGGTTTCTAGAGTCTCTGGAATATGTTGGAACATAGCGAAACCCTCTATGAACATCTCATTTCCCAGATTTTTGGTTAGCCTCTTGCTTGTTCCAACTGTTATATGCCACTTTGGGAAGCTGTGATGTGCAGTACTTACCTCAAAGTATTTTTTAAAGACACCCTTGGGGAAAAGGCTGTTATTTATGGTGATCTTTGAGTCAGGTCAAAGAAGGACATCCTTGGAATGTAGTCTTCCATGGGAATACCAGATAGGTCAAATAAGAATAGTGTCTGAGAAGAGTCTTTGGAGGATCTTGTATTAGTCTACTTGGGATGCCATAACAAAATACTGTGGAGTAGGTGCCTTAAACAGTAGAAATTTACTTTAGGGGTGCCTGCATTGCTCAGTCAACTGAGTGTCCAACTTTTCATTTCAGCTCAGGTCATGATCCCCGGGTCATGGGATCCAGCCCGACATTGGGCTCTGTGCTGAGCATGGAGCCTGCTTAAGACTCTCTCACTCTTTCTCCCCCTCACTCTCTACCCTCCTACTCGCACACTCTCTCTAATATAAAATTTAAAACATTTGAAAAACAGTAGAAATTTATTTTCTCATGGTTCTGAAGGCCAGAAGTGTATGATGAAAGTGTTGGCAAATTTGGTGTCTGTTGAGAACTCTCTTTCTGGCTTGTAGGTGGCTGCTTCCTTGCTGGGCTTTTCCATGGTTTTTGCTTTATGAGCATGTAGAGAGTGAAAGTGAGTGAACTCTCTGATGTCTCTTCTTATAAGAGCAGTGATCTATTGAATTAGGGCCCCATCCTTATAAACTTGTTTAACATTAATTACTTTCCTGAAGGCTTGATCTCTAAATATAGCCAAACTAGGAATTTGGGCTTCAACATATGAATTTTGGGGGCACACAAACCTTCAGTTTTTAACAGACTTCCAACTTTTCTGTCCTCTATAGTTTCTGCTAGGATGCTCGTTTTCACTATGATTGTGAACTATGATTTTTTAAATGAATATTATAAAGTCAGAACAGAGATGATAAGAAAGAGAAAGTTATAATGCAACAATGCTGTTAGTTCCATGCTTTAGTTTTTTTCCTCAATAAATGTTTCCTCAATTTCTGAAAACCACTGGTTAATTTCTATTGTTCTAAACACATTGATTTTTAAATTTTTTTAATGTTTATTTATTTTTGAGAGAAAGAAAGAGAGACAGAGAATGAGCAGGGGAGGGGCAGAGAAGGAGAGAGAGACACAGAATCCAAAGCAGGCTCCAGGCTCTGAGCTGTCAGCACAGAACCCAACGTGGGGCATAAACCCATGAACTGTGGGATCATGACCTGAACCGAAGTCAGACATTTTACCAACTGAGCCACCCAGGCGCCCCTCTAAACACATTGATTTTGATAGTTTTGTCAGCATTTTTTGTTGCTTTTATGGAGGAGATCACTTTCAGAGATCATAATTCCACTGTTTTCATGGATAGTTCCTTATTTTAAGGCTTTGAAACAGTACCACTATATCAATCTGGTACTAATTTCTGTGTCATTTGTCTATTGACACAATGATACTGCATAACAAGCCACCCCAGGACACAGTGACCTCTAAATTAACCATTTGTTATTGTACATGTCACTTGTAAGGTTAGGATTATCTTGGATGGACTTGTCTGGTCAATTTTTCTCTTTTCCACTTGGGTTCATTTATGTCTTATTGCTGGATGGTTGTTGGCTGATCTAAGACAGCTTTAGCTAGGATGACAGGCTTTGTTCCATGTCATTCTATATCAGTCCAGACCAGGCATCTTGTGATGGAGATTGTGATGGAAGGAGGGAGGGAGGGAGGGAGAGAGAGAGAGAGAGAGAGAGAGAGAGAGAGAGGAAACATGTAAAATCTTTATCAATTTTCTGCTTGTATAAAGTTTGCTGCTACTCCTTTTTCCAAAGCCGGTCATACATACAGTCATTATGGGAGGATACCACAAAGGAAGTTGATATAAGGAGGTATAAATGTTGTGACCATTATTTGAGTCAATCTATTACAGATAATTTTACTCTGCACTTTGAAGAATTTACCCAGTTGTCTTCCCACTTCTGATGTTGCTGTAAGTCAACTGGCATGCTAAATTTTGTTCTTTTGTGTATTATGGTCTCTTTTTCTGGTTGCTTTTAAGATCTTCTCTTTCACTTATGTGTTCTTCAGTTTCACTGAAATATATCTAGATGTGGATTTATTTTTATGCTACTTGAGGTTTGGTATTTTGAATGTGAGGATTCATATTATTCATTCTTTATGGATAACACTGAACCGTTATCTTTTCTAAAAGCTTTTTGATTATTTCCCCACTCTTTTATTTTCTCCTTTGGGAAGGATGATAAGAGCAATGTTAGAAGTGCTCACTTTGTTCTCCATATCTCTTAACCACTATTTTCCATCTCTCTGTCACTCTATGAAGGGTTCTGAATAATTTCTTCAGGTATACCTTCCTTAGACTGATTTCATCAGGTGTATCCAAAATAAAGATGAAAGTTCTTTTTTTATCTTTATTGTTTTGGTTGGCATCATATAGACATGAGCCAAATATGTGGCTATTTTAGACCAAACTTCTAAATAAATAATACTTCACATGGGCGATTTATTCTGTTTATGTGTACTTCTGGTGTGTGGATATAACCACAAACGTATTTTCTTTTAATTATTTTTACTGTAAATTTTAACCTGGATCTTTTTATACAGGAGTAGTTACTATATGGATTATTCTTCCCATATAGACTTCCCATATAAACTGTATGGGACAGGTTTTAAGTATTTTCTTTGGCTTTATTTGATTTTTCTCCATGTATGGAAATCAGCCACTATATAAATACATTGCTCCTGGAATTAATAAAAATTAAGCCTTAAATGTTTTATTTTTAAGATTTAAGTCATTGTGC
>NW_024420501.1:4652988-4661834 GCF_014898765.1 Herpailurus yagouaroundi
GGGAATACAGGGATGATTTTACTAAGTAAGTGTCATGTTAACAAGGTAAATCCCTGTCCTTTTAATTTTTGCTTTTCTTCAATTTGGTATGCTACACTGTTCTAGGAGCAACAGGAGAATCATCTTCTGTGCATGTCTTTATTAAGTTCAGTTGGTGGCTTGGGCTTAGTTAATTAAACTAGTAACTTTTTTCTTTACCTGAGAGGAAAGAATTTCAGATTTTAGTACAGTGATTCAGCATGATAGGTAAGCTGTGAATACAGAATGGCCAAATACAGCTTGAGTCAGAAAAAGAAAATAGGAGGGAAATTAGTTTGATTATAATAAGTATAAACCATTATAGTGGGTTAATCTGTTATATATTCATCTAATATGTTTTCAAAGTGAAGGGCAAGTGTACAAATGATATTGTTTAGGAAGGAACATTTCATAAAATTTGCTTAGGGCTTTGTTCCAAGTAAACTTGATTCAAGTTTTATAGAAAAATGGACAGATCACATATAATCTTTTTAATAATCAGCTATATAAGGTCCTGTGTATGCTGGTCCAAAATCTAGCTCTTCTCTTGCTGGGCCTAAACTGTAGAAGTATTTGGGGGGAACACTGAGCCAGCAGAGGGATTCAAACTGTTGGTACTCATAGTTTGGTCCTTGGGATTACAGTTATTATTTTGTACTGGAGATGGCCAATTTTCAGTCTCATGTTACCGGATCTCTCTGTGTCCTTAGGATTTTTGCTCACTTCCTTTTGAAGCACTCTTTTCCATCTGTTTCTATTACACTATCTCCTGATTCTTGTCTACCTTCTTTCATTTCTTCAGCTTCTTTTAACTGAACTCCTTCACACACACATCCTTAAATATTGTGTTGTCAGTGTTCCATCATTGGCTCTCTTCTCACTTTATCTTCTCTCTCCCTGTGATATCCTCCCCTGATTTCTCCTATCCTTCATATAATAACAATACCCAATATGTATCTCCGGCAATTTCTGTTTCCTCTGATCTGGATTCGTGCATCAGTTACCCTCCAGACAAGTCTTTCTGTATGTTATATATTTATCAACATACCCTAAACCAAACTCATTATATTTTCTCATTTCCACTATTGTATCTTCATTCCCTCTATAGCCAAACCTTATTGCCTTCCTGTATTTTCTATCTTGATTAATGGTAGCATCTTATCACTGAGGTCAGAAACTCAGAATTGATCTTCAGTCCCTTTATTTTCTTCCCACTCACCATTAGTTGGTCACTCTATTAGTTTCTCATTGCTCCTGTAACAAATTAACACAAACTTACTGGTTTAAAACAACACAAATTTGTTATCTTACAGTTCTGGAGGTGAAAAGTCCCTGACTGGGTCAAAATCAAGCTTTTGGCAGGACTATGTTTCTTTCTTGAAGCTCTAAGGGAGAATCAATTTTCTTGCCTTTTCCAACTTATAGACAATGCTCACGTTCCTTGGTTTGTGGTCTCCTTTGGTCTTCAAATCAAGCAATGGCTGGCATAGTCTTTCTCATATTGCATAACCCTAATACTCTTCCATTGTCACATGTCCCTCTAACTCTGATTCTTTGGCTTTCTCTTCTACTTTTTAGGACCCCTCTAATTATATTGGGCCCACTAAGATTATCCAAGATAATCTCAATATTTTAAGTTCAGCTGATTTGAAACCTTCATTCCATCAGCAACCTTACTTCCCTTGCGCTATTTAAAACACTGTCACGGGTCTTAGGACATACACATCTTTTGGGGACCATGGTTCTGTTCTACTACAATCACCAAAACTTGTCCTGCTATCTCCTAAATCTGTTTTTATTATTTATTTATTTTCTTTTTGAGGGAAAGAGAGAGTGAGCTCACATGCAAGTGGGGGAGGGGCAGAGGGTGAGGGAGAGAATCATAAGTAGGGCCCATGCTCAGCACAGAGTCCAACATGGGGCTTGATCTCATGACTGTGAGATCATGACCTAAGCCAAAATCAAGAGTCAGATGCTTAACTGATGGAGCCACCCAGGTGCCCCTTCCTGAATCTGTTTATTTATTCTGTTCTACCTGTTACAACATTAGTTCAGACTTTACAGATTATCACCCCTATTAATGCAGTGTATTCCAAACTATACCTCTGTCTCCTCCTGTTCATCTTCTACGTGGTTGTAAGTTAACACACTAGAACACAAATCTAATCATGCTGTTCCTATTTTAAGAACTTTGGCCTATCATACAAGACAATTTTATGACACAACATCTGCCCTTCCCCTTCCTCATCCTCACCACCTACTACACTCAATCATATTGAACAATTTACCTTGCCTTAAATGTGCCATGCTCTGGCACACATCTTTGTTTCTGGATATACTTCTTCAAATGCTTATTCCCCCAACTTCCCTCCAGCTCTTTTATTTATCTGCTGATGTCTTCTCATCTTTTATCATCCATCTCAAATATCTGTTCTTTCGTGTGTTCTTGACAGTAAATCAATGTCATTTGTGATCTTCTATCATTTTGTATAATCATTTACTCATCCTGTTGAGTTGTCATGATTTATCTACACTGACCTGTGAGCTTCTCAAAGAAAGGGATCAAGTCTTACTCATGTTTTCTCCCTGAACAATTATTATGGGAACTTTTATTGAGTGTGTATTATATACTGGATTATGCACTATGTATTCCTTTTGAATACAGTTTATCTTTTGATCCCCTACATCCATTGCAGATAGTTATTAAAGCCCATGTAAATCTGGGATTTGAGAAGTTAAATGCCTTATTCAGTCTCACACAACTAGGAAGTGTTGGAACTGAAGTTTAAACTTTTTTTTTAACGTTTATTTCTTTTTGAGACAGAGAGAGACAGAGCATGAACGGGGGAGGGTCAGAGAGAGGGAGACACAGAATCCGAAACAGGCTCCGGGCTCTGAGCTGTCAGCACAGAGCCCGACGCGGGGCTGGAACTCACGGACTGCGAGATCACGACCTGAGCCGAAGTCGGACGCTCAACCGACTGAGCCACCCAGGCGCCCCGGAACTGAACTTTAAACCAATGTCTCTGTGACTCCTAGGCTTAGATCATTTCAACTTGAGTTAAGAACGATTTTTATGAGCTTAGTGTGCGATGAGATGATCTTCATGGAAATCCTGAGGGGCAATTATGCCCTTGATGTGATTCTCAGTTTCAGGAATGTAAATGACTGTGCCTCAGTTTGTGCTATGGGCTTTTGTCTGAAAGTTTGGAATGCTGCAGAATGATCAAAACCACTCCACAAAAACTGGGAGTATTTAATAGCTACTTTTTATCCCTCAGGACACACTCTACTAACCAGTACTCCATCTACTTCAGGTTGGGTTATTTGTTCATTTTCAAATATGTATTGGGAATATCTATGCCAGGGGCTATGCAAGGTATTAGGAATACCACAATGAGTAGCATAGAATTGGTCTGTGCTGTCTTACCGCCTACTGGGAGATATGGATAAGTGTGTGCTATGATGAGGGAAAACAAGGTACTGTGTAAGTACAATAAGAGCTCATGGGTAACATTGTCGAGGAAGACTTTATGGAGAGGTGGATGGTTAAGCAGAGATTTGAAGTATTTGAATAATAATCAAAATAAAGATAGGTTCCAGACAATGAGGCTGGGGACAAAATAATAGTCAAGGCAGCGGCAGTAGTATGTATAAAGGCCCTGGGGCCAACACATAACCTGTCCATTTAAGGGACTCTGATCTAAGGATGATCCTGAGAGGAAGGCTTATTTAGAAAGATAATTGCTGATATAACCAAAGTTAGAATTATTCTTGACTAAGTACCTGAGATCTGTTTATTTAGACTAATTGATATGATGCACACAAAGTGAAAAATTAAATAAATCTTATGGCTATATAGTCTACCCCGTCACATTTGTATTTGGTAACATCCCGAGTACTGGGTTTGCTTAACAATTCTTAACAATGATTCCAAAACGAATCTCATGTATTGACTATTCCTATTCTATCAAATTCTACATAGAGTGTGAGGAAGCAAGATCTGAGGGAGAGGGATTTTAATGATGGAATTGAAAGATTGTATTATAACTAATTTTACTTGTCAATATGCTTATTGCCTCCTTTCTACCTCTTTTATGTGCTATGTTCTAATTCCCTTTCAGCCTTACTTTTACTGCTTTATTTCTCTTCCCCTCTTTTTCTTTTGTTTTCCCCAATCCTGATCATTCCCCATTGAGGACTGAACAGGCAGTCAACTTTGCCTGAGAGCGAGGAAGGGAGAGAGAAATTTTCCCTTTTTTCTCTCTATCTAATTACTCCTAACCGTGCTCTTTGGCTTCTCTGGTCCCCCAAATCAGGAAGCATAAAAATTCACAGGGCTAGCTGCAACAAGTTATATCTTCAGTTGAGGTCTAATTATGAAGAACCAACAGCCCCTTAAGTCAGCTAGAGTTTTCTTGAGGTTTTCTTGTTCCATGGAAAAGATATCTCAGCCTTAAGATGTGGAGTATTCATTGCCAAAGTATGTTATGAATGAAATGGGCAGAAAATTCACTAGTATCGTCTGATTTGTAGACTGCCATGAGCCATGCCAAATTTATATTACTTGCTTACCTTCAACAGTAAGCATACAGACCCTTGATTTTGAGGAAATGTATCCTCCATTGAGGGTTTTCTGCATATGTCTTAAGCATCTATTAACACAATAACAATTAGAGCTTTGCTGATTCTTCATTCCAACATGTGAGTTTATGGGGTAAATTAAATATGATTCTCTTGACTATTTTCAGAATTAAAGCCTTTCTAAAATTGAGATTATTATGTGTTTTTTTTTACTTCTTAAGCTTTTATTTTAATTCCAAAATAGTTAACATACAGTGCTATTTTAGTTTCAGATGTACAATATAGTGATTCAACAATCCTATACATTACTCAGTGCTCATCATGATAAGTGTACTTTTTTTTTTGAAGTTCATTTATTTTGAGAGAGAGTGTGTGTGAGTGGGGAAGGGGCAGAGAGAGAGGGAGAGAGAGAGAATCCCAGGCAGGCTCTGTACTGTCAGCACAGAACCCAATGTGGGGCTCGAACTCATGAACTACTAGATCATGACCTGAGCTGAAATCAAGAGTTGGACACTTAACCAACTGAGCCACCCATGCGCCCCATGATAAGTGTATTCTTAATCCCCATATCCTATTTCACCCATTCTCCTACTCCTCTTACTTCTGGTAACCATTAGTTTGTTTTGTTTCTTAAATTCCATGCATGAATGAAATCATATGGTATTTGTCTTTATCTGACTGACTTATTTTGCTTAGCATTATACTCTCCAGCTGCATCCATGTTGTTGCAAATGGCAAGATTTTATTCTTTTTTATGGCCACATAATATTCCATTCTGTATATATATACCACATCATCTTTAGCCATTCATGCATTGATAGACACTTGGGCTGCTTCCATGATTTGGCTACTGTAAATAATGCAGCAATAAACATAGTGGTGTATATTCTTTTTGAATTAGTATTTTCATATTCTTTGGGTAAATGCCCAGTAGTACGATTACTGGGTCACAGAGTATTTTGATTTTTAAAATTTTTGAGGAACCTACATACTGTTTTCCATAGTGGCTGCACCAGTTTGCATTTCCACCAATAGTGCAAAAGAGTTCTCTTTTCTCTACATCCTCACCAACACTTGTTGTTTCTTGAAATTTTTTTTAATGGAATGGCACTTCTGTTTGTTTGTTTGTTTGTTTGTTTTGAGAGAGAGAGAGAGAGCATGTGAAAATAGGAGAGGAGCAGAGAGAGGGAGAGAGAAGGTCCTAAGCAGGCTCTGTGCTGCTAGTACAGAGCCTGATGTGGGGCTCAAACTCATGAACCTGGAGATCATGACCTGATGCTTAATTGACTGAGCCACCCAGGCACCCCTTCTTGAGTTTTTATGTTAGCCTTTCTGACAGGTGTGAAGTGATATATTATTGCAGTTTTGATTTGCATTTCTCTGATGATGAGTGATGTTGAGCATCTTTTCATGTGTCTGTTGGCCATCTGAATGTCGTCTTTGGAGAAATGTCTGTTCATGTCTTCTGCCCATTTTTAAATTGGATTATTTGTATTTTGGGGATGTTGAGTTGTATAAGTTCTTTATATATTTTGGATACTAAAACCCTTTATCAGATAGCTCAAATATCTCCTCCCATTCAGTACATTGTTTTTTAGTTTTGTTTATTGTTCCTTTGCTGTACAGAAGCTTTTTATTTTGATGTAGTCTCAATAGTTTATTTTTGATTTTTTACCCCTTACCTCAGGAGATATATCTGGAAAGATGTTGATATGGCCAATGTCAGAGAAATTGCTGCCTGTGCTCTCTTCTATGATTCTTGTGGTTTCAGTTCTCACCTTTAGCTCTTTAATCCATTTTGAATTCATTTCTGTGTATGATGTAAAAAAGTGGTCCAATTTCTTTCTTTTTCATGTAGCTGTCCAGTTTTCCCAGCACCATTTGTTGAAGAGACTGTCTTTTTCCCATTGGATATTCTTTCCTGCTTTGTCAAAGGTGAATTGACCATATAATTGTGGGTTTGTTTCTGGGCTTTTTATCCTGTTTCATTGACTTGTGTGTCTATTTTTGTGCCAATACGTACTGTTTTGATTAGTACAGCTTAATAGTATAACTTGAAATCTGGAACTGTGATACCTACAGCTTTGATTTTCTTTTTCAACATTGTTTTGGCTATTCAGGGTCTTTTGTGGTTCCATACAAATTGTAGGATTATTTGTTCTAGCTCTGTGAATAATTCTGTTGGTATTTTGATAGGTATTACATTAAATCTGTAGATTGCTTTGGCTAGTACAGACATTTTGACAATATTTATTCTTTCAATCTGTGAACATGGAATATCTTTCCATTTATTTGTGTTGTCTTGAATTTCTTTCATTGGTGTTTTGTAGTTTTCACAGTAAAGACCTTTCACCTCTTTGGTTAGGTATTTATTCCTAGGAATGTTTCCTTTTCTCCTAGGTATCTTATTATTTTGGGTGCAATGGTAAAGACGATTGCTTCCTTAATTTCTCTTTCTGTTACTTCATTATTGGTGTACAGAAATGTAATGTATTTCTGTACATTGATTTTGTATCCTGAAACCTTACTAAATTCATTATAAGTTCTAGTAGTTTTTTGATGAAGTCTTGAGGGTTTCCTGTATATCTTCAAATACTGAAGGTTTTACTTCTTTCCTACCTATTTGGATATATTTTATTCCTTTTTCTTGTCTGATTGCTGTGGCTAGGGCTTCCAATACTGTGTTGAATGAAACTGGTGAGTGGACATCCTTGTTTTTTTCCTCGTCTTAGGGGGAAAGCTCTCAATTTTTCACCATTGAGTATGATGTTAGTTGTGGATTTTTCATATGTGGCCTTTATTATATTGAGGTGTGTTCCCTCTAAACCTACTTTGTTGAGGATTTTTATCATGAATGGATATTGTATTTGATCAAATGTGTTTTTTTTGCATCCATTTAAATGATAATATGGTTTTTATTCTTTCTTTTATTGATGTGATGCATAACATTGATTTGTGAATCGTGAACCACCCTTGCCATCTGAGAATAAATCCCACTTGATCATGGTGAATGATTTTTTTTAATTTCATGTTGGATTTGGTTGGCTAATATTTTGTTGAGGATTTTTATATCTATGTTCATCAGAGATCTTGGCCTGTAGTTTTCTCTTTTTTTCTTCTTTTCTTCTTTTGTTTTTGGTGTCTTTATCTGGTTTTGGTATCAGGGTAATGCTGACCTTGTAGAATGAATTTGGAAATTTCCCTTCCTTTTCTGTTTTTTAGAATAGTTTGAGGAGAATAGTTATTAACTCTTCTTTAAATGTTTGGTTGAATTCACTTTGTGAAGCCATCTGGCCCTTGACTTTTGTTTGTTGAGAGTTTTTTTGATTACTGATTCAATTCCATTGCTGGTAATCCATCTGTTCAAATTTTTTTATTTCTTCCTGATTCAGTTTTGGGAGGTTATATGTTTCTAGAAATTTATTAATATCTTCTAGATTGTCCAGCTTGTTGGTGTATGAGATTATGATATGTTTTGAAAAACAAGTGTGCCTCACTCACCCAGAAACACTGTATGCCCGGGCCAGGAGACATGATAAGGGGAATGCCATCACAACAAGCACCTGGTCCAGGAAGTGTTCTTTTTCACCACCAGGCATGAGACTATTCTTCCATAGCCAGAGACACTGTGCAACTGAGGGCCACCAACAAAGTCAGTCATGCCACAACAGGACCCAGGGAACCTCTCTATCCCCCACATGCAGGGGAAAAACTATCACAAGTGCCCAACCAGGGAATCACTCTTCATTTTGTGAGATAGGGATTCTCTTTCCCCACTTAGAGGCACTAGGCAACCTGTCCTGAGAACTTTTTCCTCCCCTGAAGCAGCACCAGCAGAGACCATTGAATTTAGGGGCCAGCAATATGAAATACACCAAATAAACCAAAATGATACTACATGTCCTCTGAAAATTAGACTGTTCTTGGAACCACAGCCAACAAAGTAGTCTGGGACCTTTGTCCCAAATCTAAGCAAGAAGATTGCCAACTAAAATAAAAGCAAATAAGACCCAGAGTCCTCTAACATATTAGTCAAATGTCCAGGATACAATAAGAAGACACCCATCATACCTAGTATCATGCAAATCACAACATGAATGAGAAAAAGCAATTGACTGATGCCAACACCAACGTGAATCAAATGTTGGAACTATCTGTTAAAGATGTTAAAGAAACCATCATGAAAATGATGCAGGAAGCAACTAGAAAATCATTTGAAATGAATAAACATTTTCAGAAAAGGA
>NW_024420501.1:4661934-4699799 GCF_014898765.1 Herpailurus yagouaroundi
CAAAAACCCACAAAGGGAAAAACCTGTCTGGAATGTCTCAGTAGCAAAGCTGCAAAGACAGAGGATAAAAATCAGTGAACTTGAGGACAACTCAATAAACTTTATACAATCTAATAAAAAAAAATAGACTACAAAATGAACAGGGCCTTTGGGACTAAAATTTAAAAATCCAACATTCAGATAACGTTTGTACCAGAAGTAAAAGATAAATAAATTGAGATTGGAAAAAATAATCAAAGAAATAATGGCTGAAAAATTACCAAAATGGTAAGAAATAAACTCGTGGATTCAAGAATATGAGCAAACTACAAATAGGATAAACCAAAAGAAACCAAAACCAAGGCACATCATAATTAAACTTCAGAAAACTAAAGACATAAAAATATCTTGAAAGAAGCTAGAGACATTTAACACATTGCCTATAGAGGAAAATCAATGGATTTCTCGTTTGCAATTATGGAGGCCAAAAGAGATACAACATTTTTCAAGTGTATATAAAAAGAACTCTCAAACACATGTTTTGCATTCGAGAAACCATTCTTTAGAAATAAAAGGGGAAAGTGGACATTATCAGATAAAAGAAAACTAGAGTAATTTGTTGCTAGCAGAACTAACCTTAAAAATGGCTAAAGAAAGTTATTTAAACAGAAAGAAAGTGATAAAATAAGGAATCACAGCATCAGGAAGGAAGAACAACAGAAAAAGCAGACATATGGCTAAATACAATAGACTGTCCTCATGAGTTTTCTAAATCATATGTGATGATTGAAACAAGCATTTTAACACCACTTGGTACTTGTGATGATGATATTTATAAGTATGAAAGGTAAAGGAATATGGAAGCAAGATTTCTATGTTTCACTGGAAGTGGTAAAGCATTGACACCAAGTAGTCTGTGATAAATCACAAATGAATATTGTACTACCCAAAGCCACCACTAATTAAACTATACAACGTCATAAATCCCAAGACATTATAAATAATTCACATTGGAATCCTAGAAAATGGTCTAGTATCCCACAAATAAAGATAAAACAAATAGAAAACAAGACAGAGGAAACAAATGGAAACCAAATAATAAAATGGCAGGTTTAAGTTCAATAATATTCATAATTGTTTTAAATGTAAATACTTTAAATACACACTAATTAAAAGGCAGAGATTAGCAGAGTAGATTTTAAAAATAAAATCCAGCTGTATGCTGTTCACAGGAAACTCAACTACATTTAACAACATGCATAGATTGAAAATAAAAGAATGGAAGAGACATAGCATATAATCAGGAATGAAGTAAAGCAGCAGTGGCTATATTAATAACTCATAAAGTAGATTTCAGAGCAAATAAAATTGCCAGAGTCAAAGACCCAGATGCGAGGTGAGATCTCATTCTGACAGGCGTGAAGTGGCTTTGATTTGCATTTCCCTGATACTGAGTACCTTCTCATGTACCCATCGCCCATTTGTATGTCTTTGGAAAAATATCTATTCAGGTCCTTTGCCATTTTTTAAAAATTGGATGATGATGCTTATTATTTTGCTGTTGGGTTGTATGAGCTTCTGATATTTTTGGTTATCAACTCCTTATCAGACACATGGTTTGCAGGTATTTTCCCCATCCTGTAGGTTGCCCTTTCATTTTACTGGCTGTTTCCTTTGCTGTGTGGAAAATTTTTAGTCTGATGTAGTCCCACTTGTTTATTTTTCTTTTTGTTGCTTGTGCTTTTGATGCCATATCCAAAAATTATTGCCAAGACCAATATCATAGAGCTTTATTCATACTTGGATTTTTTTCTGGCAGTTCTGTTGTTTCAGGTCTCAAATTTAAGTCTTTAACTCATTTTAAGTTGATTTTTGTGGATGGTGTGAGATGAGTCCAATTTGTTCTTACGCATATAAATATCCAGTTTCCCCAGTATCATTTATTGAAAAACTACTCTTTCCCTATTGTTTATTCTCGGTGCTCTTATCAAAGGCAATTCTTTGACCAAACATACATGGGTTTATATCTGAGCTCTCTATTCTGGTCATTGGTCTGTGTGTCTGTTTTTATGCCAGTGCCATATTTTTTTTTTTTTGATCCCTATGGCTTTGTAATATATTTTGAAATCATTTTGATGCCTCTTGCAGACACAGTGATGCTTCCGAGTTCAAAATAGAGACCAAGGTCTGCAAGCTTACCTCTAGGGGCTTGGACTGGTTTGTGACCTGCCAGGTTTCTGGGCAGACAGGACTTCTGCTGGACTTCAGCTGAGCCGGGCTGGAGCCCTATCACAGGGCTGCTTCAGGATTTGTGGTCAGACTAAGGGTAGTGGATCTACGTTCAGGGGCACAGAGGAGCATGTATCCTGCCAGTACCCTGCTTTGACATGAGTGTTTCAGCACCATGGCTGAGAGGGGCTAGAGCTGAGATACAAGGCCATTTCAGGATCTGCTTTGGGGCTGAGATCAGTGAGGCATAGGCAGGTGTGACTCCTCTGGTGTCCCTGGGCAGATGATGCTGGTGGCTGGATCAAGGCCGAGTGAAGCTCTAGCCAAGTCCACAGGGCTATAAGGCTGTTTTCCTGACCAGTGAGCCTACCATCTGGTAATAGGCCCGCCTTCTCAAAATGGCCCTCCTTGGTCTTGGGCTCCCCCAGAGTTTCACAGTCTATCTGAATCCCAAAACTCCCACAAAGGCACTTTTGTCCACTGATGGCTGCCAAATTATCATTGCTGAAGGGGTGGGTATAAGTAAGGGATCTTCTATTCTGCCATACTACTGATGTCACCTCTCTCAGCGTTTTGTAGTTTTCAGTGTAGAGGTTCTACACATCTTTTATTAAATTTATTCCTTGGTATTTTCTGCTTTTGAATGCTACTGGAAATGGGATTTTAAAAATTTATTTTGAAATTTTGGTTGCTAGTAGATTACCAACTACAATTCTTGTATTGACTTGTGTTCTGTAAATTTGCTAATTCGCTTGTTAATTTTACTGCTTGCTTTGTAGATGACTTAGAACTAGTTGTGTAAACCACCATATTGTCTGCTTCTATTCCCAAATATAAACCCTTATTTAATTTTCTTGCTTTATTTCACTGGCTTGGCTAGGACCTACAGTAAAACTGTTTCCTTTTTGAAAGCTTTATGGGAAAATGTTCACTATTTCACAATTAAGTATGATATTAGCTCTAAGTTTGTATAGATGCCTTTGATTGGGA
This sequence comes from Herpailurus yagouaroundi, assembly GCF_014898765.1. Taxonomy (NCBI): domain Eukaryota; kingdom Metazoa; phylum Chordata; class Mammalia; order Carnivora; family Felidae; genus Herpailurus; species Herpailurus yagouaroundi. The sequence goes on from NW_024420501.1 coordinate 4,665,133, forward strand.
TGAGGAAATTCCTATCTATGTCCAATTTGTTACGAATTTTTAAAATCATGGATGATTGTTGAATTTTGTCAAATTCTGTCACTGAATCTATCCGAATGATCTAATGCTCTTTTCTTTTGTTAACACTGTGCATTACATTGGCTGGTTTTTAATTGTTAAACCACCTTTTAATTCCTTGGATAAATCCCACTTGGTTATTGCTCAGAAAAGAGTTAACACTGCAGCCTGTAGGCTACTGTCATTAGGAAGCCTTGCTTGCATGGGTGGCTACTGGCTGGTGTTCAGAAACCTGGATTTGGGGAAGACTCTATAACTGATAAAAGTGGCTCACTGTGCTTAAATTGCTTGTACAAACAATGTGGTTATGCTGAATGTCTGCCTTCCTATTTGAAGTCTGGGATTTTGATATGTGCTAAGCAGAGGGTGCCTCCATGACCAGCCCCCATTAAAAAACCATGGTGTTAAGTCTGGGATTTTCTGATAGACAGCAATTCACATACTTTGTCACAACTGTCTGCAGGAGTTAAGTATATCTTGTATTTAATTCCCAGAGAACTTTTGGAGGCTTGTGCCTGGTCTTCTCTGGACTTTGCCCTATGTGACTTTTCCTTTTGCTGATATTGCTTTGTATCCTATGCCTATGTCTGTGCATGTGTTCATGAGGGATATTGATCTATAGCTTTCTAGTAATATTCTTGACAGATTTTTGTATCAGGGATATGCTGGTCTTCTAAAATGAGTTGGCAAGTGTTCTTTCCTCCTCAAGTTTTGAAACAATTTGTGTAAATTTGACATTATTTCTTCTTTAAATGTTTGATTAAATTCACCAGTGAAGACATCAGAACCTGGGTGTGTGTGGGAGGGGATTTTTTCTTAATTACACATATATTGTTTATTGACAAATTCAATTGTTAACAGATTTGAAGCTATATGTATCTCTCAATTCTTGTGTAAAATTTCATAAGTTGGATATTTCAAGTAATTTGTCTTATTTTATCTGTTTTCAAATGTATTGCCATAAAGTTGGTTTTATATTCCTTTATTATCATTTTACTGCCAAGAGGATTTATAGTGCTCTCCTCTTTTTCCTGACATTGGAAATTTGTGTGTTCTCTTCTTTTTATTTTAATTTTATGAAAGATGTATCAAGTTTGTTAATCTTCTCAAAACCTCTTTGAATCCTTCCCTATCATAACTGAAAGCAGAGATCCACATGTTTTTATGTGTAGATTTTTGTTATTCACTTCTAAGTGTTTTATAAATTTCAATATCATGGTTTTTTTCTGATACATGAGTGATTTGAGCCAAAGTTTCCTACCTTCCAAACTTTAAAAAGACTCTTAATTTTTGACTTGTACTTTAGTTACTTTTTTTGTGGCAATGAGATCTGTAAGACGTCAGTTCTTAAAACTTTTTTGAAATTTTCTGCATAACCTGAAAGAAGGGTTAAGTTGACAAATTAAGGCCCGTATGGTAAATTTATCTGGCTGCTTATTTTTGTAAGTAAGGATATTTTGGCACACAACCATACTCACTCATTTAGGTATTGGGTGTTCCTAATTTTGTACTATGATGGCAGAGTTGAGTACTTGTAAAGGAGACCTTATAATCCACAAAGCCTGAAATGTTTAGTACTAAAGAGCTGGCTCTTTGTAGAAAAAGTTTGTAAACCCCTGACCTAGCACATAGTCAATTTTTGTAAATGTTCATTGTGTGCATGTAAAAAAATCTCTCTCCCCTACCTCACCTCTCTTTCTTGCTCTTCCCCCTCTATTTCTTTCTACACATACACACACAGATACACACACACACACACACACACACACACACACGATCAAGCATATTAATGGAATTGTCCAAATAATTTATGTCATTCTATATATGTATTTTTCATTTTTGAAGAGAATTTGTGTTAAAAATCTATCCTACTGATTTCTCTCTGTGGTTTCATCAAATTTTGCTTCATGTATTTTCAGGCTATGCTGTCTAGTTCTTACAGGTTTAATCTAGGTGGATAATGGTTTTTACCATACTAAAGTGTGCATCTTCATATCTTTCAGTGTTTTATACTTTAAACTCAATATATTCTGATATTAACATTGGTATACCAGTTTGATTTGGTTAGTATTTGCCTGGCACATCTTCTTATATCACTATTTCAACCTTTCTGTTGTTTTCTGTTTTGTTTTTAAGTATATTTCTTGTAATCAGTAAATAGCTGGACTTTTCCATCTAATTCATTATCTTTCTTGCCAGATGGTGAGTTTAATCAACATTTATTGTCATTATTTTTGTATATTTGGACTTATTTATATTATTTTATGTTTCCTGTTTATCATACTTTTTACTTGATTTTTTCTACTTATTTATGTTGGAGGATAAAGCTTTTTTCTTCACTTTTATTTTTATTCTATATTAGAAAGTATAGCTTATATGCCTATATTTCTGATGGTTATTTTTAAATTTTCAACATCCATAGTAACTTATATAGTTTTTCTACTAAATTCTAAAGTTATTCAACATCTCCAGCCTCTTAAATGCAAGACAAAGGTCTTAAAGTGTTCAACAAACCATTCACTCCCCATTCCCATTATCCTTGTTATTGTGTAAAACTTAATTCTTCTTTTCAATACGAACAGAATCTGTGTTCTTTATCGGGTACCAGGTATAGTTTTTTATATCCTCCTTTCTCAGAGCAAGGGACCTCTCCCAGCTCCAGCTTCATCCAATGATCTAGTTTTGATCCTCCCTCATATGTAGGGTGCTTTGGCTTCTTTCACCTCAAAGGAATCAAAGGAGTCTCTTTTTTCCTGTCCTGTGACTTTAGCCCCACTTACTCATTGTTATCGGGCTTGATTGTGTTTCTTCTCACCTCCCACTAACAAATTCATATGGTGAAGTCCTAGGCCCTGAAATCTCAGAATATGAATATATGTAGAGATAGTACCTTTAAAAGAGATGATCAAGGTAAAATGAGGTAAAATAGGTGAGGCTTAATCCTATATGCCTGGTATCCTCATAAGGAGAGGAGATGAGGGCACAGACAGGCACCGAGGGACGACTGTGTGAAGACAAGAGGATGATAGCCATTTACAAGCCAAGATGAGATGCTTTCAGAAGAAACTAACGCTGTCAATCCCTTGATGTTGAGTTTCTAGCTTCCAGAACTATAAGAAAATACATTTCTGGTTTTTAAGCCACCCAGTCTATCATACTTTGTTATGGTAACCCTAGCAAATGAATATACTCACTCCATATTTCTATTTCAGTTTCAGTTTTAAAATCCAGTTATATATTCTTATTTAAAATAAAAACCTGACTGTTTCTATGTGTTTGGGGGGGGGGGTGAGGATAGATAGCTTTGAACTTGAACTCCCAGAAGCATTTTGATAGAATCTTAGCCCTCTTCTTTGTATAGCTTTCAAACTTGATATTTAAAATAATATCTGTGTAAAGTAGTATGATCAGGACTTTTAGAAACATTTTGCTTTTAGAAACATCTAGAAGACAGGAAACATCATGGTCATTTTTGCATCCCCCCACATGCCTAACACATCACCTGATATCATTGGTTTTCAAGACATCTTTGGTAAATTGGCTGATGGAAAGAAGACTAAACTGGGAATCTGGCGATCTGGCTTCTATCATAGCTGTGTATCTCACTAACTAGGTAAGCGAGTTAACTTCTCCGGGCCTCATTTTTGTTCTTCTGTACCATGTGGGTCTGGGTTAGATCCTCTTGAGTTAGAATAATACAAATCTGTATATGCCTGAAAATATATCCAATTTATCCAAGGTCATGCAGATGGAGATAAGAGTTCCTGGAGTACAATTATCCCCTTGGTTCTCCCCACTTTCTTTGAAATCAATAACCAGTCTAAGCACTTCTTAGAAGCAACTCTGCAGCCCACCATTAGTCCCCAATTGATGAAACAAATCTAGACTTAATAAAACTTACTTTTGCTAATGGCAGGTAATAGAAGAATCAGAATCTCCCAGAGACCACAGGCTTCATTTCCCTTCCTACTTTACTACCTGGATCAGCAGTTACTGTGTACTTGAGCTGTGTAAGTCTAATAACCTTGAAGTGCAGAAAAAAATACCTCACTTACTGTTTTATAGCAGTCACTGTGTGATAATCACAAAGTGGTTTCTGAGCCATTATGTGGCCTCAAGGTAAGACCAAAATGCCAGGCTCCAACAACAGGGCAATGGAGTGCCTTAATAAAGAGTTTTCTATAAAATGCTCAGAGGCGCTGGTCTTAAAATTGTAGAGGATTTTCTATGATGCCAGATCCTGCCTAAACTAGGTGCTCTTTGACATGTATTTATTTTGAAAGTGTAACTGAATCCCACTGATATTGGTGGCATATGTAATACCTGAATGCCCCATTAAAGTAAGTACTGTCAAACAAGTGACTTATGAAGATATGTGCAAAGACTGCTTGTACTTACACAGAGGCTCTGTCTTTGAGGAAGTTCAATTAAAATTCCCGTATACACGCAGCTCCAGTGCCAGAAAGGGGTTCGGCTGGAAATCTCCTCTTCGAATTAAGGGATCAAAAGGATGGATAGTTTTTAGTTCCTTTTGTAATCAGTACTCAGTGTCAATAATTAAGGTTTAATGAGGATTTTTTTTTTCCTCCAGTTAATTTATTTATAATTCACAGGTTTAGAAACTTTGGAAGGAAGGAGCTTCTGCCTTAAGAGTGCATTGGCTGCTAGTCTCCTATGAGTTTCAGAAGGTGACAGGAGAGTACACGCAGCTCATTGACGAGTATTTGAGGCCTCTGATATTCCAGTGTAGGAGCGAAGGAATATTGGCTGGGAAAGTCTTTGCAAACAAATTTTGCAAAGCTTTTGAATATCAGTTTGATGTTCTGGTTAGCTCTATGTATGTCGCATGTAGCCTGTGGGAGACATCAGTCTGCCTCATGAGTTTAGTCCCAGGTTAGCAAGTGTCTCTGGGAATGAGAGAGGAATCTCTAAGAGAACGAGATCTCAGGTACCACTTACTCCTTAACCAAGAGAAACCCCACCTTTCCTGTTTTTGTGCCAGAAATTCTCACGGTTAAAAATTAGTTATTTGGCTTCATTCTTTATTTTTTCAACACGTATTTATTGAATGGCAACTATGTGCTAAGAACTATTCTAGACGCTGAGCTTATAGCAGCAAAGAAAACAAACGAATCTCTACTCATAGAATGTACATTCTAGTAGGAGGATATAGACAATAAACAAGATAAGTAAAATCTAGAAAAAATAAACCATGTAGGAGATATTGTACAGTGGTTGGGTAAGATTTAAATTACACAGGGTGGCCAAGGAAGCCTCACGAAGAAAATGATGTTTGAGTAAAGGTCTGAAGGAAGTGAAGGAATGAACCACGTGGATATCCAAAGAAGAGCATCCTAGGCAGACGGAACAACAATTTCAGAGGCCTTGATGTTTTCCAGGAATAGGTAGGAGGCCAGTATAGCTAGACCAGAATGAGGGGACAGAAGAGTAGTAGGCGATGAGTTCAAAAGATATAGGGAAGTTCATGCAGAATATTATAGACCATGAAAAGGACTCTAGATCTTACTATCAGTGAGATCGGAATCCACTCCAGAGTTTAAAGCAAGGGAGGCAAATATAGAAGCAAGGAGCCAGGTGATGACAGGATGGCAGTGTTCCAGGTGAAAGATAATGATGTTTCGGGCCAGAATCTTAGCAATGGAGATTGTGGAGAAGGTGTCAGGTTCTCGATGTATTTTGACATTAGAGCCAACAGGATTTGTTGATGAAGCAGATGTGGGTTATGTAAGGTGGTGGGGAGTTAAGGATGGCCCCAGTATTTTTTTTCCCTAAGCAACTGGACTTACTATTTCCAGACATGGGGGAAAACTCTGAAAGAATAAGTTTGGTGGTGGTGGTAGTAGTGATGGGGAACAGGAGCTCCGCTTGGGATATGGTAAGTCTGACACATCTATTAATTGCTGGCAGTGATGGCATATAGTTCAGAGCACAAAATTCTAGAGCCAAACTACCTGAGTTCACATTCACGCTCCACCACTCAGCAACTGTGTGATCCTGAGCAGATTACTTAATCTGTCTGTGTGTCCCTGTTTCCTCCTCTTAGAATGGAGGAAAGGGTTGTTTTGGATAGGATGGGGTTGTTGTGCTCATTAAGAGGGCTCATATATGAAAACATGTTTAGAATAAGGTCTAGATGATAAACACCATACAAGCATTAGTTTTTACTATTATTATTATCATCATTACTATTATTTATTGTTACTGTTAGACATTTCAGTTGAGCTGTCAGGGGAGAGATCTACATTTGAGACATAAATTTTGGACTCATCAGCATATAGATGGCATTTAAGACAGGAGACAAACAGAATACCAAAGATATGAGTGTACACGGATTCTTCAAAGGCAGTGAGACACATTTTACCATTTAGAGGTCTAAGAGATTGGGGTGCCTGGGTGGCTCAGTCTGTTGAGCATCCAACTTCGGCTCCAGTCATGGTGTCGTGATTCGTGAGTTTGAGCCCCACGTCAGGCTCTGTGCTGACAGCTCCGAGCCTGGAGCCTGTTTCAGATTCTGTGTCTCCCTCTCTCTCTGTCCCTCCCCTGCTCACGCTCTGTCTCTCTGTCTCTATCAAAAAATGAATAAACATTAAAAAAAAAGAAGCCTGAGAGATAATGAAGAATATGAAAAGGGGACTGGGAAGGAGTGGCCAGAGAGGGGGGAATAAATCTAAGCGTGTGGTATTACCTGAAGAAAATGTATCGAGGAGGAAGATAGGATCAACTGTGTCAAATGTTGCTAAGTTTAAGATGAGGCCTCGGGAATAAATAGTGGGCTCTAATTCATTTCCATTCAGTGCAGTTCAGTTCATTCATTTGTGACACTTGTGGAGTAGTAGGAGCACAAGATGTCTTTGGGTTCAAGATGAAATAGAAATAGTATAGACAAACCTTTCTAGGAGTTTTGCCGTACAGAGAAGAGAAATTGGCATGAAGCTGAACATGGGGACAAAAGTTTTACTTAAGGTGGTGGAAATAATAGCATATTTGTATCTGATGATACTGATCTGGGAGAGTGGGAAGTGTAATGATATCAGAGAGACAAGGGGGAATTGCTGGAGTGATATGATTAAAGTGTGTTTCTCAACAGCATTGGGTGGAAGAACACATTACTTTTCATTATCCCTGAGGACTTTAAATATCTAACAAATAAAATGGAGTGCTGACTTTGATACCACATCAAGGGGGAGATAAGCTACCGTAAAGTTTTTTTTTTAAATTTTTTTTTAATGTTTATTTATTTTTGAGACAGAGAGAGACAGAGCATGAACAGGGGAGGGTCAGAGAGAGAGGGAGACACAGAATCTGAAACAGGCTCCGAGCTCTGAGCTGTCAGCACAGAGCCCGATGCGGGGCTCGAACCCACGGACCAGGAGATCATGACCTGGGCCGAAGTCGGACGCTCAACCGACTGAGCCACCCAGGCGCCCCTAAAGTTTTTGAACAAATCAGGGAAGGGGTGTACTTGGAAGCTGGCTTCTGCCCCCACATTGATAAGCCTTGTAAACTACCAATCATGGTTGTAGTCTTACAGGGGCGTATGTTGATATAGGCACATATCAGCAATTTCTGGAACCTAAACATCAGCATTAGGTTATAAATCCCTGTGGTTGTTTTCATCTACACTGACCCCGTCTTAATCCAAGTCCCCATCACCTCTCGTCAGAACTACTGTAATGGGTTCCTCAGCGGCAATCCGACTTTGTTGCATCCCGCAGTCTCTTGTCCACATAACAGAAACAGAAATCTTTTAAAAAATCGAAGTCATAATGTCAGCGTTCTTCTCCCTCCAGTGTCTTTTGTGAGTGAGAGTTTTACCCCAAATTGGAAAGTCACAAAGTGTTAACTGTTTGATATCTCGGTATCAGGCTAAAGCATCGTTCTAAGAAGCCTGCTGGAGTCTCCTCTGACACACATTTTTGTCTGAGTGTAGCCTTGTTGTCACAGTTTATTTCACTAATAATCACCCACAACTGTTAATGTCGAGATCAACTTAGAGCTTTGCCAGGTTCAAGGTTCACCTGTAGAAAGTGATAAAGTATAGAGCCGGGTGGAAATATCAACCCCCAAACTGTCATGATTTCGCTTTCCTGTAGAAAGATAGACGAACCATATATCTAACTTTACAGTCTGACTTCGGCATTTCTTTTTCCTCTTCTTTCTTGCCTATCGGTTCCCTTCTAAATGAAGTTAATAAATGTTCACACGTGCTCACTATCTTTCTATATGAAAACATTGTAATACTCTCCACAAAGCTTAAAATAAGATGGAGAGTCCTTGTCACGCTGAGGACCCCCACTACCACCCTTCTAAGCACAAGTCATTTGTAATCTTAAAGCCCTTTCGATGCGCTGTTCCATAAAGATTTTCTCTCAGATTTCCACTGGCATCTACCCTTGCAGGAGTCAGGTCTCTGTTCAAATGTTAGCTCCTCAAAAATGCTTCCCCGATCCAACTATCCAAGAAACCACAATTACAAACCACTCTATAAACTCCTTAGCCTGTTGTACTTTTTCCAACCTTTCACTAGGATCATTTTCAAACATACAACATCATTGAAAGGATTTTAGAGCAAACGCCCACCTATTCATCACTGAGATTCCACCATTAACATTTTTAGCACTGTATAACATTTTCTAAATTCTCTTTTGATTGTGTTCATGGTTTCTATGCTCCGGGGGGGGGGGCCCCCCGACAATGGCAATTTCAAATCCAGAAGCGCAGTGGGTTTGTCTGTTTTGAGCACCACAGTATCCTCAGTGTTTGCAACAACACTTGATATGTAGCAGATGTGGTGATAAATCAGACTAGTGGCCCTAATTATTCAGTCACGTGTAGTACCATCATACACCCATGTCCTCACCCTGGCTTTATGATGGACGGGGGAATTATACTTATCCACCCCATTGCTTTAGTCTTGACCACTTTCTCTTCTCGTTCAGTGCGATGTCTGCAGATACAATGTGAACGTAGGCTTGAAATGTATTTTCAAAGTTGGGCGATCTTTTTGTCTACTGCCATTGCCTTAAGAAGAACATGCCTTGAGTACCTGCCGTCCCTTTAGCACGCCTACTAGTATGAGACACATTGTGAAAGCGACTTCAACTCACTCTACAGCCTAAATCGTTTGTGCCCCAGCTGACATGCAGACCTGCGAGTGAGGAAATGAATATATTTGTTTGCCTCTGAGATATTATGGTTGTTTGTCATACAGCATTATTGCAACAATAGCTGATTTAGACACTAAATGTGTTCAATAAATATCATGAAATCAGTGAACTAGTAGAAAGTTGTTGACATATTGTGTGATTACACAGCGTTTTGTTACAGTACCATAGCCTTTACTTTAGGACTCAAACTACGTTCATACTTGGAATGTATTATTAGAGGAAATTTTAGGATGTTAGAGTGTTTTAGCTATTCCTGCTGCCTTCGTGAATGTCCTATAATAGTGAAAGCTGAGTGCGGCCACTTAAAACCTCTAGCAAGGGAAACAATATTCTCAGACTCAAAGATTGTGACTTGACAAGATGTCTGGCCTGGGTTTCTAGCTGGTAGAAGTGATTAAAAGTAAGTAGGCTGAGAGTTCTTTGAATTTATAAGTATGTTACATGCCAAAGAAACAGAAATTGTAGTCAAGAACCTTAATTCCTAAGTTTCCATGCTTCTAGCGATACAAAGTAAACTACTAAGGCAGTGCAATCCCCTACGAAGAAAAAAAAGATCTGGCAAATGCTCGTCACAGATTTGACTGATGAAGGAAATTTTCTCTGAGAACAGATCCAGGGGCAGCCAGCTTGGCTGTGTGTTTCTGTAGTATTACTTCACCCTGAGTCACCGATGCATCATCTAGAGATCGTGGGCTTGGATCTGAGTGCAGTAACCAGACGAGACTCTAGGTAGCCTCTCTTTGAGGATGGTCAAAGTCATTTCATGTAGGTGTGAGCACTTACAGAAATATATATATTAGAAGTAGGTGCAGCATGGATATTTGTTGCCTACAGAGGACCTATTTTCCCGTGCTCTCCTCATAACACAACCCAAATTTTCTTCACGTATTTGCCTTCCTACATGAAGCGTATATGATTCAGAAAAAAAGGTGTCCTCATCTCCAGCTTCAGAGTGGATGATAAGCCAATCAATCACGGGAATACTGTCCTTTTGCCAGCAATTACTTCAGGAAGCCAGGCTTAAGCTAATCAGCACATGGCAATCTCCTGGTGATGGTTGCCGGTCTAGGGATAAACATATGATGTAAGTTAGCCCAGTCAGGAAACGGGATGAGGGGACAATAGAATTTCTCCCATAGACAATGAACGACAAAACGTGTAGACACCTGATTGCTCCTGCAGCCATCTTATAACTATAAGAGGTAGGAGTAGTAATATGAGCTTATATTAGGGTCACGTGGGCTAAGAAATTAAAAGAACTAATTACATCGTTAAGGAACTGATCCAGCCAACCCAGAAGCTTTACCCTTACTTGGAATGCCTTTTGCGTGAGATAATAAGAGCCTTATTGTTTGAGTTGGTGATTTTGGTCGCTGGCTGCCTAAATCATTCTAACCGATGCAAGTCCTTATTGGTCACTTAAATTCTCCAAACATCAGTATTTTTCAGCGTGTTCTGGAAATAATATTGCATCTGTCACTTTTGTCTTCCTAGTATCTATGTACCCTTTAGGGGGGTAATACAAAGAGAAATACGAGGCAAGGCCCCACTTCCCATTTGGAAACTGAAAGTGGGGGACAGATATTCTCATTGCCAACTTGTTGGCATAGACCTGAGACCTAATCTTAGCCATCTGGACTGCTTTTCACAGGAGTTTTGACTCTTCAGAGTGTAATACTAAAGCGTAGAGAAATTCAAAGCTTATTTGCAGTGTTTGTGGCAGGGGTAGAGTCCAGTTGGGTGTGGCAGAAAGTGTTCAGTAGTGTGATTCCTCTTCTCCCTTTGAGTGTTCCCGGCCATTCTTTGCATCTGTTTCTCTCCTCTTCTCATGGATTCTAAGAGCCATCTGATATATCTTTAATAAAATGCTTTCTCTGCTTACATTAGCAGCCTTGGTTTCTATTGTTCGCAAACTAAATCCCCACGTGGAATAATTATCTGCATAACATGGCTGATTTGAAGGTCGTATAAGATAATATCTAAAATAATGCTGAATACAATCAAATTTCTTTTTTGTACAATTGACAGAGTGATAGTTTAGTAACAAATGGCTCCAAAATCTCAGTGCATAGAATTATACAGGTTCATTTCTCACTCAAGCTACATGTCTAATTTGGGTCAGCTACCTCTTTCTGCTTTGTCTTCTCTGTGCTAGGAAATAGGCTGGTGGAGCATCCTCTCTCTGTAATACTGCCAATCATCATTGCAGAGAGAAAGGAGGCAAAGCGAACCACTCTCATAAACCTTTGGCCTACAAAAGACACATATCACTTCCATATTTCACTACCCAAAGTGTTCCCATGGCCTCTTCTGAATTCAAAAGGATAGGGATAAATCCTTTTGCTGGAGAAAGACTAAAGGAGAAACACCAAGAACATTTGGTGAACAGTGATACAAACCATCATACTGTCTTTCCTTCTAATACCTTCACATAGGGACTTGTCTAGTTCTGTACTTCTTTGCTGAATCAGATATTCTTTACTAGGTATTTCAGGAGTGTGTACCAAATTTTCTATTGGACTATCTGCATATAGGAAGACCTAGACTTTATCTTCATTGTTGGCCTCTAAGGATTTTCTGGACTGGTGATACATTAGAAAGCTTGAAAAAATAGGTCTTACACTATTTTTAATTTTTTTGCAATGGAGGGGAATTTAGTCTGCCTTAATGCTGGAAGCAGAATTTGGGATTTATAGTATATGCATGTGTGTGTATACATACACACATATATATGTATATATATGTATACACACACACACACACACACACCTGATGCATTGCTGAACTTTGGGATCTCCAAAAACATACTCTGAGATTGAGGGGTTGGGGTACAAGATATTTCTTGAGGATCAGTAGCTGTAAGGCAGAAAGAGAAAGGGCACGATTGGGCAAAGGAAGAAATTGAACTTCAATGAATTTTCAACAAAATCTCATCCAAACTTCCCGGATGCTCTGAAGAGAGTGTTGCCTTTGTATCTGCTCCGGCACCGGATGTGGGCTGTGGTGAGCATTACTGCGGGCGAGGTAGACGGTGAAGGGGCTGACAGCTGGAGGCTGTGTGCCCACCACACTCCCTGCAGGTGGGCAACATGTCTTTCCTTGAAGGGGGATCTGGGCAGCACATCTTTTGTCTACCGCATAATCTAGCATTTGATAAATATCAGAACTGCTCTTACACAGACCGTTTGAAATAAGCAGGCCTTAGAAACAGGTTTGAATTTTGGCTTAAAGAGATTTTCACTGTAATGGTGCCTATTGCAATGGCATCTGACTTGCTTACAGCTGAATCTGAACTATCTGGCCAATGAGGATGACCGAGATAACACCGTTCCATTGTCACTGGCCAGATCGTGAGGGACTAAATGCAAAGAGCAAGACAAGATTGTCATCAAATGGTAAAGTTAGGTAGCAGAACAAGACATCTCACCTTAGCCTGTCATCGTTTTCATAAAGTTTGTAAAGCAGCGTCAAGGACTTGACTTCAAAGAGACAGTTTGGTACCGTGAAAACTGCATCAACCCTTCTTTGTCTAACCTGGCCTTATCTGGCCAGTCCTTCTGGATGGTATGGCTTCTCTGTGGAGTCTGTTTAGGCTCCACTTACAATGGGTTCTGGGGAAAGTTGTGGAAGAGTCCCCAAGGCCCTGGCAAATTAGACCTGGTATCCCTGGCCGCAAAGTTACTGTCAGTGTTGTGCCCCCCAGATTTAGGCAGGCAGGGGCCCTTCGTTATAGGACCTTTGAAATTATTAGAATAAAAGAATTTACATGCCTACTAAAATTAATGTTTAGCAATCGAGACATGTTTTACGTAACCATTAGAAAAACATTGACTAGTGCAATAACTACCATTATAATAACATTTAACTCTTTTAATAAATTGATTACTTTTGATGATATAATTTAAGAAATAATGAGGTACTAAGAGTTATGTGATAAAGGAAAAGAGAAATGTATTGCCCAAATTAGGTTATATGTCAAGCAATGGTAGATTAAAGACTTCATTTATTGGAATGAACTAAAGAGAAAAATCACATGATGAAGGGATAAAACTGTACATTTCAGCTTTCATTGCTAAAATGCTGAAGAAGCAGTCATTTATTAGTTCCCTTGATAGTCACAGTGGTGATATTAATCATAATGAATTCACTAAATGATAATGTGACTATGAGATGCAGTGTTAGAAATTCTAATTTAATTTTTAAAATAATAAAATATATGCCAAAGAACTGGCCTCTTGTTCTGGGGAACATTTTAAATGCAAAGATGTTAATTTTATTGGAGTCACAATTATATTATAGGATTAATGATGATAATGTTCACTTAGACGTAACAAGAAATTTTAATACAATTTAAATTACTTACACTGTATTTTTCAGGATTTCAGTTTTATTTTTGCTTTGCACAGATCAAAACCAAACACAGCATATTTTGATAACATTATGGAAAGTGGTAAATGGTGCATACTTCTGAAAAACAGAATGTAATCCCTTACTTGTAAATAAGGCCTCTGTATAAATTTTCCTATAAAACTGAAGTGTAAAAGGATGATGTGAATTAGTACATCTAGATGTATAGATGTATCAGCTCCTTAAGGAAATGGTGCATGAGAAACCCTTTTAAGGGTTGGTGAGATTGCAAATAGCAGGACATTCTCTACAGAGATTCTTTAAAGGGAATTACAGTCTCTGGAGCAGGAGGTATTTCTGTGGGTGAGGCAGGTATACTTTAAAATCACGGGGACATTTCAGTATGGTCATTGGGTCATATTGATAAAGGATATTCCTTCATGGGGACAAATGTGTTCTTAAGTTAGTACTTTGAAACTCCATATAAGGCAGAGATGATTTTATATTAACACAGGCTCCTTCCTGGAGCCGGTGTGTCTGTGGGGTGACAATTGCCCTGTTAAAGAGTCATTGTAGATCATTTATTCCAACTCAGTCATTTTATACCTGAGGAAAATATGTCTTGCTCAGGAAAAAAAACTTTGAAGTGGTCATGTATTTTAGAGGGCTGTTCTGTAGAAATACCTGTATTATCTATATACATTCCTGATCATTTTCAGATACAGGATATACAGTAAACCTGACTTGCCTAATTCACAGTAACATATTTAGCAGATCCAGATCACCAGTCTAGTATGATTCCCATTGTAGGAACTATGTTGCATTTTCCAAGAAGATGCTATTTTGTTTTATTTTTTAATTCAAATTCAAGGTAGTTAACATACAGTGTAGTCTTGGCTTCAGGAGTAGAACCCAGTGATTCATCTCTTACATATGACACCCAATGCTCACCCTGAAAAGTGCCCTCCTTAATGCCCATCACCCATTTAACCCGTCCCTCCACCCACCACCCCTCCAGCAACCCTCAGTTTGTTCTCTGTATTTAAGAGTCTCTTATGGTTTGCTTCCCTCTCTGTTTTTATCTTATTTTTCCTTCCCTTCCCCTACATTCATCTGTTTTGTTTCTTAAATTCCACATATGAGTGAAATCATATGATATCTGTCTTTCTCTGACTTATTTTTCTTAGCATAATATACCCTAGTTCCATCCAGATTGTTGCAAATGACAAGATTTCATTCTTTTTCATTGCTGAATAGTGTTTTGTATATGTATGGAACATTTTCTTTGTCTGCTCATCAGTTGATGGATATTTGGGCTCTTTCCATACTTGGCTATTGTTGGCTATTGTTGACAGCACTGCTATAAACGTTGGGGGGGTTGTCTCTTCAAATTAACATTTTTGTACCCTTTGGATAAATTCCTAGTAGTGCAATGGCTGGGTCATAGGGTAGTTCCATTTTTAATTTTTTGAGGAACCTCCACACTGTTTTCCAGAGTGGCTGCACCAGTTTGCATTCCCACCAGCAGTGCAGAAGGGTTCCCCTTTTCTCTGCATCCTCGCCAACAACTGTTGTTTCCTGAGTTGTTCATTTTAGCCAATCTGACCCGTGTGAGGTAGCGTCTCATTGTGAGCTTGATTTGTATTTCCCTGATGATGAGTGATGTTGAACATCTTTTCATGTGTCTGTTAGCCATCTGGATGTCTTCTTTGGAAAAGGCTCTATTAATGTCTTCTGCCCATTTGCTCACTGGATTATTTGGTTTTTGAGTATTCAGTTTGGTAAGTTCCTTATAGATTTTGGATTCTAACCCTTTATCCGGTATGTCATTTGCAAATATCTTCTCCCATTCCATATAGGTGGCCTTTTAGTTTTGTTGGTTGTTTCGTTTACTGTACAGAAGCTTTTTTTTTTATCATGGTGACATCCCAATCGTTCATTTTTGCTTTTGTTTCCCTTGTACCCTGGAGACCTGTCAAGTAGGAAGTTGCTCTGGCCAAGGTCAAAGAGGTTGCTGCCTGTTTTCTCCTGCAGAATTTTGATGGTTTCCTATCTCACATTTAGGTCTTTCATCCATTTGCATGTATGGTGTAAGAAAATGGTCCAGATTCATTCTTCTGCATGTTGATATCTAGTTATCCCAGTACCATTTGCTAAAGAGAGTGCTTTTTTTCCATTGGATATTCTTTCCTGCTTTGTCGAAGATTAGTTGGCCATATGTCCATTTCTGGGTTGTCTATTCTATTAATGGAAATAAAATATTTCCTTTATTTAAATTAAGAGATTTAATCTTAAGGATTTAAATAAAGTGTCCTGAATTATTTTAGTCAGGATTATTTATGTGTTTAAAATGAGAGTTTTAGTTTTATGTATTTAAACTCATATGTATGAATTTTATTCATGGATAAATTCAATGTGTGTTAGTTTTATAATCAGAAATTTGAAATTATCCATGACACCATTATTCAAAGTAGAAATCAATCAGTTCTTCCCATTCCCCATAGGTCTTGGTCATTCTTATTAGACCCAGTGGGAATTTTCCAGCATATTGGTGAAAAAAGTGGACTAATTAAGAACTACCATAATAAATTAACTTTATGGCATTTATTGTTTATTATTTAATTACATTTGTGAACTAACATAATTTTTTTCTGATTGCCAAAGTAATACATATTAATTACTCCAAATGTAGCCAATACATAAGACTAAAAGAAGGAAAATAAACCCAAATGCACTTCTGGAGAGGTGAACTGTGAACAAGCTGGCATACATTTTTCTCTTCTTGTTTCTATGCATGTGTCTAAATATATAGCTATAATTTAATAAGATCTCATTCTGTGATGCTATGTAGTGATTTCTTTTTGGATATCACATATCATAAAATTTCACTATAAGAATGTTAGATTCCTCAAACATGGTTCTCAACAGCTCCATCATTTACATGTAAGAACACCTTAGGATCTGGTCAAAGAAGAATATTAGACCCATGGAACTCTGAGCAAAAGAGCTCCTAGGCTTTTATTCTGCTCTCTGTCAGAAGGGTCACATCAGTACCCCAAACATCGTATACACCTTAAAGGACAATATTTTCGCTACTCAACAAGGACCATTACCAAGACTTTAAACTTCCAGTTCCTTGAGTGACATTAGCAAAATTGTGGAATCAAGTTTTCTACTGTTTTCCCACTGGAAAAAAGAATAATTTTGACAATCAGTCATACTAGGGTGCCTTTCCAGCACACTGTTGGGCCAAAAATATCTGAGGTTGGAAACCCAGAAGAGGATAAGAGGACCAGTTTTCCTTTACCTGCATCTCCCCTCCCCGACAGCAGCACAGCTCAATGCCAAGAGATTCTCAGCTTGTGGTTTGCTCTGCTGCAGGGCAGAGTGAGTGTGTAGGTGAGCACCCTGATGCCCCACCTGTGTGGGGCACAGCCACAAAGCACACTTCTTTCTCATCACGTGAAGAATAAAGACATTGCTGCGTAAGTGGAGGAAGGGGCTGAGAGAACAGCAAACAGGCTTGTCCAAGAGCATCAAAGGAATGTAGATCCTACTAAGCGCTTTGCAGAATTCATCAGGAAGCCTGCCCACAAGCCACTGGGGATGACTAGCCTGTGGATAGCCCAAGAGGCCCACAGGCACGCCCAGTGCTTTGTGAACCTCACCCCCACGCACATCCACACTGTGCCTGTCTCCCTGTGCATGCCCTCGAGGGCTTGGCGTGCAAGCTTTTGCAGATGGCTGGGGAACATGTACAGAAAGCTGGCCCAACTCTGCAGGATTTGAAGAAAGCGCACCAACTGGAGCCGTTCAGCACCACTCTAGGAAAGCAAATGGGAGACTGTCGGCACTTGGCCTGACTTTGCAGGGTGAGAGAAGGCATATGATCATAAATATCCCCACCCCTTAAGCAGAAACAAAAAGTGTGGAACAGACATATCCTATAGAAAAAGTCTGACAGACCCCCGAATCCTTAGCAGAGCTGATAGAAGGTATTTTTCTCCCAAAGCCACTCAATAGATGATCATTTCCTTAATTTCTTTTTTCAGTAGTTCCTTGTTAAGTGTATAAAAATGCAACAGATTATTGTATATTGGTTTTGGACCCTGAAACTTCACTGAATTCATTTATTAGTGTTGACAGTTTTGTGGTGGATTCTTTAGGGTTTTCAACATGTAAGATCATGTCATCTGTAAACAGAGATAAATGAACTTCTTCCTTTCTGATTTGGATGTCTTTTATTTCTTTTTCTTGCCTAATTGCTCTAAGTAGGACTTCTGGTACTACATTGTATTGAAGTAGTGAGAATGGGCATCTTTGCCTTGTTCCTGATCTTAGAGGAAAACTTTCAGCTTTTCACTGTTGAGTAGGATGGTAGCTGTGGGCTGGTCACATAGGGCCTTTATTATGTTGAGGTAAAGTCCTTCTACAACTAATTTGTTGAGAATTTTTATCATGAAAAAATGCTGAATTTTGTCAAATGATTTTTCTGCACCTATTGAGATGACTACGTGATTTTTATCCTTCATTCTGTTTATATGGAATATCACATTGATTGATTTGGGTATGTTGAACAATCATTGCATCACAGGGATAAATCCAACTTGATCATGGTTTATGATCTTTTTAACATGCTGTTGAATTTTGTTTGGTATTTTGTTGAAGATTTTTGCATCTATGTTCATAAGGGATATAGGCCTGTAACTTTCTTTCTTATAGTGTCCTTACCTGGCTTTGGTATAATTTCAATCTTTTAAAATTTACTAAGACCTCTTTTGTGACCTATCATATGATCTATCGTGGAGAATGTTCCATGTGCTCTTGAGAAGAATGTGTATTCTTCTGCTGTTCAATGGCATGTTCTATATCTGTCTGTTAGTTTCATTTGGTCTCAAGTATGGTCCATGTCCAATGCTTTCCTGTTGATTTTCTGTCTGGGTGTTCTACTCATTATTGAAGGTGAGTTATTAAAATCCCCTACAATTATTGTATTGTTGTCTATTTCTCCCATCAGATCTGTTAGTATTTATGTTAAAATTGGCCTCTTCCCACAGTCTTTCTGTATATCCCTCAACCGTTCCTCATATGGCATGATTTAATTCTCTTTACATAACATCCTGGCCACATTCTTTAGAATACCCTCAAATTTGCAAATGCTCCCGATAAATGTAGTAACTATTGAAGAATTTGCAAAGTGGGCAAAAAAAAAAAAATGTTGGTAGGTTTCCACCCCAAAATAATTCCAAACACTAAGGTTTCAAAAAATGGAGTTATCTCTATCTGAAAGTAAACTTATATGAAAATAAAATTTCTGGCATTTCCTTTAGACATATAATCTTTTAATGATTTTAAACCATATGGCATATAAACTTGCACTGTTTATCCTGTTAGTAATTAGAGTAGCACATTTTGAAATTTCAGGCAAACTAGAGATAAAGTAAGGTTTTTTCCACAAAGACCTGGAAATGAAATAACTGTGTTTTATAACTTTTCAGGAAATGAAAAGTGGTATTTCTTTAAGTTGCTATGCATGAAACAAGAACCATGAAAAAAGTTGAGGACCACCCACAATTTGTACCTTATTTTCCCCATAAACTTGTTCTTTAGAGTGATAGGAAAAATGTACATCCAAGAGAATGGTGTTTAGGAGCACCTGGGAGACGCAGTCACTTGAGCATCCCAACTCTTCATTTTGGCTCAGGTCATGATCCCAGGGTCATGGGATTGAGCCACGCATTGGGCTTCATGCTGAGCATAGAACCTGGTTGGGATTCTCTCTCTCTCTCTCTCTCTCTCCTCCTCTGCCCCACCCACTCTGGCTCTCTCTCTCTCTCTCCTCTCTCTCTCTCTCTCTCTCTCAAATAAAATTAAATTTTTTTGTTCTTTTTTTTGTTTTGTTTTTAATTTATTTATTATTTAATTTACATCCAAGTTAGCATATGGTACAACAATGATTTCAGGAGTAGATTCCTTAATGCCCCTTATCCATTTAGACCATCCCCCACTCCCACAACCCCCCCCCCCGGCAACCGGCGGTTTCTTCTCTATATTTAAGAGTCTCTTATGTTTTGTCCCACTCCCTGTTTTATATTACTTTTGCTTCACTTCCCTTATGTTCATCTTTTTTGTATCTTAAAGTCCTCATATAAGTGAAATCATATGATATTTATCTTTCTCTGACTGACTGATTTCACTAAGCAAAATACCCTCCAGATCCGTCCATGTAGTTGGGAATGGCAAGGTTTCATTCTTTTTGATTGCCAAGTAATACTCCATTGTGTGTGTGTGTGTGTGTGTGTGTGTGTATACATATATATGTCATATATATACATATATATGTATATGTCATATATATGTTTATGTCATATATATACATATATATGTATATGTCATATATATACATATATATGTGTATATATATATATATATCTTCTTTATCCATTCATCCATCAATGGACATTTGGGCTCTTTCCATACTTTGGCTATTGTTGATAGTGCTGCTATAAACATTGGGGTGCATGTACCCCTTTGAAACAGCACACCTGTATCCCTTGGATAAATACCTAGTAGTGCAATGGCTGAGTCATAGGGTAGTTCTATTTTTAATTTTTTGAGGAACCTCCATCCTGTTTTCCAGAGTGGCTGCACCAGTTTGCATTCCCACCAGCAATGCAAAAGGGTTCCTCTTTCTCCACATCCTCACCAACATCTGTTGTTGCCTGAGTTGTTAATGATAGCCATTCTGACAGGTGTGAGGTGTTATGTCATTGTGGTTTTGATTTGTATTTCCCTGATGATGAGTGATGTTGAGCATTTATTCATGTGTCTGTTCACCATCTGAATGTCTTCTTTAGAGAAGTGTCTACTCATGTCTTTTGCCCATTTCTTCACTGGATTATCTGTTTTTTGGGAGTTGAGTTTGATACGTTCTTTATAGATTTTGGATACTAACCGTTTATCTGATATGTCATTTGTGAATTATCTTCTCCCATTCTGTCAGTTGCCTTTTAGTTTTGTTGATTGTTTCCTTTGCTGTGCAGAAGCTTTTCATTTTGATGACATCCCAACGGTTCATTTTTGCTTTTGTTTTCCTTGCCTCCGGAGACGTGTTGAGTAAGAAGTTGCTGCAGGCAAGATCAAAGAGGTTTTTGCCTGCTTTCTCCTCGAGGATTTTGATGGCTTCCTGTCTTACATTTAGGTGTTTCATCCATTTTGAGTGTATTTTTCTATATGGTATAAGAAAGTGGTCCAAGTTCATTTTTCTGCATGTCACTGTCCAGTTTTCCCAGCACCATTTGCTGAAGAGACTGTCTTTATTCCATTGGATATTCTTTCCTGCTTTGTCAAAGATTAGTTGGCCATATGTTTGTGGGTCCATTTCTGGGTTCTTTATTCTGTTCCATTGATCTGAGTCTGTTTTTGTGCCAGTACTATACCATCTTGATAATTAAGCTTTCTAGTACTTCTTGAAGTCCAGGATTGTGATGTCTCCAGCTTTGGTTTTCTTTTTCAAGATCACTGTGGCTATGCAAGGTCTTTTGTGGTTCCATACAAATTTTAGGATTGTTTGTTCTAGTTCTGTGAAGAATGCTGGTGTTAGTTTGACAGATATTGCATTGAATATGTAGATTGCTGTGGGTAGTATTGACATTCTAACAATGTTTGTTCTTACAATCCAGGAGCACGAAATGTTTTTCCATTTTTTTGTGTCTTATTCAATTTCTTTCAGAAGCTTTCTATAGTTTTCAGTGTATAGATTTTTCACCTCTTTGGTTATATTTATTCCTTGGTATTTTATGGGTTTTAGTGCTATTGTAAATGGGATCAATTCCTTGATTTCTCTTTCTGTTGCTTCATTATTGGTGTATAGGAATGCAACTGATTGTTGTGCATTGATTTTATATCCTGCCACTTTGCTGAATTCATGGATAAGTTCTAGCAGTTTTCTTGGCAGGATCTTTTCAGTTTTCCATATAGAGTATTATGTCATCTGCGAAGAGTGAAAGTTTGACCTCCTCCTGACCAATTCAAATGCCTTTTATTTCTTTGTGTTGTCTGATGGCTGAGACTAAGACTTCCAATACTATGTTGAATAACAGTGGTGAGAGTGGACATCCCTGTCTTGTCCCTGACCTTAGGGGGAAAGCTCACAGTTTTTCCCCATTGAGGATGATATTAGCACTGGGTCTTTCATATATGGCTTTTATTATCTCGAGGTATGCTCCTTCTATCCCTACTTTCTTAAGGGTTTTTATCAAGAAAGGATGCTGTATTTTGTCAAATGATTTCTCTGCATCCATTGAGAGGATCATGTGGTTCTCGTCCTTTCTTTTATTGATGTGACAAATCACAGTGATTGTTTTGCAGATATTGAACCAGCCCTGCATTCCAGGTATAAATCCCACTTAGTCGTGATGAATAATTTTTTAATGTATTGTTAGATCCTGTTGTCTAATACCTTGTTGAGGATTTTTGCATCCATTTTCATCAGGGAAATTGGTCTATAAAGTTGAAATTGACCCCTTTTTTAGTGGGGTCTCTGTCTGGTTTTGAGACCAAGGTAATGCTGGCTTCATAGAAAGAGTTTGGAAGTTTTCCTTCCATTTCTATTTTTTGGAACAGCTTCAAGAGAGTAGGTGTTAACTCTTCCTTACATGTTTGGAATTCCCCTGGAAAGCCATCCAGCCCTGGACTCTTGCTTTTTGGGAGATTTTTGGTTACTAATTCAATTTCTTTACTGGTGGTGGGTCTGTTAAAATCTTGTATTTCTATGGGCGCCTAGGTGGCGCAGTCGGTTAGGCGTCTGACTTCAGCCAGGTCATGATCTCGCGGTCCCTGAGTTCGAGCCCCACGTCAGGCTCTGGGCTGATGGCTCGGAGCCTGGAGCCTGTTTCCGATTCTGTGTCTCCCTCTCTCTCTGCCCCTCCCCCATTCATGCTCTGTCTCTCTCTGTCCCCAAAATAAATAAACGTTGAAAAAAAAATTTAAAATCTTGTATTTCTTCCTGTTTCAGTTTTGGTAGTTTATATGTTTCTAGGAACTTGTCCATTTCTTCCAAATGGCCCATTTTATTGGCATGTAATTGCTCATAATATTCTCTTATTATTGTTTGTATTCCTGCTGTGTCAGTTGTGATCTCTCCTCTTTCATTCTTGATTTTATTTATTTGGGTCCGTTCCTTTTTCTTTTTGATCAAACTGGCTAGGGGTTTATCAATTTTGTTCTTTCAAAGAACCAGCTTCTGTTTTTATTCATCTGTTCTACTGTTTTTTTGGTTTTGATAGCATTGATTTCTGCTCTAATCTTTATTATTTCCTGTCTTCTGCTTGTTTTGGGTTTTATTTGCTGTCCTTTTTCCAGCTCTTTAAGATGTAAGGTTAGGTTGTGTATCTGAGACCTTTCTTCCTTCTTTAGGAAGGCCTGGACTGCTACCTATTTCCCTCCTATGATCACCTTTGCTGTGTTCCAGAGGTTTGGGGCTATGGTGTTATCATTTTCATTGGCTTCCGTGTACTTTTAAATTTCCTCTTTAACTTCTTGGTTAGCCCATTCATTCTTGAGTAGGATGTTCTTTAGTCTCCAAATATTTGCTGACTTTCCAAATTTTTTCTTGTGGTTGATTCGAGTTTCATAGCATTGTGGTCTGAAAATATGCATCGTATGATCTCAATCTTTTGTACTTTGTTGAACAACTTGTACTTGTTGTACTTATTTGTGTCCCAGTATGTGATCTGTTCTGGAGAATGTTCCATGTGCACTGGAGAAGAATGTATATTCCGCTACTTTAGGATGAAATGTTATGAATGTATCTGTTAGGTTCATCTGGTCCAGTGTGTCATTCAAAGCCATTGTTTCCTTGTTGATTTTCTGTTTAGATGATCTGTCCATTGTTGTAAGTGGGGTGTTGAAGTCCCCTACCATTATGGTATCAATGAGTTTATGTTTGCGATTAATTGATTTACATATTATGGTGCCACCACATTTGGAGCATAAGTGTTTAAAATTGTTAGGCCTTTTTGGTGGATAGACCCCTTAATTATGATATAATGCCCTTCTTCATCTCTTGTTACAGTCTTGATTTTAAAGTCTAGATTGTCTGATATAAGTATGGCTACTCCGGCTTTCTTTCATTGACCATTAGCATGATAGATGGTTCTCTGTCCCCTTACTTTCAACTTGAAGGTGTCTTTAGGTCTTAAGTGGGTCTCTTGTAAACAGCATATAGATGGATCTTTTTTTCTTATCCATTCTGTTACCCTATGTCTTTTGATTGGAACATTTAGTCCATTGATGTTTAGAGTGAGTACTGAAAGATATGAGTTTATTGCCAGTATGTTTCTGGTAGCATTGGAGTTTCTGGTGGTGTTCTCTGGTCCTTTCTAGCCTTTGTTGCTTTTGGTCTTTTTTTTGTTTTTTGGGTTTTTTTTGGTCTTTTCTCCCCTGAGAGAGTCCCCCTTAAAATTTCTTGCAGGGCTGGTTTAGGGGTCACAAACTCCTTTAATTTTTGTCTGAGAAACTTTTAATCTCTCCTTCTATTTTGAATGACAGCCTTGCTGGATAAAGAATTCTTGGCTGCATATTTTTTCCAATTCAGCACATTGCCATTCCTTTCTGGCCTGCCAAGTTTCTGTGGATAGGTCTGCTGCAAACCTGATATGTCTTCACTTGTAGGTTAAGGACTTTTTTTTCCCTTGCTGCTTTCATGATTCTTTCCTTGCCTGAGTATTTTGTGAATATGACTATGATATGCTTTGTTGATGGTTTTTGTTGAATCTAATGAGAGTCCTCTGTGCTTCCTGGTTTTGATGTCTGTGTCTTTCCCCAGGTTAGGAAAGTTTTCCACTATGATATGCTCACATAACCCTCTACCCCTTTTTCTCTCTCTTCATCTTCTGGGACCCCTATGATTCTCATGTTGTTCCTTTTTAATGAGTCACTGATTTCTCTAATTCTTAAATTGTGCTCTTTTGCATTAATCTCCCTATTTTTTTCTGCTTCATTATTCTCCATAACTTTGTCCTCTATATCACTAATTTGCTGCTCTGTCTCATCCATCCTTGCAGCCATGGCATCCATTTGAGAATGCAGCTCAGTTAGCATTTTTGATTTCATCCTGACTAGCTTTTACTTCTTTTATCTCTGCAAAAAGGGATTCTAATCTATTTTCAACCCCAGCTAGTATTCTTATTATCATGATTCTAAATTCTGGTTCAGACATCTTGCTTGTGTCTGTGTTGATTGAGTCCCTGGCTGTCGTCTCTTCCTGCTCTTTCTTTTGGGGTGAATTCCTTCTTTTCGTCATTTTGAAGGAAGAAAAGGAATTGATAAAGTAAAACAAAAATTAAAATTAAAAAATTAAAACACACACACAAATGAAATAAGTGATGCTAGATTCTAGGTGTGTTTGTGTCTGTTTATTGAAAGGAGCATGATCAATTAGAGAAAGAAGGGAAAAGAAAAACAAGGAAAACGTTTGAAAATGAGAAAATGCATACAATGAAATAGAATAAAATGAAATGATGGAAGTAAAATAGAATTTGAAAAATTTACAAAAAAGTGAAAAATATAGTAGAAAAAAATTAAAGAAAATGAAAATAAAATGAAATTAAATGAAATTGAAAATGAAAATAAATTTTTCTCTTTCTGTATTCAAGAAAAAGAAAAGAAACGAAAAAGAAGAAAAAACCAAAGAAAATGGATAGACGGACCAGGAAACAGACTGAAATATGGTTGAAATTACATAAGTTTCCCCTAGAAGTCAAACTATGAAGCACTTTATAGTCCATAAACTAAGCAGGTGGAGAGACTTGTGGTTCTGAAGACTGACGTTGGCCCAGTTGGGTGGGGCTTAGTGTAATGGCTCCGTTCTCCACAGATGGCACTGCTTATCTTACTGTGGTGGATTGCTGTGGCCCTTGTAGGCATGTATGTGCATGCACAGGAGGGTGAAAATGGCATCACCCAGCTACCCAGTCACTAATATCGGAATTCTGTGCTCTCCATGACTGGCAATCAAGCACTCCTCCTTTGTCTCCAGCTTCCATCCACTCCCTGCTTCTACACTGTCTCTGACCAAGCCGTCATCAGGCTGCCAGACAGCACCTCTGTCCTGAGTTTTATCTCAAGTGGATCTGTGTTTCCCAACCCCTCATTTCTTTAAAAAAATTTTTTTTTAATCTTTATTCATTTTTGAGAGACAGAGACAGAGCATGAGCACGAGAGGGGCACAGAGAGAGGAGAGACACAGAATCCGAAGCAGGCTGCAGGCTCCAGGCTCCAAACTGTCAGCACAGAGCCCAACACGGGGCTCGAACCAATGAACCGTGAGATCGTGGCCTGAGCTGAAGTCGGATGCTCAACTGACTAAGCCACCCAGGCACCCCCCCAACCCCTCATTTCTGAGGGACTTCAGCTTTGACCTGCTCAGACCTTCTGCAAGAGGGTCTCACGGAGCAATGGCCAGGTGCCAGCCACACCCAGGAACATTCGTGGGACCGTGCTGCTGCTGATGCCCAGAGCAGGTGGCTGGGTGCCAGCCCGCCCCAGGAAAGGTTCACGTGATCTTGTAGCAGCAGCATTTCAGGGTTTATAGAAAATCACAACACACATCTGGCGCCAGGCTTCCTTGTTCCAGCACCAGTGAATGTGGCTGTTCTCTGAAATGCCATCCCAGCGGGGGAACCGCCTCTCCTTGTGTGGCCCGAAGACTCCTGGACTTCACTCTGCTTCTGGGGACCTGGAGCCCTTCCCACCTGAGCACCACCAGGTATTGAGCTGCGGAGTTTCCGACTCTGCGCTCTCCCTGTTTATAGAATCTTAATGGAATTTAAACCCTCTCTTTTCTCCTTTCTCCTTTGTCCTTTCTCCCTTTTTTGTTCAGTCCCTGCGGCTGTTTCCACTTTTCCACTTTCTCTCCAGCTGCTTTTGGGGAGGGGTGCTTTTCCCCTATTCTCCCCCACCCAACTGTCTCTGTCCTGTCTCCGCACGCAATAGCGGCTCCCTGCCCTCTGCGGCTTCTGTCTCCCCCAGTTCACCTCTCTGCGCCACATACCTGCTGAGTTCTATCGTTCAGGTTGTGCAGATTGTTGTGTTAGTCTTCAAATCAGTTTTCTAGGTGTGTGAGATGGTTTAGTGTTGATCTGGCTGCATTTCAGGGATGAGAGATGCACAGAAACTTCCAAGCTGTTCTACCATCTTGGCCTCTCCCTCTGAAGAAATTTTTTTAAAAAGAGGATTTTGTAGAAACTACCTTTTCCTGACCAGCTACTAAAATGTTAGGCTACATCTTTTTGGTATCCAAAGTTGGTTGTGGCATTTCATTAATTTATAGTTACTGGGACCATAAATTCTGAATTTTCTAGAAAGTTCTCCTTTGAAAGATTCTGTAACATTGTTGAGCCATATTTTGCAGCACTAGGCTCAGAAATATGAGTTGCATGTTGCATTTGAATTTTGTGGCAGAATTTCTCCAAGGTTATAGAGGATGAGCATCTATTAGCTAGGTGATGAGCAGGTAATGGATTTGGAACCTCTAGCCTGTTTAGCAATTCCTTCCATGTAAAATGATCTTCCTTTTATGAAAAACTAGTCTTGACAGTGATATTGGGGGGAAAAAACTAATTTGGAATGGACAGTTTAGTCCCTAATGTCTTACCAGAAAGTGTCTCTATTCCTGTTGTTATCTGTTCTGACTTGCCACTGTGAAAATAATGTTTAATCCCAATTATAAAGACTTGGAATAAACGAAGGCCAGAAATCATTAAAAACCTATTGGGTTTAATATAAAATTTTATTTAAATGTTCTTTTTGCTTCTTTTCATTTAAACTTTCCTGTGACCTGGATAAGCCAGCACACCCATAGAATAAGGGAAGTAGGACAGTTAATTGAAGTTCATAGAACTTCATCTGAAAAAAAGCATTTTCTGTTTTTTGTAATTTTATTGGATGATTAAATGTGATATGTTAGAGTTGCATTTTAATAAATGGGGTGGGGACTGATTTTTCTAGTATATAATATGGAGCTGTGCTGTTCAATACAGTAGTAACTAGCTAAAAACTAGCATATGTGGCTATTGTACACTTGACATGTGTTCATTTCAAATAGATATTTGCTATAAGTATAAAATCCATGCTAGATTTTGGAGATTTAATACAAATAAGATAAGGTGTGATACGTCATTACATTTTGTTTAAATCATATGTTGAAATGATAATATTTTAGGTATAGTAGGTAAAACCAAATTAGAATTAATTTCAGTAGCTTTTAAATGTTCTGATTATGGCTGTTGGAAAATTTTAAATTACATATCTGCTTACATTGTATTTCTGTGAGTCAGCACTTACATAGAGAAGAGAGATTTTTAGATGGATTAAAGGAGAAGAAGCTTTTGCTTCTTGGGCTATCCAAAAAAGCTAGTCAGCTGCTGGTCCTTCATCAGGGAAATGACAGTGTCGTTGTGCTGTGGTCAGGCCTTCATGTCACATTTTGCCGCTTGTGCCTTATTGTGTTTGACCCATCTCAGGTGCTCCATGAATATGTGTTGAATTGATAATGACTTGCAGTTGTATTTCACTGGCTTATGAATCAGGAATTTTGAGTTTTGTCTTCAGCTCTGCCTCTAACTAGCTCTGTGACCTTGCACAAATCACATCCCCTTTGCCTGTCTCAGTTTTTTTCCTTTCCTTCGCTTTTTCCTAAAATAAGTGAATTTAATATGGTGATTAAATAATTTTCAGTTCAGACATGCTGTGGTTCTATTGTGTGGCTCTATATTGCTAGTCTACAAGGCAGTTAGAATTTCCATTTCTAAAATGGCACAGAAGTTTTTACTCTAATCAAGATGATTTTAGTTTGCGTGTGTCTGCCCCCTGAGACTGATTATTCCTTTTTTCTTGAATATGTTAACACAGTCAGGTTCTGGAACCTTCAAGGAACAACCCTTCTGTGATCCTTACCTGATAAGTAAAATATCCCCCCCCCCATCTCTCTCTTGTCCCTTTACAAGGTACAACATTTTAATTATTAGCCATGCTGGCATTTTAACTTTGATTTTGCATTAGAATATGTCTGATGTGTCACAGGAAGAGCTGCTTAGCCCAGATGAGCACATTAGGGCTTTGAGGCATAGTGATAGCTTACCAGAGTCATCTGATGCCTTCGTTTATTACTCTGTAGAATCCATTTGGTAATACCCTATACATTCCCGCTGACCTATGTGAAGGAAAGTTCTGCTCTGGCACCCATACTTTCAAATGAGAGATAATGAATGAAACTGAGCAGTATGCACCCAGAAAGAAAAGGGTCTCTTGAGGAGCTTGTTTAACACAACTTGTTACTTTCTATTCATACTTCAAGCCTTACTATCTGTGTTGGTCCATCCACATTCCCCACCTCCCTGTTTTGCCACCGATGTCCCCTAACAATGGAGGGGACTAGAATCACTGCTGTACTTAGAACTCTCCAAGGAGTATAGATTGCTTCTTTCTATATACTAAATAATTCTTTGGCTTTGTCAGACTTAGATCCTTTTACCAAAGAGCTAGCAGTTGAGTAGATGTCATATATAGATACAAGGAACATACACAATGAAATGCCATTAGAATTTAGAGAAGACAGGCTAGAGGCATTAAGGAAGGGTTTTGGAATATTCATGCTGGTCTTATAAGGATCAGTAACAATTAAACATGGGGGGGGTGGGAGGTAAAGGATTAAAGGCAGGAGGAATAACGTAAAAAAGGCAGAGGTGGGAGTCAAGTTAATGGAACAGCAAATACTCCTGTTTGGATGGATCACAGATTACAATGTTGATGAAATGGAATTCGTCACATCATTTTAGAGTTGTGAGGGACCTCTAATGGAAACACTGCAGATTTGAAAGATATCAAACATCATGGCAAGAACCATGGACATTATCTTCAATTAGTATGACCCTCCAACTCAAAGTTGGCTGCTGTAGAAAATACTGTGGCTCTCCACTCAGATTCTAATCTCAAGTCTCTGCCATCTGCAACAGAGAATTAGAAACCATTTCAAAAGCAACTACTGTTGTGCTACTCTACTGTGTGCTAGCATCACAACATCTGACCATTGGGGCCAGAGCTACTCATTATGAGCTGGATCCTATCAGACCTCCCAATCCATATGGACTGGCACACCCAGCAGGAATCCATTGTAAAATTGAAGTACAGTTCTTTCTTGACTTGCGATGGGGTTACATCCCAGTAAACCCCACTGTAAGTGAAAATATTGTAAGTCAAAAATGCATTTAATACACCTTACCTACCGAACATCAGAGCTTAGCCTAGCCTACCTTAAATGTGCTCAAAACACATTAGCCTACAGTTGGGCAAAATCAGCTACCACATTGTATAATAAAATGTTGAGTATCTCATGTACTTTATTGAATACTGTGTTGAAAGTGAAAAGCAGAATGGTTGTTCAGGTATAGAATAGCTGTACGTGTACAGGCTGTTTACCCTCATGATTGTGTGACTGACTGGGAGCGGCGGCTCACTGCTGCCACCCAGCATCAGGAGACAGTATCGTCTATATCACTAGCCCCAGAAAGGATCCAATTCAAAATGTAAAATACAGTTTCTATTGAATGTGTATTGCTTTTGCACCATTGTAAATGGAAAAAATCCTAAGTTGAAACATCATAAGTCAGGGACCGTAATACACCCAAGAACAGGATTGAAGAGGGCCAGAGTGCAATGATAAAGCTGCACAAGGGGGTGACCCAGATCTCCATGTCATTCTCCACTGTTGCATTAGTGCCTCCCCTTCGATTCACAGTCACATGGGAGTTCCTTTATGATGAGCTGACAGAGATGACAAAATGATGAGCCTGGTTTCCTGGTCCTGGGTATCATGAGCTAAATTCATATGTTGAATTTGGAGATATCCGAAACCCCAGTGCCTCAGAAAGTGACTGTATTTGGAGATAGTCTTTAAAGAGATAATTACGTTAAAATGAGATCGTTAGGTTGGATTCTAATCCAATATGACTGGTGTCCTTATGAAAAGAGGGAATTAGGTCATAGACACAGGGAGAAGATTATGTGAAGATACAGAGAGAAGACACTCTCTGCAAACCAAGGAGGCCTCAGAACAAATCAACCCTGCCAGCACCTTGATCTTAGACTTCTAGACTCCAGAATAGTGAGGAGATAAATTTCTGTTGTTTAAGCCACTCAGTCTATGGTACTTTGTTATGGCAGCCCTAGAAAACTAATATAACCAGTATGTAGATAAAGCCTAAATAGACTTTTGCTGCACTGCATTTCGCTCAGAGATGGCTTGGAAAGACAGCTATGCGGAGAAATATTCCCAATGGACAGAGTTTTGAGTGAGTCATACATTTTTTGTGGAAAGGGAAGTGTCCTGGATTTAGGATATACTTCAATTCATGAGGAATGTAGAATGGTCTCGCTGGTTGGCCAGATGCCTTGAACCTTAAGTTCTTCAGGTCTAGAAGCTTTGGTTCCCAGAGGGGTATACTTCCAAGAGGTACATAGTAAGGGTCCCATTGAGCTTTAAGCTGTGGTGGACATCTTGTTACATTGGGCTTGTCGTGTCTAGAGAACAGCAAAGAAAGGGATCATCACAAAGGTGTAAGAAATAGTTGTAATTAATGTTTGCTATAGAAAATGGGCTTACCCAGGATTACGACCCCTTCCAGGTCATGAGCCATGGCCAAAAACTGGCCAATACAGGAATGTGAAACCCTAGCCCTCTTGCCCCAATTTGGAACAACTCTGACTGACCAGATCCACGGGTTCAAGCAGAATTGGCTGAGACTTTGGTTTTAAGAGCATTGCGTATCATCTCCTTCTGCCTTAACCTGCCCTTCTCTTTTTCTTACGGGTGGATCTTCTGAGAGCACTTCTCAATAAATATTCAGTAGTAACTTGCTATCTCAGACGATGTTTTTAAGAAAAAAAAATCTAACAGAACGGGTGACTTTGTTTGATTTTTAAAGTACACTTTATTTTTTCAGATCAGTTTTAGATACACAGAAAAATGGAATGAGAGTTATAGAGATCTCCCATATACTCCCTGCCCTCGTACATGTGACTTTGTTTCTCATTTTCACTGAGAAAAGTAGGAACAATCATAAGAGACCTTCCAAATGTTCTTACCACCAAACGCATGAACCTACCCGCGTTTGCACCAATGCACTCTGCATACCCTCCCAGTTAGTGTGTGGGAAACTTATGAGCATCTGTCCAAGGCATTAGATGGCATCCTGTATCCCCAGCTCCAGGACTTTTCTCATCCAACTATCGTGTCTCTTCCTTTCATAATTTTTTTTTATTTCATCATTCCAACGAATACACAAAGATACTGTTACTCTTTCCATTTTTAAGCCAGGAAAACATTCTGACTTTACCATGCCTTTTCTCTGCCTCCTTTGCTTCCATTTCAAACAAAAACCTGAAAAAAACTCTATACTTAACCATCTCCAGTTGCTCTCTTCCTGTTACCTCTTGAAAGTAAAGTGGTTCAATCAGGATGTTATCCTCACTACTGCACTGAAGCCACACTCATCAAGGCCTGCCAGTGACCTCCATCTTGCTTAATCCAATGATCAGTTGCCAGTTCTCATCCTACTCCACCTCTGAACGTCATTTGACATAGTCGATCACTTTTTGAAGTATTTGTTTTTTCACTTGGCTACCAGAATATAACACTTTCTTTGTTTTCCTCCTCCCTTTGTGACTTTTCCTTCCTGTCTCATTTGCTGGCCCTACCCCCATTTTCCCAGACACCCATTCTTCTAAGCCACTAAAAGTGCACCAGGACTCAGTTCTTAGATCTCTATCTTCTCTCACTTTAGATAATCTCATCTAGTCGTACAGCTTCAACTGCCACCTATATGCTGTTGATTCCCATATTTGTATTTGATTCCCAGCTTCTTCCATAAATTCCAGGTTTGTATTTCCAATTAACTGCCTTACATCTCCAACTGGGACCTCTAATAGGCATCTCCATCTTAATATATCCCAAACTGATCTCTTGGATTACCACCACAATCATCTTTTGTACAAATCTGCTAATTCCCCATTTACCTCATTTCAATAAATGAAACACCATTCACCTGATTGCTCAGGTAAAAGCTCCTGAAGTTAGGCTTCTTTATTTCCCTCAGATAAGCCATGCATTCTAGAGGCAAAACCTGTTTTCTCCACCTTCAGGAATACCCAGAACTTTAACATTTCTTATGTTTTCTGCTCTTACCACCCAAGGCCAAGACAGTACTATCTTTCAACTGGACTTTTATAAAGCATCTTAACCGTTCTCCCGGTGTCTGTCCGTGCTCATTACACTCTATCCTCAAGAATGAGATTCTTACTGATATTTTTGGCTAATTTTTCTATTTAGATTTCTATTAGGCATATTAAAGTCTCTCACTCTTAATTCTGAACTTATGTTTTCCTTTCTATAATTCTGTCAAATTGTGCTTTACCTATTTGGTAGGTATGTTATTAGGTAAATCCATATTTTAAAACTGTCGTATCTTCCTGATGAATTAAACCTTTTCTCATTAGGAAGTTCATCCATTCATTTATTTAACATCTACTTGTGGACTCCTGGGTGGCTCAGTTGGTTAAGCTTCCTACTCCTGATTTCACCTCGGGTCTAGTGCGGAGAGGCTCAGTGCGAAGCCTGCTTGGGATTCTATCTCTTTCCCTCTCTCTCAAAATAAATAAATAAACTTATTAAAAATCTACTTATTATTTATTGAGCATTTACTATGCACCAGGCACTATTTTAGGTGCAGTGACCAAATAGAAAAAAAAAACCCTGCCCTAATGGACCTTACATTTAGATATACTTACAAAAAACTCCGACACATTTAGATACTTTATCACTCAAGTAATAGATTTTGACTTATAATCTGCTTTCTTTTAAAGCAATAGCTCTAATTCTTTTTCCTTTGGCTAGAATTGGTTTGGTAAATGTTTTTTCATCCTTTTGCTTTTGGCATTTATATTTTAGATGTCTCTTGTAAACAGCATGTACTTGGAATTTTTGTTGTTATACTTGGAATTTTTAATCCTGCCTGAAAATATTGGCCTTTTAACTAGATAATTTAATTCAATTAAAATTAATATAATTACTGATATATTTGCATTTATATCTTACCAGATAATTTTGTTCTTTTATTTGCTGGAACTATTTTATATTTCTTTCCTTCTTTCATGATTTCTCTTGGATCAAGTTTTTTCATATTTCCACTTTTTTCTTTCTACCAGTTTATGGTACACAATTTTTCTATTTTTTTTTATTTTTTATTTATTTTTATTTATATATGAAATTTATTGTCAAATTGGTTTCCATACAACACCCAGTGCTCATCCCAAAAGGTGCCCTCCTCAATACCCATAACCCACCCTCTCCTCCCTCCCACCCCCCATCAACCCTTAGTTTGTTCTGAGTTCTCAACAGTCTTTTATGCTTTGGCTCTCTCCCACTCTAACCTCTTTTTTTTTTTTTCCTTCCCCTCCCCCATGGGTTCCTGTTAAGTTTCTCAGGATCCACATAAGAGTGAAACCATATGGTATCTGTCTTTCTCTGTATGGCTTATTTCACTTAGCATCACACTCTCCAGTTCCATCCACGTTGCTACAAAAGGCCATATTTCATTTTTTCTCATTGCCACGTAGTATTCCATAGTGTATATAAACCACAATTTCTTTATCCATTCATCAGTTGATGGACATTTAGGCTCTTTCCATAATTTGGCTATTGTTGAGAGTGCTGCTATGAACATTGGGGTACAAGTGCCCCTATGCATCAGTACTCCTGTGTCCCTTGGATAAATTCCTAGCAGTGCTATTGCTGGGTCATAGGGTAGGTCTATTTTTAATTTTCTGAGGAACCTCCACACTGCTTTCCAGAGCGGCTGCACCAATTTGCATTCCCACCAACAGTGCAAGAGGGTTCCCGTTTCTCCACATCCTCTCCAGCATCTAGAGTCTCCTGATTTGTTCATTTTGGCCACTCTGACTGGCGTGAGGTGATACCTGAGTGTGGTTTTGATTTGTATTTCCCTGATAAGGAGCGAC
>NW_024420501.1:4709799-4711236 GCF_014898765.1 Herpailurus yagouaroundi
TTTCTCCACATCCTCTCCAGCATCTATAGTCTCCTGATTTGTTCATTTTGGCCACTCTGACTGGCGTGAGGTGATACCTGAGTGTGGTTTTGATTTGTATTTCCCTGATAAGGAGCGACGCTGAACATCTTTTCATGTGCCTGTTGGCCATCCGGATGTCTTCTTTAGAGAAGTGTCTATTCATGTTTTCTGCCCATTTCTTCACTGGGTTATTTGCTTTTCGGGTGTGGAGTTTGGTGAGCTCTTTATAGATTTTGGATACTAGCCCTTTGTCCGATATGTCATTTGCAAATATCTTTTCCCATTCCGTTGGTTGCCTTTTAGTTTTGTTGGTTGTTTCCTTTGCTGTGCAGAAGCTTTTTATCTTCATAAGGTCCCAGTAATTCACTTTTGCTTTTAATTCCCTTGCCTTTGGGGATGTGTCGAGTAAGAGATTGCTACGGCTGAGGTCAGAGAGGTCTTTTCCTGCTTTCTCCTCTAAGGTTTTGATGGTTTCCTGTCTCACATTCGGGTCCTTTATCCATTTTGAGTTTATTTTTGTGAATGGTGTGAGAAAGTGGTCTAGTTTCAACCTTCTGCATGTTGCTGTCCAGTTCTCCCAGCACCATTTGTTAAAGAGACTGTCTTTTTTCCATTGGATGTTCTTTCCTGCTTTGTCAAAGATGAGTTGGCCATACGTTTGTGGGTCTAGTTCTGGGGTTTCTATTCTATTCCATTGGTCTATGTGTCTGTTTTTGTGCCAATACCATGCTGTCTTGATGATGACAGCTTTGTAGTAGAGGCTAAAGTCTGGGATTGTGATGCCTCCTGCTTTGGTCTTCTTCTTCAAAATTCCTTTGGCTATTCGGGGCCTTTTGTGGTTCCATATGAATTTTAGGATTGCTTGTTCTAGTTTCGAGAAGAATGCTGGTGCAATTTTGATTGGGATTGCATTGAATGTGTAGATAGCTTTGGGTAGTATTGACATTTTGACAATATTTATTCTTCCAATCCATGAGCAGGGAATGTCTTTCCATTTCTTTAAATCTTCTTCAATTACCTTCATAAGCTTTCTGTAGTTTTCAGCATACAGATCCTTTACATCTTTGGTTAGATTTATTCCTAGGTATTTTATGCTTCTTGGTGCAATTGTGAATGGGATCAGTTTCTTTATTTGTCTTTCTGTTGCTTCATTGTTAGTGTATAAGAATGCAACTGATTTCTGTACATTGATTTTGTATCCTGCAACTTTGCTGAATTCATGTATCAGTTCTAGCAGACTTTTGGTGGAGTCTATCGGATTTTCCATGTATAATATCATGTCATCTGCAAAAAGCGAAAGCTTGACTTCATCTTTGCCAATTTTGATGCCTTTGATTTCCTTTTGTTGTCTGATTGCTGATGCTAGAACTTCCAGCACTATGTTAAACAACAGCGGTGAGAGTGGGCATCCCTGTT
>NW_024420501.1:4711336-4807220 GCF_014898765.1 Herpailurus yagouaroundi
TTGAGGATGATGTTAGCTGTGGGCTTTTCATAAATGGCTTTTATGATCTTTAAGTATGTTCCTTCTATCCCGACTTTCTCAAGGGTTTTTATTAAGAAAGGGTGCTGGATTTTGTCAAAGGCCTTTTCTGCATCGATTGACAGGATCATATGGTTTTTCTCTTTTTTTGTGTTAATGTGATGTATCACGTTGATTGATTTGCGAATGTTGAACCAGCCCTGCATCCCAGGAATGAATCCCACTTGATCATGGTGAATAATTCTTTTTATATGCCGTTGAATTCGATTTACTAGTATCTTATTGAGAATTTTGGCATCCATATTCATCAGGGATATTGGCCTGTAGTTCTCTTTTTTTACTGGGTCTCTGTCTGGTTTAGGAATTAAAGTAATACTGGCTTCATAGAATGAGTCTGGAAGTTTTCCTTCCCTTTCTATTTCTTGGAATAGCTTGAGAAGGATAGGTATTATCTCTGCTTTAAACGTCTGGTAGAACTCCCCTGGGAAGCCATCTGGTCCTGGACTCTTATTTGTTGGGAGATTTTTGATAACCGATTCAATTTCTTCGCTGGTTATGGGTCTGTTCAAGCTTTCTATTTCCTCCTGATTGAGTTTTGGAAGAGTGTGGGTGTTCAGGAATTTGTCCATTTCTTCCAGGTTGTCCAATTTGTTGGCATATAATTTTTCATAGTATTCCCTGATAATTGTTTGTATCTCTGAGGGATTGGTTGTAATCATTCCATTTTCATTCATGATTTTATCTATTTGGGTCATCTCCCTTTTCTTTTTGAGAAGCCTGGCTAGAGGTTTGTCAATTTTGTTTATTTTTTCAAAAAACCAACTCTTGGTTTCGTTGATCTGCTCTACAGTTTTTTTAGATTCTATATTGTTTATTTCTGCTCTGATCTTTATTATTTCTCTTCTTCTGCTGGGTTTAGGCTGCCTTTGCTGTTCTGCTTCTATTTCCTTTAGGTGTGCTGTTAGATTTTGTATTTGGGATTTTTCTTGTTTCTTGAGATAGGCCTGGATTGCAATGTATTTTCCTCTCAGGACTGCCTTCGCTGCGTCCCAAAGCGTTTGGATTGTTGTATTTTCATTTTCGTTTGTTTCCATATATTTTTTAATTTCTTCTCGAATTGCCTGGTTGACCCACTCATTCGTTAGTAGGGTGTTCTTTAACCTCCATGCTTTTGGAGGTTTTCCAGACTTTTTTCTGTGGTTGATTTCAAGCTTCATAGCATTGTGGTCTGAAAGTATGCATGGTATGATTTCAATTCTTGTAAACTTATGAAGGGCTGTTTTGTGACCCAGTATATGATCTATCTTGGAGAATGTTCCATGTGCACTCGAGAAGAAAGTATATTCTGTTGCTTTGGGGTGCAGAGTTCTAAATATATCTGTCAAGTCCATCTGATCCAATGTCTCATTCAGGACCCTTGTTTCTTTATTGACCGTGTGTCTAGATGATCTATCCATTTCTGTAAGTGGGGTGTTAAAGTCCCCTGCAATTACCACATTCTTATCAATAAGGTTGCTTATGTTTATGAGTAATTGTTTTATATATTTGGGCGCTCCGGTATTCGGCGCATAGACATTTATAATTGTTAGCTCTTCCTGATGGATAGACCCTGTCACTATTATATAATGTCCTTCTTCATCTCTTGTTACAGCCTTTAATTTAAAGTCTAGTTTGTCTGATATAAGTATGGCTACTCCAGCTTTCTTTTGGCTTCCAGTAGCATGATAAATAGTTCTCCATCCTCTCACTCTCAATCTAAAGGTGTCCTCAGGTCTAAAATGAGTCTCTTGTAGACAGCAAATAGATAGGTCTTGTTTTTTTATCCATTCTGATACCCTATGTCTTTTGGTTGGCGCATTTAATCCATTTACATTCAGTGTTATTATAGAAAGATGTGGGTTTAGAGTCATTGTGATGTCTGTATGTTTTATGCTTGTAGTGATGTCTCTGGTACTTTGTCTCACAGGGTCCCCCTTAGGATCTCTTGTAGGGCTGGTTTAGTGGTGACAAATTCCTTCAGTTTTTGCTTGTTTGGGAAGACCTTTATCTCACCTTCTATTCTAAATGACAGACTTGCTGGATAAAGGATTCTCGGCTGCATATTTTTTCTGTCTAGCACACTGAAAATCTCGTGCCAATTCTTTCTGGCCTGCCAAGTTTCAAAAGAGAGATCAGTCACGAGTCTTATAGGTCTCCCTTTATATGTGAGGGCACGTTTACCCCTTGCTGCTTTCAGAATTTTCTCTTTATCCTTGTATTTTGCCAGTTTCACTATGATATGTCGTGCAGAAGATCGATTCAAGTTAGTCTGAAGGGAGTTCTCTGTGCCTCTTGGATTTCAATGCCTTTTTCCTTCCCCAGTTCAGGGAAGTTCTCAGCTATTATTTCTTCAAGTACCCCTTCAGCACCTTTCCCTCTCTCTTCCTCCTCTGGGATACCAATGATGCGTATATTATTTCTTTTTAGTGTATCACTTAGTTCTCTAATTTTCCCCTCATACTCCTGGATTTTTTTCTCTCTCTTTTTCTCAGCTTCCTCTTTTTCCATAACTTTATCTTCTAGTTCACCTATTCTCTCCTCTGCCTCTTCAATCCGAGCTGTGGTGGTTTCCATTTTGTTATGCATTTCGTTTAAAGCGTTTTTCACCTCCTCGTGACTGTTCCTTAGTCCCTTGATCCCTGTAGCAAGAGATTCTCTGCTGTCAGCTATACTGTTTTCAAGCCCAGTGATTAATTTTATGACTATTATTCTAAATTCACTTTCTGTTATATTATTTAAATCCTTTTTGATCAGCTCATTAGCTGTTGTTATTTCCTGGAGATTCTTCTGAGGGGAATTCTTCCGCTTGGTCATTTTGGATAGTCCCTGGCGTGGTGAGGACCTGCAGGGCACTTCCCCTGTGCTGTGGTGTATAACTGGAGTTGGTGGGCGGAGCCGCAGTCCGACCTGATGTCTGCCCCCAGCCCACCGCTGGGGCCACAGTCAGACTGGTGCGTGCCTTCTCTTCCCCTCTCCTAGGGGCGGGATTCACCGTGGGGTGGGGTGGCCCGTCTGGGCTACTTGCACACTGCCAGGCTTGTGATGCTGGGGATCTGGCGTCTTAGCTGGGGTGGGTAGGCAAGGTGCACAGGGGCAGGAGGGGCAGGCTTAGCTTGCTTCTCCTTAGGTGATCCACTTCAGGAGGGGCCCTGCGGCAGCGGGAGGGAGTCAGATCCGCTGCCGGAGGTTTGGCTCCGCAGAAGCGCAGAGTTGGGTGTTTGCACGGAGCGAGCAAGTTCCCTGGCAGGAACTGGTTCTCTTTGGGATTTGGGCTGGGGGATGGGCGGGGGAGATGGCGCTGGCGAGCGCCTTTGTTCCCCACCAAACTGAGTTCTGTCGTCAGGGGGTCAGCAGCTCTCCCTCCCTTTGTCCTCCAGCCTTCCTGCTTTCGGAGCAGAGCTGTTAACTTATGACCTCCCAGATGCTAAGTCGCGCTTGCTGTCGGAACACAGTCTGTCCGGCCTCTCCGCTTTTGCCAGCCGGACTCGGGGGCTCTGCTTTGCCGCCCCTCCACCCCGGCTCCCTCCCGCCAGTCCGTGGAGCGCGCACCGCCTCGCCGCCCTTCCTACCCTCTTCCGTGGGCCTCTCGTCTGCGCTTGGCTCCGGCGACTCCGTTCTGCTAATCCTCTGGCGGTTTTCTCCAATTTTTCTATTTTTAGTGATTACCCTATAAATGACAACATGAATGCTTCACTTTTCAAAGTCTAAAGATAATAAATATATTTCTCTTCCTTGTGACTATTTAGGGACCATAGAATACCAGCTACACTTAAATTCTTTAAATTTACACACTATAGGGTCAGCTGGGTGCTCAGTCGGTTGAGTGTCTGACTTCAGCTCAGGTCATGATCTCGCGGTTCGTGAGTTCGAGCCCCGCGTCGGGCTCTGTGCTGACAGCTCAGAACCTGGAGCCTGCTTCCGATGCTGTGTCTCCCTCTCTCTACCCCTTCCCCACTCATGCTCTGTCTCTCTCTCTGTCTCTCAAAGATGAATAAATGTTAAAAAAAAATTTAAACTTACACACTATAGTTGCTAAATAATTTTTTTTTTATGATGAGCCTTTCATTTTCCTCAGAAAATTATTGTTTGGTATTCTTTGAGACCCAAATGTATGGTAACTTTCTCCAAAGATAATTTTTGTTTTTTTGCTTCTGTCACGTGTCTAGGGCTACTACCCATATTTCATGGCTTATGTTTTCTGGAAAGCTATTTAGGCAATATGAATTTGGGTTTCTAATGCATATTAGGGCCAGCTTTTCATTGAAAAATCTATGGGTGCCCCACCAACATCTATATGCATTTGTAAGGCCATTTTCTTTGCTGTAAATTTATGGGACCTGAGATTTATGGAAGTTCGGTCTCCTATTATATTTCCCATTTTCTGAAGGTCCCAGGCATTGCCTTCTGTTTCCCCCAGCCTCTGAGATCACACAAACAAAGCTCAATTTCTACAGGCTTGGCAACAGAAGTAGTTTCATTGCTTTTGGAAATCCTGTCTTCGTTTATGTTTTGGCTTGTTAAATTCTTACTCTCTTTCCAGTTTTCCTGTATTTTTAAGAAGATTGGCTTTTAAATGTTTATTTACTTTTGAGAGACGGATAGAGCTCAAGTGGGAGAGGGACGGAGACAGAGAGGGAGACACAGAATCTGAAGCAGGCTCAAGGCTCTGAGCTGGCAGCACAGAGCCTGACACGGGACTCGAACTCACAAGCCGTGAGATCATGACCTGCGCCAAAGTCAGACGCTTAACGGACTGAGCCACCCAGGTTCCCCAAGATTGTTTTTAATCAACATTTTCACTTAATTTTAGCAGGATGTTGGTCTTCTCAACCAGATATACTAATGGAAAGAGGAGTCTCTCAAATGGTCTATTCTCCCTGTACAAGCTACAGTGTTATTCCTAAAATGTAAACCTCATTATGTTATTTCCCTGATAAAATCCCCCAGTAGCCTTCTGTCACACCTAAAATAAAATCCAATGTCTTTATCATGAATTACAGAGTCTGATGTGATCAGGTCTCCCACTGACTCCTCCTCATAATCTCCCAGCATTCTCTGCAATGCTCACCCCTTTGTAGACACACTGGTCTCCTAGAACATTCATAGAACATTCTATTGCTAGAATATGCCTCTTGCCTCAGGGCCTTTGCACTTTGTTTTCTGGACATCCACATGGCTCTTTTCCTTCATTTCACTCTGCTCAAGTGTTACTTCCACAGAGAGGTATTTTCTGACCACTTTTTCTGAATTAGTGTATCTTTGCCACATTTTTGTTCTCTGCTTTATTTTTCTTTATAGCACTTGTCACAACATGACATTATATTGTATATAACTTCACCAATTTCATCTTCTCTCTGTACCCAAAAGAGGGTAAGATGGTTGATCCCAGAGCCATGGTTTCCCCGCTGTACCCTAAACATTTAAAACAGGGCTTTTCAATGTCAACAGGATTTGTTAACCAATTATTGACATTTTGAACCACATAATTATTTATTGTGGATGGCTGTCCTGTACCTTGGAGGATATTTAGCAGGATCCCTGGCCTTTACCCACTAGGCGCCAGTAGCATACCCCCTGTTGAGATAACCCAAAATGTCCCAAGGCTTTGCCAAACATCCCCTATGGGATAAAACCAGCCCTGGTTGGGAGCCACCAACCTAGGACAGCTCCTGAAACAATAATTATTCATTAATAAATGAGGACTTATAGGTTTGAATCACAATTTTCCCCCTCACTATCTGTGTAACTTTGAGTCTGTAAAATAGCAGTCATAATAATCAGCTTATAGTTTATCTGGGAGGATTAAAGACAAAAAATGCATATAAAGCATTTATCAGAGTGTTTGACACATAATACTCAGCAAATGTTGTTTTTATGATTTTTCGTATCCTTTAAGATCTAGATCAAATATCACCTTTTATCTGAAGCTTTCTGTGATTTCTTGCTAACAAAATTCTCTCTTGTGAATTCTACTAAAACTTTGTCTTTAATAGACCATGGCACATCAATTTTAATTATTTGCTTTAGTGTCTGTTTCTTCTAGTGGACTGTGAACTACTCTTCAGGAAAAGGGAGAGTGTCATATTTGTCTTGGTATCTCTTGAGCTTACGAAGCATTTGACACAACTTAAAGAAAATATATTAAAACACGTTCCCTCTCCTTTAGAATGGAGGAGATTGAAACCCATGAAGATGATGGGTCATTAGGGAAGGTCTCATCATTGATCTTTGTTTAATGGGAAGCTTCTTTCCTAC
This sequence comes from Herpailurus yagouaroundi, assembly GCF_014898765.1. Classification (NCBI taxonomy): domain Eukaryota; kingdom Metazoa; phylum Chordata; class Mammalia; order Carnivora; family Felidae; genus Herpailurus; species Herpailurus yagouaroundi. The sequence goes on from NW_024420501.1 coordinate 4,717,649, forward strand.
CCTGGGTAGAGTAAAGTCAAGTATCAACCAAGAGCAGCAGGGCAATTAGATGCAGAACTGACATTAAGTGGAGTTACCTCATCTCCCCACATTAACCTCCAAAGAGAACAATAGAATTAGAGAAATGGACCTCCAAAGCCATGGTGTCAAACCCCTAGTCACAGGACCAGGGAACCAGAAGTTATATGTGTAATGTAAAAATATTTCTCCTGAGAATATTCTATGGAAGCTAGCCATAGGAAACAATTATTCCCTTTAATGAGCCTACAAACTTTACATAGATTCCATAGAGAGGCAGTAGAACATGGGAAGAAAGAATTATGATGAAATATTCACATAGACCCAGGTTTGAAACTTAGCTTTACCTTTCACTAGCTGTGTGACCTTAGACAAGCTACTTAACTTCTTGAGGCCTCAATAACCTCATTGTGAAACAGGAAATAATAAGAGTACCCAATTCATAGAGCTTGTTTGAGGATTAAAAAGCATAGTGTCTATAGCAAAGAAACAACCTAAGTATCTGTCAACAGATAAACGGATAAAGAAAATGTTATATTATATATATTATGGTATATGTAATATATAATGGAATGTTTTCCAGCCACGGTACAGAAGGAAATGTTTGTGACAATATGAATGAACCTTGAAATAAATCATAAAGAAAGTAGACTGGTGCTCACCAGGCTCTGGGGGTTAGGGGAAATGGGGCGATGTTGGTCAAAGGGTACAAACTTCCAATTATAACATGGGGGTCTAGTATACAGCATGGTAATTATAGTTAACAATACTGTATAATATACTTGAAAGTTGCTAAGAGAGTTGCGTAAATTTCTTCAACACAAAAAATAAATAATAATCATGTGACGTAATGAAGGTGTTTGCTTATGCTGTGATGGTAATCATTTTGGAATATATGTATATCAAGTCAAAATGTTACACACGTTAAACTTACACAGTATCATGTGCAAATTACACCTCAACAAAGCTGCAGGATAAAGGATATCACTTAAAGCTGTGGTCTGCCTGGAACACAGTATGTGCCTAAAAATGACAGCCTATGCATATTGGTGACTTAGTATTTCAAATTGCCTGAGACAGGGATTTATTTCATTGGATTCTTCTCTACTTGCCACCCCTCTTCAGTTTTCCAAACTTATATTCACTCTCAATATATAATAAATGATACAGAATCAGGATTTTGTAAACTAGAAAGGAAATTAGGTGGGAAATATTTAAGTGAAGAGGACATTAGTACAGTTTTACTCAAATACTCTTACAATTTTTTTCAAAAAGGCTCTAGTTTTTCATGACTATAATAAACATAAACTGTAATGATTACCATGAGAAGTTCTAAAGAATAGCATTGTATATAAAATAAACAGTGAGTTATGGTTGTGGCTTAGGTTTTTGTTTTTTTTTTAATTTTTTGTTTTTCAATGTTTATTTATTTTTGGGACAGAGAGAGACAGAGCATGAACGGGGGAGGGGCAGAGAGAGAGGGAGACACAGAATGGGAAACAGGCTCCAGGCTCCGAGCCATCAGCCCAGAGCCTGACGCGGGGCTCGAACTCACGGACTGCGAGATCGTGACCTGGCTGAAGTCGGACGCTTAACCGACTGCGCCACCCAGGCGCCCCAGGTTATGGTTGTGGCTTAGGTTTTAAAGCCAGTTTCACACTAAACACCTTTGCCTTTGTTCTTCATTTTCTAGCGAGAAAGAACTATCTTTCCCACTAACCAAAGGTGCTAGTTTCCCTTTTTCTAAGCCTGCCCTTTCCCTGACTTAGGTAGCACACAGAAGAAATTACTCAGGGGGGAGAAAAGGCTGTAATTTCTGGGTCCTTTTATGCTAATCTCAACCCACAGCGCAAAGCTTTTGACTAGTGTGAAACTCCATGATTTGTTTCTTCAATGAAAACTTGCAAGGGTTTTTGCTTTTGTTTTTCCTCATTTGTTTTTTTAACCGCATACTACCTATTGCCCCAACCTCCCTACCACCATTGCTCCCATCAATACCCTAAATAGGGTATTAGAAAATGAAATGTATGGGGGTGCCTGGGTGGCTCAGTCGGTTAAGCTTCCGGCTTTGGCTCAGGTCAGGATCTCACGGCTCGTGAGTTGGAGCCCCGCGTCGGGCTCTGTGCTGACAGCTCGCAGCCTGAAGCCTGATTCGGATTCTGTGTCTCCCTCTCTCTGCCCAAACTCTGTTCCCCCGCTCGAAGTCTGTCTCTGTCTCTCTCTCAAAAATAAACATTAAAAAAAAGAAAATTAAAAAAAAAGAAAATGAAATGTATGGAACAAGTAGGTCTGACTCTCCCAATTACAGACTGTCCTCAAAAACTAATTTGAAATTAGATTCATAAAATCACAACTTATGTATAAACTTACGGTTTTAAAATGCATTAATGAGAGAGATTAGAAAAGATATTTTTTTGAGAAATTTAAAGTGTATCTATCAAGACACATAAACTACAGTTCTGGTAGATGTCGCATAAAGTCAGCTCTGAAAAAGTAAAATATATTTCTCATAAATAGTCAATGAGATTGATTTTTTTTTTCCTTTTACAGTTTTCGCAGTAGGAGCCATGATCATTGTAATGCATATGGCCTGGTACATAGTAGCATCTCAATACAAGTTTGTTGCGCATATGGATGTTAGAATAAATAGAATAATGCAACATTATGGCTAGGCGCGAAAAAAGTACCACATACACAGACATTCACACTGAAAATAAATATTTATTCCAAGTGTATTGAAATATTATTGACTATATTCCTTATGCTGTACTTTTCATCTTTGTGACTTATTTATTTTATAATTGGAAGTTTGTGCCTTTTGATCTCCTTTATCTATTTCACCCATCCCACTGCACTGCACTGAGTAATGTATGGAATTGTTGAATCACTGTGTCATACACCTGAAACTAATATAATATTGCATGTTAATTATACTTCAGTTTAAGAAGGAAAAAATAAAAGTGCAGTGATTATATACATAATAGTGATTATATCCTATAAGATATTAGCCAAAAATCCAGTGACGTAGAGTTTTATTTATAATATATCTTAGAGATGTTATATTTTATTTGTAGTATATCTTGGAGATGTTTTCAAAGGGTTGACGTGAGGACAGCAAATAGCAGAGAAATATATAGAATATGATTCGATTTTAAAAAGTGACTACTGAACTTCCACTTCTGCCCATGAAGAAATAACCAATGCAGACCTTTCCATACCTACACAGACAACTAGAAAACTAGAAAACATACATTTGAAATAATCTTGTACCAGATATCAGGACAATGGGCAGTGCAGGACTGTGATCACTAAGAGAAACAGAAAAAAATGAGGTGAGCTGTGCAATCGCTCTAGCACAGGAGAGAAGAACCCAAGTGAACCACTGTTGTTTCACTAAATTGAAGAGTAGAAAGGGGAATTGGGGTAAATTGAAACAATTGGAATTTGCATAGCAGAAGAATGGAGAGGAGGGAGCTATGCAGAAAAGGAGCTGCAGCAATCTTTATGAGGGCCTTCGGAATCTTTGGCCGACTGCTGATCAGCACATTTGTAGGATGAGTTCCATGAGACCAGAGAAAGAGTGACCGCTTGTGAGTCACCGGTTGAAAAATTCCCAGAACTCACTGTCACGGCCCTCTAGGAACATACCTATAGATGCAGAGGTTGGGTTTATTACTGATTGCAGTGGAGGAGAATGAACACCGAGGTATCTGGTTCATTCTGACAACAGAGAGTGTTAGGACATGCAGGGTTTGGGCTTTGGTGGGGTGATTTGGAAGAGGGTCTAAGGAGTGGGGGTTTGCTCTAGATAGAATGCTGTCAGAAGATAGGGACAATGCTATGGCTGGGTATCAAAATAAATCTTATGTAGAGGAAAGGCAGGGGAGAACAAATCTGAAGCTGTAATTGGACAAATCAGTAGCACTCATGTTAGCAGGGAGGGCGATGTCCATATTTTGTGGCTTATATAGAGATCCGATTTTTGTCTGTGCTTAGACAAACTTATAAAATGGCTTTGTTTTATCTCACTTTATCATCGTCTGAAATTGGTGTTCTGTGAGATCATTTATGTCCCACAAGAGAATAATATGGCTTAGCTGTGAGTGCCAGGCCAGCTTCTAATAGCACTGAGGCCTGTAAGTGTCAGGCCAATTCTCAGATGTCAAAAAATGGGGGTTTTTTTTGGTTTTGGTTTTGGTTTTTTTTTTAATTTTCTACACATAGGATTGAAAAGTCTTTAAAACCTACTAGGCTACTGGAGACTCACTCTAGCAAAGCTTAAAAACAGACCTTAAAATCAAGATGTAAAAAATCAAATTAAAAAATCCTTTAAATCAAAATCCAAAACTCTTCATTTAACTGCCTAGCAAAACAAACGGAACAGCAAATTGTGAGCTATAACAAGAAGGAAATTGTAGATAATGGAGTTAGCTGACAAGGGCTTTATAAGAGTTATTTAAAATAATGTAGCTTTGTTTTAAATTTTAAAGAAAAACATGAACATAATGAGGAGATAAATGGAAAACAAAACATGAGAGTTTGGAGCTAAAACACACACTGTCTGAAATTAGAAACTAAGTGGATGAAATTTCCAGAACATTAGGCACTGCAAAACAAAAAAATTAAAAAAAAAAAAACTAAACCAAGGTAAAATTAGAAAATTCAGTTGGTGACAACAGAATCTGACTGTATTACAAATGTCTTAAATAACTTCAGTGAAGAAGGTGGGGGGAAAGGTGGATATGAATCGAGTCTATAAGACTAAACGCAAAAAGTTTCATATAGATACTGCACTCTATTGGATAACATCATTTCCCACTGGGGTACAGACCAACAATTCTGAAGCCATTTGACATGCATACTGGGACTGAACAATGAAGCAAATAGATGATGGAGTTGGGACTCAAGTTTCTCACTGTTGGAACGGGAGATTGCAGACAAGCAGAAGGCTAGAATGATACATATGGTAATGGGTTCAAGTTCAAGACATCAGTATAAACTCAGGTTTAGCTAACATAGATATACATGGCTGCATATAGAAATATTTGTAGATACAGATATATACACAGTTGAGTTTACATACGTATATACTTTCTCACTGTATCCACTGAGAGTGCCTAGAATTGATGACAACTGACAAGCAACCAACACACCTGGGACTCAAATCTTGGTTTCTAGTACCATTCTCCAATAAAAGAAACCAGGGCTCCTTGAAAAAATGACTGTTTCGAGGGCTATGGCAGGAAATATACAATATGAGCCTAGAGCAACTTGTAATGCCAGAAAATTTTTAAAAATCTCAAAAGCAAATGGATGGGGGCATGTAAAAAGGACACCGAAACCAACGGAAATAGCCTCCAATGACCAAAGCAGGAACAATATGAAAAAATAATAAATAGTATTGACTTATAATGCAAACTATGCAGTAAAAATCTAGAAATCCATAGTGATATAAATTATTGGGTAAATAAGTGGAAGAAAAGAGACAAATCTCCTATAGAGAACTCCAAATCACGTACGTTGATACTCCCTACTCTAAGGTGGAACCCAATTCCCGTCCCCTTTGAGTGTTGTCTGTACTAAATGATTTGCTTTGAAACTTCACCGTGGAGGTAACTTTACTGTGGAGAAATGTGGCCTACACTACTTTGGCTAGGTGATGAAAGCTAATGGCATTAGCGATGTGTCATGTGCTATCAGGTACCCCGTGGTATTCTTCCCCAGAACTCATAGCCTCAGTCTAAGAATGACAACAGCATCAGAACAAAAAAATCCCAATTGGGGGACATTATGCAAAATACCTCACCAGTACTTCTCACAGGTGTCAAGGTCATCAAAAGCAAGACAAGTCTGAGAAAGAATTAAGAGGAGCCTGAGGAGACATGAGGACTAAATGTCATAGGGTGTCCTGCATGGTATCCTGGAGTGGGAAAAGGACATCAAGTAAAACCTAAGGAATACTGACTAAAGTATTGGCTTTAGTTAATAATAATATATCTATATTGGCTCATGTGTTGTGATATATACACCATTATATGGAAGATATTAACATTAGGGAAAACTGAGTATGGGGTTTTCTTATACGTGAACTTACTGTACTATGTTGACATCTTTACGGTAAATGTAAAACTATCCAAGAAAATGTTTATTAAGCAATTTACAGACCACTAATGACAAGTAGAATAATGTTACATGATTATATATATATATATATATATATATATATTGGGAGTCCAAGAAAGAGAAGGGAGAAAGGTGGAAGCAGAAAATTATTTGAGGACAAATGGATAAAATTTTGTAGATTTGATTTTAAAACTATGAATTTGTAGAACCAAGGAGTTCAATCAAATACAGGAGGATAAAGACAAAGAAAATCAAGCCTAAGGCATCATAACCAAATTGCTAAAATAAGTGTAGGGAAAAAAATTAAAAGCAGGAGAACAAAAAAGACACGTTACATGTAGATGAATAAAAGGAATTATTACACACTTCTTATCAGAAATTATGAAAGCCAGAGCACACTTTGACAAAATTTATAAATGTGCTAAAATCAACAAAACTACCAGCCTAGACCTCTGCATCCAGTGGAAATCTGTTTTGGAGATGAAGAAATACAGAAATTTTCAGCAACATTAAAACAAAAGCAGAGATCAGAAGAAGTCGTGAGGTAAGAGAAATGTAAAAGGAATTCTTTCAGATTGAAGGGGAAAAACATATACCACATAGAAACTTGGATCTGTACAAAGCAAAGGGCCTAAAACAATGAGTATGTATGTAAATTTTGAAGTTATTTTTTTCATTAATTTGGGGGAAAAGATAGACGATACAACTTACCAACATCAGGAATGAAAGGGAGAATGTCCCTGTATACCCTATAGTCGTTCAAAAAATAATATGCACCTCAAACAACTTTATGACCATGCATTAGCAACTTAGATGAAATGGACAATTACTGAAAAACACGATACCTAAATATAATATAGAATTGTAATAGGTCTGCATTGTGTGCCTACATTGATTGCATATGAATATACAATTCATATATACTAAAAACACTGAATAATTTATTTTTAAAAAATAATACTGACATGGGGCGTCTGGGTGGCTCAGTCGGTTGAGCAACCGACTTCGGCTCAGGCCATGATCTCACGGTTTGTGAGTTTGAGCCCCACGTGGGGCTCTGTGCTGACAGCTCAGAGCCTGGAGCCTGCTTCTGATTCTGTGTCTCCCTCTCTCTCTGCCCCTCCCCCGCTCATGCTCTGTCTCTCTCTGTCTCAGAAATAAATAAACATAAAAAATTAAAAAAAATAATACATTAGTAGTATGCTTATCATGATGAGCACTGAGTAAGGTATAGAAGTGTTGAATCACTATATTGTACGCCTCAAACTAACACCGTATGTTAACTACACTGGAATTAAAATTAAAAAAATAGTACTGACATTGTTTTCCTGTTTATACTACATAAATCCTATTAATTCAATTTTTCATACATCTCCCATTAAATTTTGTTATAAAAAAGTGGCGGAGGGGGCGCCTGGGTGGCTCAGTTGGTTAGGCATCCAGCTTCGGCTCAGGTCATGATCTCCCTGCTTATGAGTTCAAGCCCCACCATCAGTCTCTGTGCTGACAGCTCAGAGCCTGGAGCCTGCTTCAGATTCTGTGTCTCCCGCTCTTTGCCTCTCCCCTGCTCATGCTCTGTCTCTCTTTCTCTCAAAAATAATAAATAAAAATTTTAAATATTTTAAGTATTTTTAACCATGATACAAAATATTCAGCATAGCCACTCTTCCTACCTCACCAAGTTTATGAAAAGAGAATAAGTTGTCCTGGTCCAAATCTCTTAAAAAGAAATAGCTGTGCTGAAAAAATAATTCCTGGAGGGAAGTTATGTGTGTAAACTTGCCCTTGAGGCACTTGACTTTGGGGCAGTCAGATTTCAGGAGTCTTGTTTGAAGGCTAGCATTTTTTCTCCTGGTTTTGGCATAGGATAAAAAACCAAGAGCTTTAGTCAGAAAAAGCTGACTGAACTATGAACTTCCTAAGCATGCGACCTTGTTGGAGTTGCCTAACTTGGCCAAGTGTCACTTTCTTGTTTATTAAGTGGACCACAATATCTATCTCTCAGAGTTTGAAAATTAAAGGCATCATTTAAAAATCTAAAACTGATAGATGCTCAATAAATGACAGCAGTTAAGATTAGTTTTACACGATTATTTTCTTGTTTATAGTCGTGCACAGGGCTGGTGCACAGTATTGTGCCCTTAGTGGATCTGTATCTGTTCTAGTTAATGAATGCCATTTCCATAGCTACCAAAATTCTTTCGTGGATAGGGCTTATTAAGCACCGTTGGTGAATGCACTTTTAAACTTAACTCACAAAGTTGACAACTTGAACAAAGTAATTGCCTTTGTATCTGGGGCTAGAGTATAAGAATTGTAAGGGGGCAATTCTGCCTTGCTAAATTTTTGATAATTAGTGTATTGACAGGTTGATTGGCAAAGTTAGTTAGTGATGTGGGTTTTCTTCTTTGTAGTTGAATTAAAATGCAGTTTAATTTAAATGTCATCCAAAATAAATTCTTAAAAAGAACAATTTGCAATGATCCTATTTTGGCACATTATAATTACATCTTTCATATTACTCCTTCATTTCAATCTTCTTTCAGGTAGAAAAGTATAATTTATAAGTTTTTCTTATTATAAATGACGATACAGTTAATCACACAGAAAGAAAAAAAAAGTTGAATTGAGGAATTAACCAACTTACATTCCAAATGAAATTTATTTATTTCTAGTTTGTTATAGAACTATCTTACTGCTCCCTTTGCACTAGCTCTGAGAGTAATGGTGTAAATGGAAAATAAACAATGTGTGATCAAAGGGTGTGGGATCCTGCTTAGAGTCTTTTAACACATAAGATATAGCACCATCACATGCCATGATCTTGCAGGAAACATCAATAGAATCCACTTCTGAAACATACATCTTTTACAACCCAAATCAAAGAGGGTATATGTGAAAAGTCACCTTGTTCTAACGTGGCAAAGTGAAGATTTGAGAACAAGCCTCAGAATAAAATGTCTTCAGTATTGGGCAACAGGGTAAAATTTAGTTCATTTAACATTGACTACCTACCGTGAACAAGGCAGTATGCTAACTATGTCTGAGGTGGGGTTGTGTAAAATAGAGCTGGACAGGACATGACCTTGGTTACCAATAGACTTTCAGTCTAGTAAAAGGTGTAAGCCTTGCATTTTAATTATTTATTTATCTGCTATATTTCAAGTTGTATGTTACATGTTTCTCCATATATTAGCTAATGGTATCTTCAAAACAATCCCAATTAGTGGTTAGAATGAGGCACATTTATGTGTGTGTGTGTGTGTGTGTACACATACATACTAGTAAACGACAGCTGAAATGTGAATCCTGCCTTCATGTTCTAAGTCCAAATGATGTCTCCACTTTACCACAACTTCCTCACTATATTTCATATGTGAAATGTTGTAAGAGAGTGACAATGCAATGTTAAGAATTCAAAGGAAGTAAGCCAATCTCTAATCAGAAGTTTTGGCCATGCTTCATGGAAGAGGGAATCTTTCAACTGGGACTTGAAGGATAGTCATAATTTCAGTAGATAGATATATAATGGAACAGAGGGGGAGAGAACAGTCTGTCAACTAGGAGATATCAAAGATGACAGCCAAATTTGGGGCACAGAGACATAGAGGATAATGGTACCATTAAGCATAATGGGAGACTTAGCCTGGAAAATGAATGGGATAATTGATATTTACCAAGACTGCTTAATTGCTGATGACCTTGTCATCCATTTAAAATACTTTATTAGTCAAAAAATAATCCAAAAACCTATATCACTAAATCTGTACTGGGGCCTACAGCATGGAACTGGAAAACAGATGAGTAAGTAGACTTGAGGGAGAGAAACATTCAGGTAACTAAAGGAAGAAAACTCCAGAAAAGGGAAAAGCAACTTCAAAGACGGAAGTGAGAATGTGCCTAGAGTATTCAAAGAAATTTAAGTGGCCAGTGAAGGAGTAAAGTAATGATTGAGCAAAGTAGTAGGAGATGAGTTCACAGAGGTAACCGGGAGTGAAGAAGGAGGGCTCCTGGTGGGCAGATTATAAAAAGCATTTTGGCAATGGCTTTAACTCTGAGGGTGAGTGTTTTGAGAAAAGGAATGACTTGATGTGACTTGAGATTTATCAGGATGTGTTGAGAGCAGACTGAAGGAAGGAAATGGCTGGAACCAAGAGTCCCAATAGGAAGCTATTGCGATAACCTAGACAAGAGATGATGGTGGCTTGGATAAAGATATTGTCAAAGGGAATAGTGGTAAGTGGATGAATTGTAGATTCTGAAAGTAGAGCCAGCAGGAATTTCTGTCTGATTAGATGTGAGGAGTGAGAGAAAGAAGAGGACTCAAAGGTAACTCCAAGTTTTGTGGCCCAAGCAAGTGGGAGGATGTTGCCATTTACTGAGATGGAAAAGACTGAACGGAGGAAGTTTTGGCAGAGAAGGGGGAATCACCATCTTAGTTTGGGGCATTCGTGTCAAGTTGTGTTAGTCATATGAGTGTTGAGTTCAGGGGAAAAGTCTGTGCCAGAGACACAAATATGGGAGTCATGGGCGTGAAGATGGTATCTAAAGCCATGCGAATGAATGCAATCACCTAGAGAGATGTATTGATAAAGTAGAAATTTTAGTTTTGAGCCCTAAGGATCTTTTTCATTTATTTACAAGTCAGAGAAAAGACCAGCAAAGACTCAGCGAGAGAGACAAGGAAAAGAAGAGGAAACAAGAAGAGTGCAGTGTCCTAGAACCCCGGGGGGGGGGGGGGGGAAGTTTTCTGAGGAGGAGGGAAGAAGCAATTGTGCCAAATGCTGTACAGAGGTTGAATAATATGAGGACTGAGAGTTGAAATTGGATGTAGCAATGTGGATTTTATTAGTGACACTGATAAAAAGTTTAGATGGACTAGTAAGGGTGAGATTCTGATTAGAATGAGTTTATTGGAGAGTGGGTAGAGAGCAAAAGGAAGTAGGGTCAAGGAAGGTTTGGTTTCTGTTTGTTGGGTGGTAATACGGGAGGACTGAGTGTGTTCGTATCCTGATGTAAATAATGTGATGGAGAAGGAAAACCTGATGATCCTGTAAATAAAAGGGATAATTGCCCCAGTTGTGCCCTTCAACTGGCAAGAGAGGATGGGATCCGATGCTTCAGTGGAGAAAGTAGTCCTAACTCGGAGTGAGAATGCCTCATCCAGAGTAACCAGGATTGGGGGGAGTGGCATATGGTCAAATGCAGGTGGGTGGGTAGATGTGGTGCTGCGGGTCTGTGGAAGTTCATGCCTTTGACTGCTTCAGTTACTCCTACATAGGAGATCCAAGATGAGAGCAGACTAAATGTTCGGCTTCTGTATTCATTCCAACCTTCTACAGAAAAAGCTTTAAGTTCTTCCAGTTACTCTTTTAAGTCATGACAAGGCTGAACCTGAGAACGTAATCGCTGAAAAAATGTGAAATAACACCTGGAAAAGTCTCCAGGCAAAAATGTATGATTAACAATGTAACACAATAATGTTAATATTAATAATAATAGCAATAATAATAGCACTCAGTTCTACCTAAGAATTGTTACTTTTCTGGGAATTTGACATAGATATTGTTTGCTTCCCATGATTTTCACCCATCATACTTTTGGCACTTGTAAAGTGGGATCTCTGTGGCTAATGATATACCCAGATTGGTGATGCTAATAGATTTGTGTCATAAAAATTACCCATGCATTCCACAAACATTTTTTGAGGACCTGGTATGTGTCAGATACTGTGCAGGTGACAAAGATAAGTGAAACTCAGTGCCTGCCCTGAAAGAAATATGGTTTGACAGAAATAGTAGGGGAGAGAGACAAGAAAGCAGGCAATTGTAATGTGCATTGTATACACCATGACAAAGTAATAATAGAATATAGTAAGTGTCATGGAAATATGTTGTAACTCATTGTGGAGAGAGTTTACATTGACTCATAAATAGTGATGTTTTGGCTGAATTTTTATCCAATAAAAATTTATACGTTTTTATTATAATAAATAAGATTTTCTCACTGTTTTATAACTATTTACTTCCTTATTTACTATTTATTATTTTTCACATAACAAACATCCTTTTAAACTGTACAATTTAGTGATGTTTACTATATTCACAAAGATGCACTATCAACACCACTAATTCCAGAATATTTTCATCTGCCCCAAGGAAACCCCTTCCTCTCCTTAGCACTTGTCAACTGCTCATTTACTTTCTGTATCTATGGATTTGCCTATTTTGACATTTCATATAAATATGATCATATAACATGTGGCCTTTTGTGTCTAGCTTCTTTGACTTAGCACATAATCTTTTCAACGTTTATCCATGTGGTAGCGTGTATCAGAACTTCTTTCCTTTTTACGACTGAAAATATATGGAATATTTTGATTATTATGAATAATGCTGCTGTGAACACTTGTGTATTAGTTTTGGTGTGACCAAATGTTTTCAGTTCCCCTCTTTTGTTCCTGATTTTAGTCGTTTGAATCTTCTCTATTTTAGTTCAAGTCTAGCTAAAGGCTTGTTGATTTGGGTGATCTTTTCAACAAACCAACTTTTGGTTTTGTTGTTTTTCTCTTTTGTTTTTCTGACCTTTATTTCATTGATTGTTTTACTCTAATTTTTATTATTGTCTTCATTCCAGTTGATTTGGCTTTACTTTGCTCTTATAGGTCCGTAATGTATTAGGTTAGATTATTGATTTGAATTTTTTGCTTTTTTGATTTTTTTAAAAATTTATCTTATAACAACTGGAAGTTTGTACCTTTTGACCACCTTCACTCATTTCATGCACCCACCTAGCTCCCGCCTTGGCAACCACCATTCTTTGTATTTATGAATTCATTTTATGTTTGTTTTATTTCATTTTTTTTCTTTAGATTCCACACGTAAGTGAGATTTGTCTTTCTCTGCCTGACTTTTCTCACTTAGTATAATGTCCTTTAGGTGTATTCATGTTGTCACCAGTGACAGGATTTCCTTCTTTTTATGGCTGAATAATATTCCATTGTATATACCCACCACATTTTCTTTCTCCATTCATCCACTGATGGACACTTAGGTTGTTTCCATGTTTCGGCTATTGTAAACAATGCTGCAATGAACATGGGGGCGCAGATATCTTTTTGAGTTTGTGTTTTTGTTTCCTTCAAATAGATACCCAGAAGTAAAATTACTGGATCATATGATAGTTCTATTTTTAATTATTTTGAGGAATCTACATACTGTTTTCCATAGGGGCTGCGCCAATTTACGTTCCCACCCAACAGCACACAATGGTTTCCTTTTCTCCATATTCTTGCCTATTTGAGTTTTTAAAAATATAGAGGTTCACAGCTATAAATTTCTTCCCAAGCATTGCTTTAGCTGCATCCTATCACTTTTCTTTATTGATTTTTTAAATTTTATTTTGGAGAGAGAGTGCATGAGTGGGGGAGAGGGGCAGAGAGGAAGAGAGAGAATCTCAAGCAGGCTCCACGCTCAGCATGGAGCCCTATGCACGGCTCTGTCCCATTACTCTAGGATCATGAACTGAGCCAAAATCAAGAATCCGTCGCTCAACTGACTGAACCACCCAGGTGCCCCTCATTTTACTTTTAGTTAGTTGTTATTTTTATTTCCATTCACCTCAAAGTGCTTCCTAAGTTTACCTATGATTTATTATTTGACCTATTGGTTATTTGGGAGTATGTTGTTTAATTTACACATATACTCCAAATTTTGTTCTATTACTGATTTCTGATTTCATCCTTTTGTGGTCAGAGAACATACTCTGTATGTAAATTCATTGAGACTTACTTTCTAGCCTAAAAATATGGTTTGGCCTAGAGAATGTTCAATGTATACCTGAGAAAAGTGTGTATTCTACTATTGTTGGGTAGAGTGTTCAATAGATTTTGTCAGGTTTCACTGGTTTATAGTGTTGCCTGAATCTTCTGTTTCTTTTTTGGTCTTCTGCCTAGTTTTTCGTCCATTATTGAGTGGGGCATTGAGGTCTCCAGTTATACAGTTGAGTCATCTATAGCTATTTTCAGTTCTGTCAGGTTTTATTTTTGTAATTTTTATATGTACTTGATGGACTAACACATTCACCATCACAAAAATGGCCTTATTTTTCTCTATTAATAGTTTTTGTCTGAAGTCTATTTTGTGGATAGCCACTCCATTGTTCTTTGGTTACTGTTTACATGGAATATCTTTCTCATCCTTTTACTTTCAACTTATTTGTGTTTTTGCATTTGAAGTGCATCTATTAAATAATAGCATAGAGTTGGATTATTTTTAATCCGTTCTGCTAGTATCTTCCTTTTAATTGGAGTGTTTAATCTATTTATACTTATGTAATCACTGATAAGGTAGGATTTGTGTCTGCCATTTTGCTAATTGTTTTTTATTTGTATTATGTTATTTTTGTTTTTCTATTAATCTACTACTGCCTTATATTGTGTTAAGTATACATTTTGTAGTGTACCATTTTAATTCCTATTTCATTTCATTTTATTTATTTATTTTTTTTCAAGTTTATTTATTTTTGAGAAAGAGGGGAAGGACAGAGAGAGAGAGAGAGAGAGAGAGAGAGAGAGAGAATCCCAAGCAGACTCTGCACTGTCAGTATGAAGCCTGAATTGGGGCATGAACTCACAAACCGTGAGATCATGACCTGAGCAGAAACCAAGAGTCGGACTCTTAATGGACTGAGCCATGCAGGCGCCCTTCATTTATTTTATGATATATTTTTTAAGTTAATTTTTTAGTGGTTACCTTGGGATTGCAATTATCATCTTAATTAATAGGAATCTAGTTTGGATAGATACCAATTTATTTTTAATAGTATACAGAATCTTTGCTTCTAGTTAGCTCTGTTTTCTCCTTCCTCTTTTGGCTCTTATGGTCATACAAATTACATCTTTGTACAATGCATGCCTATGAAAGTGGATTCATAATTGTTGCTTTAAGCAATTGTCTTCTAAATCACGAAAAGATAAGAAGGGTCACAAACAAAATGTATTTATGCTGTTTTTCATTTTTATCTCTGTAGTAATCATTACTGATGCTTTGTATTTCTTTAAGTGGATTTGAGTTACCGTCTAGCCTTCTTTCATTTCAAGCCAGAGAACTTCCTTTGGAATTTATTGTAGAGCATATCTGCTGGTGATGACTTCTCTCAGTTTTTGTTTGTACGAGGATGTCTTAATTTCTCCTTCATTTTGAAGGATAGCTTTGCTGGATATAAATTTTGGGTTCACTGCTTTCATCTTCCAGCACTTTATATATGCCATCCTCCTGCCTTCTGATCTCCATGGTTTCTGATGAGAAAACAGTTTATTTATTAAAGATTGCTCATGGGAGATGAGTTGCTCCTAACTTCTTTTATGATTCTTTTTGATGTTGTTTTGGTCAGTTTGATTATGGCATGGCTAGGTGCGGATCTCTGAGTTTATAGTATTGGGAGTTCACTTAGCTCCTTGGATGTTTAGATTAATGTTTTCCCTAAATTTGGAAGTGCTGGCAATTATTTCCTCAATTTTTTTGTATCCATTTCTCATTCTCTTTGCCTGAGGCTCTCTTTATGCTTATTTTGGGATGACTAATGTTACTCTCTGTGTACTGCTCATTTTTCTCCTTTCTTTCTGTTCTTCAGATTAGATCATCTCAATTAACCTATCTCACATTCACTCATTCTTTGTTTTGCCTTCTTAAATCTGCCATTGAGACTTCTGGTGCATTTTTCATTTCAGTTATTATATTTTTCAACTCCAGAATTGCTATTTCGTACTTTTTTATAATTTCTATCTTCTTTTCGATATACTCTCTTTTGTGAGACATGCTTTCCATAATTTCCTTTATGTCTCTGTAAATGATTTTCTTTTGTTCTTTGAACATATTTAGAATAGCTAATTAAAACTCTTTTTCTAATAGTCCAATGTCTGCTCCTCAGGGACAGTTTTTCTTGATTGCTTTTTAATTTTTGTTTGTATTTTTTTTCTTGTTTCTTGGCCTGTCTTACAATTTTTTTGTCCAAAACTAGGTATTTAAAATAATATAACGTAGGAACTTTGGAAATGAAATTCTGTACCTCAGGGATCGTTGTTGCTGTTTATTGTTGTTCTCGTTCGTTTGTTTGTTTAGTGACTGTTCTGAGCTAATTCTGTATCAGTTCAGAATTAGAACTAATTCTGTAATCTCCATTCTGAGTCGTGTGCCACCATTAAAGTTTCCACTCAGATTAGTCGTCAACTAATGATTGGACAGACGTTTTCTTAAATGGTTGGAACCAACAGGTCTTCCGGTCTTTGCCAAGGGGCTCTGTGTGCGTGTTGGGGCTGGCAGTGCAGTCTGCACATGTACGTATTTGGCCCTCTAGATTTGAAGTCTTTGGCTCTTCATTTTAAGCTTTGTGGTTCGTCTATCATTCACTTTCACCATTGTCCACTTCCTCAGACAGTCTTGAATTTAAACAATTGCCTTTAATGGTTTTCTTCACACTTCAGGGAAAGGGCTCTTCTGAGTAGATGATCTCTGAAGGAGGTCAAATACAGACAGCCTTGCAAGTGAGATCTTCCAGGGAGACATCAGACACATCAAATAATGACATTCATCTGGAAATGTGGCTTTGAAAAAGCTCTGACACTGTTCTGTCCCTCCAGTGGCTGCCGGACTGCTGGTTTCACTGTGAATGCAGGCCGTTAGTTTTCATGGCTCCTGTGGAGCTAGAGAACTGGGTATTAGACTAGGGCAAGTTACAACACTACAAAGCTCACTGTTCTTACCTGAACTCAACCATTTTTCTTGATTAAATAATGCTTGTATTGTTACTAGTCTTTTTGCTAATGTCCAGAGTTTTGAGACAGATGATTCTTAGAATTTTTGCTAGTTTTCTCATGGCTTTTATTAAGGAGAAAATTTCTAGAAGTACTTACTCCACTATTTTCACTGTCATCACTACTTATCTGAATTTTGTGTCACTATTAAGGGTTTTCCATTATCCTGATAAAAAGGGTGGCCCTCCAGGCAAAGGAAGTTTAGAAGAAATGCACAGAAAAAGGACATAGAGCAGCATCCTTAGGGAACCATTAATCATTCTTTATGATCTGAATGCTGAATGGAATTGGCTGCAAAGCCAAGCATAGGGTGTGATTATGAAGCGCTTTGTAGATGTTGCTAAGAAGATTTATAGTGGTGTGTTAGAATTCGTGACCCAGTTAATTATTGAAAAGTATTTATTTGAGATAATTTAATAACTAAAATTAAATTACGTAAGATATGCAATTAAAGAGAATATATTAAAAGCCAAGATAGTGTCTACTCAAGACTAATCATTTCCTAATTATTTTACTCTATTTAACTATTATCTATGCTATTGAGGATGTTTACTTCTATTACATCTGCATGGTGGACATATTATATCATGGTGTGCTACTGTGCATTTCTTTTCAACTCTATGTTTAGTGAAGTCACGTTGGCAGTTGGAGTCAATCATGATGGTAGTATTTACATACTAGTTACAAATGCTACAAATCAGGGCTTTTTTGAGAGCCAGTTGATAAACATCTACCAGCCACATCACTGAGTTTATACCTTGTTTTTCCAGAATCTCTAGACATTGAAAAATTAGAGAAAATAAGTAAAATAATTTAATTGTACTTTAGAAGGATTATTCTAGCAAAAGTATGGATAATAGGTTGGGGGAGGACTAGATGGAAAAAGAGGGAAATCTGTTAGTATGTCAGTGAACTAGATCTTAACAAACAGATATTAACTGGGTGATAAGCTAGTAGAGAGAGGTTATCTATTCATGCCCAGAATGATCCAGTTTAAATAAAGCATCCAAGAAATACATGCATTAAGAAATGAGCAATACTCAAAAAGACTATAGAAGAGTTTGTAATGAAGCACAATACTCCCATGCCTACACTACTCCTCGCCCAGTTCTGTGCCCCAGAAGAAACCATTTTGTTGACTTCCCAGTTTTAGTTCTTCTGGTTGTTAATTTCTTATCTCTACATAATGTAGTTGCAACACTATTCATCAACTTTAGATGTTATGCGTTGATCCCCTGTAATGGTTGATGTGTTTTTAGATCTTTTGCAACCTCCCACTTCTGTCCCTCCATCTTCCTCTCAATATTGTTATGTCATCTGTGCTGGATATTTCTAGTGCTTCACCACTATCTGTGTTTCCTCTGCTTTTAGGCACACAGAAAACTGCACGGAAGATCATGCTTTCAAGCCACCTTGCAGTTAGTTAGGGCCATGTGATTAGTGCTGGCTAATGGGGTATGAAGAAAAGTAATATGTGTTGCTTCCAGCCCCAAAGCATTGAAGAAGAGGCATGGAATTTTCTTTTTTTTTTTCAACGTTTATTTATTTTTGGGATAGAGAGAGACAGGGCATGAACGGGGGAAGGGCAGAGAGAGAGGGAGACACAGAATCGGAAACAGGCTCCAGGCTCTGAGCCATCAGCCCAGAGCCTGACGCGGGGCTCGAACTCACGGACCGTGAGATCGTGACCTGGCTGAAGTCGGACGCTTTAACCGACTGCGCCACCCAGGCGCCCCAGAGGCATGGAATTTTCACGTGACCTCCCCTTGTACCGTGGCCAACTCTGAAAACTTGTGTTGATATGGAGCCATCATAAGATGGTACACACTCAGGCAGCTTAGTTCTTCTGAGTGGCTACACGGAACAGGGTCTGTACTGACCTATGCCAGACACGTAGGGAGCAAGCAAAAGGTCTCTTGCTATGTTAGGCCACTTTGTTTCTTTAAAATTTTTTTTTAATGTTTTATTTTACTTTTGAGATGAGAGAGAGAGAGAGAGAGAGCGTGCATGTGCACGCCTGAGTGGGGGAGGGGCAGAGACGGGGAGACACGGAATCCGAAGCAGGCTCCAGGCTCTGAGCTGTCTGCACAGAGCCCAATGCGGGGCTCAAACCCACGAACCATGAGATCATGACCTGAGCCGAAGTTGTTCACTTAACCAACTGAGCCACCCAGGCGCCCCTAGGTCACTTTGTGAGACTGAATTTTCACTATACCATAGTCTAGTGCAGGCGTTATAAAGAAAAAAATTATGTAATGTGTCAGATAGCAAATATTTTAGGCTAAGACTCTGTTTTAGGACTCTTGCAGCTACTCAGTTCTGCTGCTGCAGTGTGAAAGGCACCACAGCCAAGACATAATATGGGGTGCCTGTGTTCCAATAAAACTTTATTTACAAAAATAGGCAGCTGGTCAGATGTTGACTCTAACTTAGCCTATTCTGACTAATATATAATCATTCTAGTTTCTCCACTGGGAAACTCTTCTACTTCAAACTGAGTATTTAAATCTCCATTTCTTGTTTTACCAACCAGAAACAGTTTCTCCTAACTCCCTATTTTGTAGAATGAAGTATTGGTAATTCCCTCCTTCTTCTTTCCCTGTATCCCTCCTATACCCTTTCTTACCTCTTTCTAGCACCCAGGCTTTAGAAGCACTATGTTTATTTTATATTGTCAAGGCCAATCACTATGTTTACAACTGATTGTGTTAAGTATTCTTTAATTTACATCTAGTTGATTGTATAGGTAGAAAGCCATAAATATTGATATTATTTCGATTATATAAATACCATTTATTGTGAGACAATAGTATGCCTAATTAAATTTCTTCCTTCATGGGCACAATGTCAGAACATTAGTGCCACTCTAAGGAGCATATTTCTAGTAATGGGTTCAAATAGATTCACCTTTTCTTACTTCCCCAATTGCTTTTACCATAACTTCAAGTTTTTTTCCAAGTCCAAAATTATTTACCCAGGTGTTTAGAACATGTAAAGTGTATGATAAGTTATTAGTGCTGTTCATCAAATACTTCAGTTCTCCTCCCTTCAAGACTACATAAATTAGTTTAGAAACAGTTACATTCCTGTAACAAACAACCCTTAACATCCGTGGATTATAATAACAAAAGTTTATTTCTTGTTCATGCTACGAGTTGACTGCATGTTGGCTACATCTCTAGTTAGTATCATCTTAGTTCCAGGATGTGGGCTGAATGAGGAAGCAGGGCATTGCCAGTTTGTAGCAGTGGAAACAGAACCTGCGTGAAGAATAATGCTGTGGTTTTACAACTTTGGCCAAGTTATTTCCACTTACTTTTTATTAGCCAAAGCAATCATATGGCCAAGACTGACAGTTAGGGTTGGGAAAGGCAACGAGGGGCATGACTTATTCAGATCTATGAATTGTAGCAGAAATGACATGCATCATTTCTGGGCCAGAATACTTATTGCTGATGTGAAATGCACCATGACTCTGTTTTCCTTCTGTCACACTTCCTGGTGATGTAATCTAGGTAGTCCCTGCCCTGTGGATAGGGCTTTTTAGCCCACCCTTGATATGTAGTATGTGTAATGATTAAATCTTTGTCATATAAAGCCACTAAGATTTTGGATTTGTTTGTTTTTCTAGCAAATACTAGTATATCCTGGTGGATAGTCATGATTTGCTTAGACCATATGAAGATCCATCCTTGAAATTTGGAGTGAAGGGATAGGTACCATAATTTACCAGGAATAAATAGATATTGTTGGTGCTTGAGGTGGAGTACTGTAGCCTGAGCTCTCAACCCATGCCCATACTAAGTCCTCGGTGGGTGGAGAATAACTGAATGTAAGAAACCAACGGTAGATGTGAGAACCAGAGAGGAGAATATGTCCATATTCGTGAGAGGAGAAAAGAGGAAAAATTGCCTCTTGGCCACAGTAGTAAGAGATTGAAAGAAATGTCCAAGTGATCTATCTGGGAAGATGGGCCTAAGACTGCCTTACATAGTTGCCATGCGCTGGGTTTTGTATCAGAAGTAAGAGTGCTACCTGAGAGTAGCACTCAGGCAATAAAGGCCCCCTAACAGGCCTACCTTGGTTCTAGAAGAATTAGAATAGTGAGAGGAAGCAGTTAAACGTTTCCCATGCCCCTAACAGGGACAAGGAAATGTCTCACAGAGAGTTGTAATTAGAGAAGCTCTGTGGTTGGGATTGAGGGATGACAAAGAAGTATTTTGCATGGATCAGCCACAAAGATCCAAATGGATGATGCCCATCTCAGGAAATGTCAGATGGGCACAACCCTAGGGAATATGACAGAAATCCTGAATTAACTTTTTGCCACATGAAAATTAGGCACAATTAGGGAACAATGGCATCGTATTTCTTGCTCAGCTGAGCATTTGGACCAGGGATATTCATATACGAACCGTGCCGTTAAAATGTCACTCTGTCACAACCTCACCTGCATTTCAGTATGCTTTTTTTTTTTTTTTGAGTGCAAGAGGAAGGTGTTAGAGTTATAACTAAGGCTCTGAGAAATGAGCATATCTTGAGTTCTCTCTTCTCTATTCTGCAAAAGGGCCCTTGTGTAGTATATTGTCTGTGAGAACATCAGTTTCCTCATGGGCGGTAGAAACTGAGAATCACTGATCAAGGCCATTGTTCCATTTGAGAACCAGTGTATATAAATACCTGGGTATTGACTAAAATATAGACTGTGCAGGCTGGCCCCCATAACCCATGGTACAATAATGCTGACTTCAGCTTTAGACAACTTCTATTCGTAGATCACCCTTTGGAGGTTATCATGCTTTTGGACTCTTGTTGTAACAGGGGACGTGAAATTTCAGACATCAGTTCTGGTCCTATGTTAACTTATGCTTCACACTAAATCTAAAAGAGCACTAAATCACACTAAATCTAAAAGAAATGAAAAAAGAAAGAGAAGGGGGGAAAAAGAACAAAAGAAAACTATTCCTAAACCTGAGTTTGTAGAAGGTTTCAGAAATCTGAGTATTGACAGCTATTTAAAAATAAAGTTATTAGAAAGTCAAGTAGCAAAAAAAATGTTTCTGAAAAACATCTGGGCAACTGCACAATACTTCTGGAAA
The DNA here is from genome assembly GCF_014898765.1 of Herpailurus yagouaroundi. Classification (NCBI taxonomy): domain Eukaryota; kingdom Metazoa; phylum Chordata; class Mammalia; order Carnivora; family Felidae; genus Herpailurus; species Herpailurus yagouaroundi. Next base: position 4,739,702 of record NW_024420501.1, read on the forward strand.
ATACTCAGTAAAGTAGTAGTAATAATTGTTTCTTATATCCTTAATCACCTGTATTTTAAGACAGATATTTTAAGCCTTAATCACATATATTTTAAGCCAGATCATGCCTTTCTTTGATGAAATCTCCAATGGGTTTTCATCTTGATTAGAGTGAAATCCAAAGTCATGCCTTTCCTTTGATGATATCTCCAATGGGTTTTCATCTTGATTAGAGTGAAATCCAAAGTCCTAATAAGGCTGTACATGATTTGGTCACCTATTACCTCTCTGACTTAAATGCTTATTATTTTGCTGAATCACTCTTCTCCAGTCACAGTGACCAATCTGTAATTCCTGTGACCCACCTGCATAAGTCCATCTCAAGGCCTTTGTATTCTTCTGTCTAAAAGGTTCTTCTTTTTCATCATTTCATTTCATGATCTTCATCATCATTTTCTCTAGGTCCTTACTTAGAAGCCCCTGTACTAGAAAGACCATTCCCAATTTAATGGTGAAAGCATTAAGTGGTACTTGTATTTCTGTGAAAAAAAAAATGTGATCCTTTTTATCAGTTTCATCTTAGCATGGTTCCTGGAACATGTAAGCTTTCAAGAAATATTTAGTGAATGAATAGTAATCTAAACTTAGTATTGCAGCGTTCAATATTAGAAAGCACTGACATGTAGAAGAAAGAATGCTGAACTTCTGGGGAGTAACATTTGAAAACTGATTAATTCCTTTGTTTATAAAATGATGATACTATCCATGCTACTTATTCACACAGTAGTGGTAAGGGTTATCAAATTGCCAAATGCAATGCAACTAAACTTATATTGATGTTATGCTCCTTAGTATTACTCCTCACTGGAGGCAATATGGCACAAAGGTAAGGACGTGGGCCTGGTTCACACCTGGATTCAGATACTTCCTAATCGGGTGATCTAGGGCAAGTTTCTTAGCCTCTATGCATGTTACTTTCTTCCTCTAAAAAACAGGAATAATACTAGTATTTACTCCCCTGGGTTGTTGTGGGAAACAAGTGAGTTAATACACATAAAAGTAAAAATCTTAGTAGAGGGCCTGGTACATAGAGTGTGTTTAGTATTGCTAACTACCACTAGTGAACATATTAGGATGTGGAGATTCATGGCATTGAACATCTAGGACCAAGATCTTCACAAAAGAGAAAGCACTGGACCTTATTGAAGCTGATACATTTGTAGCATAGAATATTAAAACTAGAAGAGATCTTAGGATCATGGAACCCAATTAGAAGAAAAAACTGGAATCCAAAGAGGGAAAAATAACTTGGCATCACCCACATACTTTGTAGCAAATTAAAGCAAGAATCCAGGTCCCAACACTCACACATACGCAACTGTTCCTTCATGAAGCTGTTGGCGTAGCTTTTGCAATCAGTGGTGATGTCAAGACATCTGGGGTACAAGGTTTAGGACACCAGAATATTCATTAGAGTCCCCTACAAATGCTTCCCCAAAGAGACACATGCAGGTAAGAAACGGTGAAATTGCTATGCAAATTCAGCCCAGGACAAGTCCTTCAGCTTTTTCCCTGCTTCACTCAACCAATTGCTGACAGCAGACTCCACCAATATAAAAATTCTAGAACCGTAACTATCTCTTTCAATGTCACTAATGTGCATGGAGCAGAGCTTTCAATCGAATTTCATGAGTTAATCATTTATAGAATTTTTACATTTTATGGGTCACCTAGGATTTTGAAAAATTGACTAGACATGTTAGTGATGCCTTCTTATGGTAGGGAAGCGATGTCATAATCGTAGGGTGATGGACATGCCATTTCCATGTCCCAAGTGATAGGAGTGAGATCGCCACTGGGGTAAGCGGATATTGCAAGTCAGATGTTAGGTCCTTGGAGAAAGGACATTAGGGTTTCACTATCAGTTAATTCCAGAACGCCAGTATATGAAACACACATAAACAATGATGTTCAGAGTGGAAGCACTAACCGCCATCACTATCACTGTCACTGTTTGTGGTAATGGAATGACCAGTTCCTGCTGTTACTATGCAGAGATGAACTGTAAATTACTCAGTGAAGTGGTCTTCCAAAACATATCAACCCTGCCGACGTGCCATCTTATACTGTGGGAGTCACTTGTCTTTGGTAAAACCTTGCTGGGTAGGTGACACACATCGCCTTCTCAGTTCCACTATGAAGTCATATTATTTAATTATACATACAGTTAACATTTTTATCCTTAGTGGCATTAATTTTTCCTTGTACTTAAAGGAATAAAGCTTATCTATTCCCATGTTTGCCCTGGGAGCACATGGGTGAGAAGTCACCCAAAATGGGAGCAGCAGGAAAGACTTTTCAGAGACAGTAAAAGATTATTGCTTAAACTGGTCCTTTTGGGACTAGGAGGAATTAACTTCAGGAGAAAAGATATTCCCAGCACATGCATGGAGGCAGAGAGAAATAAGAGAGAAAAAGATCTATTTTGAAACCTTTAAGGGCTCGCTTTTTATATGGATTTGCATGTTGAAGTGGCAAGAGCTGAGCTAGGGCCAGGTCCTTGAATGCTTTGAAAATTATGCTAAAGAAACTTGAATGTCCTCCTAAAAGTTTTTGAATTTACCCAGAAGGTTATGAGAAATCCTTGAAAGGTTTTGAATAGGAAAGTATCACAAACAGTCTTTCAAGATTAAAAAAAAAATAATTCCAAAATCAAGTGAATGAAAGTTTGAAATCTTCTGTCCCCAAATAAGAACTATAGGGATGGCAAAATCCACATTTATTAAAAAAAAAAAAAAAAAAAAAAACGGACATTCTTATTTCTTCTTTTACTCATTTTTGACACTTTTGTTTTAATATGAAGAGACCAAAATGTTCCCCTACATTATTTTTTTCTTGTGATTACTGTACGCCAAATAATTTTATGTCCTGCATTGTAGTTTCAGTTGCTTTGTCTCTTTTTTGGCTTAGCCCCAGACTATAATCATTCAGCACCTTTTACTTACCATCCTGAACGAGCCCTCACGTTTCCTATCATTTAAGAATAAGAAAGGAAAAAAAGAATAAGAACAAGGTATGGTATGCATACAAAAATGCATACAAAACATTTTCCTTGTTGTTGTTGTTTCAGCCAAGAGGAGCCCGAGAGAGATCACAATTTTTAAATAACAGCAGTTAAGGTGCTTTGTTGTTGCTAAGACTGACCCAGTGCTTTTAAGTGTAAAAACAATCTCTGAGGGCGTTTTGTATCAAAATAGATCAGTGAACCCATTTCTTGACATAACCCATAATCTCACCTAACTCTTTGTATCATTTGAATAGATCCTTGCAACATTCTCCCATCCGCAGACATTTGAACACAGAAAAAAAAAAAAAAAAAAAGCCTTGGCTTCTTGGAGACATTTCATTATTGAAATTAAAGGTGACTTGATAATGAGATCAAGATGTAGAGCATATTAATTTGGTTTCATCACAACGTTGTAATACAGCTCTAATGTTTCTGTACTTTTTCATAAAGAGAAATTGTCACCAAGTGCAATAGTGATGTTACTATTCTTTTATAATTGTAGGGGAAGTTAACTAAAATATGAAATCTGAGTCTTCGACTTTAGGTTAAAAATGCAACTATAGGGCGCCTGGGTGGCTCAGTGGGTTAAGTGTCTGACTCTTGATTTTGGCTCCGGTCATGATCTCACAGGCAGTGAGATTGAGCTCTGTGTCAGGCTCTGTGCTGACAGTGGGGAGCCTGCTTGGGATTCTCTCCCTTTCTCTATGTACTCTCTCTCTCTCAAACTAAATAAATAAACTATAATAAATAAATAAATAAATAAATAAATAAATAAGTTTCCTGTAATCTCCCACTATAATATATTATTTATACCTTTGAGTGCAATCCTCTGTGGGACTGGACCTGGAGACTAGCAACTGGCCCTAATATAGATTATACGGTTTATGCCCCAAGGTGAGGTGGAATCACAGTGACTTCAGGAGAGATATTTTGTACACTTTATGCTGTATACCCCTTTGGTTGCCCAGAACATTTCTCCACTCCAGTAACACTGTTCTCCTTGTAGGAGTTTGAAGGGAATATAATGGTACCGGGAAAATATCTTCCATCAGATGAAGGGTAAGAAAAATAAATATCTACCATAAGAGCACTTACTCCTCTGTGTTGCTCATCTGCCACTTTTTATTAGATTTTTGTTAATGTTTATTTTTGAGATAGAGGCAGAGTGTGAACGGGGGAGGGGCAGAGAGAGAGGGAGACACAGAATCCCAAGCAGGCTCCAGGCTCCGAGCTGGCAGCACAGAGTCTGACGAGGGGCTCGAACTCAAGAGCAGTGAGTTCATGACCTGAGCCGAAGTCGGACGCTTAACCCAGTGAGCCACCCAGGAACCCCTCATCTGCCACTTTTTATTTGCAGCACTTCATAAGTTGTATAATGTATCACTTGATGGATTATAGAGATTTAATGGCACCTCATCGAACTTTATATTTATGCATAGGAGATCCTCTATTTTTATTATTATTTAACGTTTATTTATTTTTCAGAGAGACAGAGAGACAGAGCATGACCAGGGTGGGGCAGAGACAGAAGGAGACACAGAATCCAAAGCAGGCTCCAGGCTCTGAGCTGTCAGCACAGAGTCCGACGAGGGGCTCAAACCCACAAACCTGAGATCATGACCTGAGCTGAAATTGGACACTTAACTGACTGAGCCACCCAGGCGCCCCCATAGGAAACACTTTAAATGACAATTCTGTTATTTTTCCATAGACAGAAATAATTTTTGTGACAGAACTATCCACCTTCTAAGAGATTAAAATCGTATGAACTTTCCAGAAAATATACTCAGTTATTCAAAATGCACTACAACATTTGACTCTGAAAATACAGATGCCAAGGACAAAGTGGGTTGAGGTGAGAGCTGGAGTAGAAACACCCATCATGCTTCTCTAGGCATCCTGATGAGATTGTTATTTAGTATAGGCCCTTCCACACTAGGGACTGCATGCCTGTGTAGTTCAGAGGTCCCAGTCTTGTATATTTTCATTCCTATTCCTTTCAAGAGATGAAGGATTTCACGCTTTTGCATTATTTATATTCTTTACTTAGGTTCCTGCATGTGTAAAGGGACCTTTAAGACAGTAAGGTGTATCCCGGAAGCTCCCAGCGGTCTTGCCCGCCAACGCTGCAGTGTGGCCCGTGAGCATGCTACTTTTCTCGGGAGAGCTGCTCTGCCCCTGTCCCCCTCCGGCCATCTGACCCAGAAGGCCTGCAAGCCACATTTTTCAAACCTCTGCCCCAGCTGAGTCGGTTAATATACACTATTATTTGCCTTTTAAATTCAGCTTGATATAGAATTACTACTAGTGATTGTATATTCTACCAAATAACATTTTTATGTTAGCAACCTAATCAGAAAATCCCAGTTCAATCAGACTTTCTCAGAGCTGAACTACAAAATGTCCTCCTATTCCAATTTTTAATCTCCACCTTGAGATAAGTAGGCAGAAATGCTCTATAGGCAGCAGTTAATCTGACAGTCATTTCTTTACATCAAAAATTAGTTTCTAAAAATTATTTCTAAATTTTAAAAACTCCCCTCGGGAAGTAAGAATGCAATAGTCTTTGTAGATAGGCTTTTGCATAAGGAAAGGTTCTTTAACTCACGTTTTCTCTTTAGGAGGAAGGAAATTGACATTTACTGAGCACTTACTACGTATCAGGCAATATGCTGGATATTTTCACTGGCTGAAATAAACTCATCTCATTTAAATTTCATAGCAACTCCCTGAGGAAGTTATTATTTCCACTTTTACATGTGAAGGCATAGACTCAAAGAAGTTCAGTCACTTGCCTAAGGTTGCACAGACCTTAACTGACAGAACTGTTTTATTTAATCTGGGTCCACCAGAGTTTAGAGCCTGTGCCCTTTCCAACACATAGGCTTGCCTCTTTATTTCTTAGGCATCTTATCTTCCTGCTTCTAGTTAACTTTACAGTTTAACTAAATTTTAGCCTTCCATACACCTTTTGTTTCTTTCACAGGTCATCATTGTGCTTACTGTTCGACCACTATCTACTTTCAGTAAGTAGAGGGAGGCAGATGAGGGCCAGAGAGACCCAACATCAAACAGTCACCTAACCCACGATTCTCAGTAGCTTCTTTTTTGTTAGCACAAGAAACAACCCTATAAGCCACGTTCATTATAATACAAAATCTTTATCTGTCCCGGAATCTCATAAGAACTTGTAAAGAAACTCTTAGGAGAAGTGAGTCAATGAACTTGCAGAAGAAGATCCATTCTTATCAAGCCTATTTTTAAATAGTTAGGAGAGGCAACATGAAATCACAAAAGCACAGAAACAGAAGCGCTGGACCTGGAAGGCATTTCGGAGACCATTTCCAAGGAAGGGAACACATTTCACCTTGCATGTTGACTCTGATGGTCCGGTAGCAGCTGCCTAGATTGCTGAGTTGGGACTGCGAGGCTTTGTCTAGGTTCAGGAAAAGGGGGACCATGATCCATCGTGTGTATCCGCCATGACTGAAACATAAACTAGTGGAAGCATGTTTTCTATAAACATGCCTTTTCTCAATTTGTTTAAATCCCCCTTAATTTCAAGATACATAGACTGAGACCCAACGGGGAGAAGTGATCTACAGAAGATTCTCTAGTCCGCTGGTGGCAGTGTCGGAACTAAAACCCAGGTCTCCCGCATCTTGGCCTGATGTTCTTTCCACTTCACTATCCTTTGTCTAGTCAGACATTTTCCTACTTTGAAAATAAATCAAGCATATTAGGTTATCTCTTTGACATTTTCAATGAGTTTACTACCAATGAGCTCCCCAAATTCATTAAAGTTTTCTTTAGGGGATAGCTTAGAGGAATTCTTAGAGAAATTCTTTAGAGGTATAGTTAACATTTATTTCTTCAACTACAATATTGGATATCTGTGTCAATTTAAGAATAAGTTAAGAAATATATTTTGGGGGGATTGAGAAGCAGCGTCTCATTCAGGTGATGGGATTTAGTGTGCATGTGTTTTCAGGTTAATATCTCTCTTAGGATTCTCATGTAGATTGCCTCATTGCTATCTGAGCCCTAAAGTATAACGGCTTCTTTTCATAGATCCACAAAATTTGAATGCATTCATATCTCAAAACTTTGAGTTTCTTTGCTCGTTCTCCCTTTAGATGGTTATCATCTCATTCCTGCCTCTGTGACTGTCAGGTCACACCCGTGATGGATGTGACACCCTCCTTTTAGTCTGCTGTATTACACTTCTTCTCTCCTCCATGAAGACTTCCTAGATACATCTAGTTAATTTCATCTATAGCTCAGATTGGGCATACAAATTCCTGTTTTCATATCTACCCTTTCTTCGTAGTGAAAAAAGGAATATATTGATTTCAAGTTACATCATGCTTGATTTTTGTGCAATTGTTTATGCAGTTTGAGAATTCAGCTACCTGAGCTGTCATGTTCCCTGTAAAATACTACTGCCTCTAGAGAAGCTCTTTTCCACAAAGTTTCTTTTTCTCTTGCTGGGAAATTCTCCATTAGGTATTTTCGTGCTGATGAATTAAAAGGCTTATGCTACTGCACTTGAAACTATTACTTTCCCAAATCTAGTCAGAAATAATGGTTTAGACGTTTTTCTTACCTGATTAGAAGAGTTAACATCTTCTCATAGCTTTATTGTCTCTTCTGATTCCTCAAAATAACATCCCTAGTTGGTTAATAATCATATTGCCTAGAACTTGTTACAGAAAACGCATACAATACCATCTTTCTTCTTTTCCATCTACATTCTCCGCAAATTTATTATCTTACAGTTGTGGAGTTTCACCTGGGCTAAAATCAAGCTGTCAGCACGCTATATTCCTTTCTGGAAGATTTCCTTCTCAAGAAGAATCTGTTTTCTTGATTTTCCAGCTTCTAGAGGCTTCCCACATTCCTTGACTTGTGACCCTCTTTCACAAAGCTAGCAATGGCTGGTGGAGTCTTTGTTATGATGCCATCTCTCTGGTCCTAACTTTTCTGCCTTCTTATTATTTTTTCAGTCCCACCTGAACAGTTCAGGATAATCTCCCCATCTCAAAATCCTTAACTTAATTATACCTTCAAAGTCCCTTTTATGATGTAAAGTAAAATACATATAGTTTCTGAGAATTAAGACACGGAAATCTTTGGGCAACCATTATTCTATCTACCGTAGTCACTAATAGGGGGTTATGATAGCACACCTATGAAGTCACGTGTCTGTTTTTCCAACATTGAAAAAAAAAAGTTGCAGAATATACCTGGGTTCAGAATAGATGTAGGAATTCAAGAAGTCTATTTACTATATACATATGGAAACAGACTTGACTACACATTTAATTATTTTAAGCTGAGAGAAAGAAATTCCTTCGGCTGAAACACATATATCATCTGTCTTAGAATTGCCATTAAGTAATATCATTCAGAGCTTGGCAAAAACACACCTCAATGACATTGGCAAAATCACTTTCCACCTACTTGCTTTAGGCATGTCACTGTGCCAATGAACACATTAAATGTGATTAATCTCTTTGGAGATAGAAGTTGGAATTGCTTATCAGCAAGGCCTGAATGAACAAAAAATTTTGAACAAAACACTACCCTATTAATACATTCTATTAAAAAGAGAAATTGCATTTAACCTTATCTGTAAATGCTTTATAATTTAACTTCCTTTTGACTAACTAATTATGTATTTTGGTTCCCCAAATATATTATGACAGACAATTTCTGAGTTTACATTGCAATTTATTTTGTTAGACTTAATGCCTCTAAGATAGGGAAAATACCTACCTCTTTGCTTTTGTTTTTCATTTCCTCTGTGTAATCAAAGGAATCTTACGTTGATTGTGGTGATGCTATCACAGGTGTATGTATTGTCCAAACTTATCAAACTTTACACATTAAATATGTGTGGTTATTTTTCATATATCAGTTATGCCTGAATAAAGCTGAACATCTTTTAATTTAAAAAAGAAACCTAGAGCTTAAAGATGGCTCCAAACATGACAGAAAACTTTCCCATGGTGGTAGCAGTAAAGCAAGCATTCATTCAGTGATTATTGAATGCTTGCTTAACTGATTGATTCATTCATTCAAAATTTACATTGGTTATCAGTTACAATTGGTTGTCACTTATTAATAACTGCCAAGAACTGTTAAGGAAGGGAGGATGATAGGGAAAACAGACCTAATTTCTATTTGTTTCTTTGTGAGGCTTACAGTCTTCAGAGAAAGAGATCCGAGAAATTTCTTTGGTGATCATTCTTAATGACCAAAATGAGCAGAGTTGGTAAAGGGTTTTGGCCCATTCACCAAGTGCCCATTCCAAAAAGAAAAAAAAAAAAAAAGAAAGAAAGAAAAGAAATCGCATTGAGCTTACTCATGCTTGTTTTGTTAATGAACATTACCAAACCATATTTGACTGACTAGATTTTATAACAAGCCAGTCCTAGTCCCATCTATCTGGCTATGGGAGTTTTTGATCTAGCTTTTTATACAAGAAAAAGAATATTCCTAAAATATGCCAGTGGATTGGTGGACAGAACAAATGGCATTTCAGGAGAAATATGAGTCGTCAAGTGTTTCTAAACAACACAAGAAAAAAGGTAAAATACTGCTGGGTATCTGAATATGACTCCAGAACTTTCACAGTGTCTACCTTATACCTTAGAGGCTGTTTTCAGAAATTAAATGCCCTATGACTCTGAAGGGGCAAAGTGAAGCCTTCATTTTATTCAGGCAAAGTTATTTTAGGCTCTTGGTTGCCATAGCAAACTTACATGACTTTGCTCAGTCACCAGTTCTGAAAAAGATCAATTTATTTGTGAATGAGGTCTGCCCTTGTCCATCCCTTGCCAATTCCACCCTATTTCAGTCTACTCAGTTAGCATATGTTAGAGTCTTACCTTGTGACCAGTGTGATATCAAAGGAATAGGCTAAACAGTGGAAAAGTCCATTGATAGGCATTAATTTGCCAGTTTCACTGACTTACTTTTTGTGAATTCATTTAGGTTCATAGGATAGATAGGATAGATAGACTGATCTACTTTGGATTAAGGTGGCTATGCTCCTGTAGAGTCATTATTGCTATTCACACTTAATAAAATTAATTTTAATGATAACTGAATAATGCTGAATAAATTTGTATACTTTCTAAACTGAAGTCAAGTATGTATGAAGGGTCACCCACTACTTAGCTCTCACAGACACTTTAGTCATATTTTCTGATGCCTTTTGATGAGACAAATGCAATGTATTCCTGGGTAATCCTTTCTAACCTTGTGGGGGAATTTTATGTACTAGTTTTACATTTTCTATTTTTAAAGATACTTTATTTATACTGGAAAAAATGTACTCTTTCCCCAGCTTTATTGAAGCATAACTGGCAAGTGAAAGTTTTAGACATGTGAGGTGCATAATATGATGTTTTGATGTATATACACATTGTGAAATTATTACCAGAATCAAGCTAATTAACATATCCTTCACCTCACATAGTTACCATTTTTCGGTGTTTGATAAAGATCACTTGAGATCTATTCTTGTAGCAAATTTTAAGCATACAATATGATAGTCACCATGCTATATGTTAGATCTCTAGAACCTACTCATCTTGTAGCTGAAAGTTTTTACCCTTTGACCAACATCTCTCCATATCCCCCATCCCTCAACCCCTGGTAACCACCCTTCTACTCTTTGTTGCTATGAGTTTGACTCTTAGATCCCACATGTGAGATTGTGAAGTATTCAGCTTTCTCGGTCTGGCTTTTTTACTTAAAGTCCTTCAGGTTCATTCATGCTGTTGCAAAGGAAGGATTTCCTTCTTTTTCAGGGCTGAATAGTATTCCATTATATATATTTTAATTATATATGTATATTTTAAGAGATATATATATATATACATATATATGTATATATATATGTATATAATTTTCTTTATTCATCTGTTAATGGGCACTTGGGTTGTTTTTGTATCTTGGCTGTTGTAAATAATGTTGCAGTCTACATGGGAGTACAGATATCTCTCCAAGATACTGATTTCATTTCCCTTTAATATATACCTGGAAGTGGGAGTGGTAGCTCATATGGTATTTCTATTTTTAATTTTTTGAGGAACCTCATAATGTTTTCTATAGTGGCTGCACCAATTTACATTCCCACCAATAGTGTACAAGGGTTTGCTGTTCTCCACATCTTTGCCAACACTTATCTTCTGACTTTTTTTTAAAAAAGTTTGTTTATTTATTTATGTATGTATGTATTTATTTATTTATTTATTTATTTATTTATTTATTTATTTTGAGAGAGAGTGTGTGTGTGAGCAGGGGAGGGGTAGAGAGAGAGAGAGAGAGAGAGTCCCAAGCAGGCTCCGTCCTCAGTGTGGAGCCTGATGCAGGGCTCAGTCTCACAACTGTGAGATCATGACCTGAGCCAAAATCAAGAGTTGGACCCTCAACCAACTTAGCCATCCAGGTGCCCCATTCTTACTTCATGATAGTAGCTATTCTAACAGGTTTGAAGTGGTCACTCATGGTGGTTTGGATTTGCATGTCCCTGATGATTGGTGATGTTGAGCACCTTTTTATGTATCTGTTGGCCATTTGGATGTCTTCTTTGGAGGAATGTCTATTCAGGTCCTTTGCCCATTTTTAAATAAGTTATTATTATTATTGCTATTGCTATTGAGTTGTGTAAGTTCCTTATATATTTTGGATATCAACCTGTTATTGTATATATAGTTTAGATATATTTTCTTCCATTCCATAGGTAGCCTTTTCATTTGTTGATTGTTTTTTGTTTTTTGGCTTTTTTTTTGCTGTGTTGAAGCTTTTTAACTTGATGTAGTCCCATTTGTTTATTTTTGCTTCTGTTACCTATGCTTTTGGTACCATATCAAGAAAATCATTGCCGAGACACATGTCAAGGACCTTTTCTCCTATATTTTCTTCTAGAAGTTTTATGGTTTCAGGTTTCTACATTTTCTTTAGTACCTTATTCGAAGAAAGGGGAACACTGGGCTTATAATACCACTAGTTCTAAAGAGTTACAATCATCAGGTGTTTGCTTTTCCATTTGAAATTGCTTGCCTCAGTCGTCTGTTCAGTCCTAATGGAGGAAGAGAGCAATCTTAGGCCTGTAGGCAGTGGTATGCTGATAAATGTTTAACAACTGGTTCTCTGAAAAACATAAAGGTCAAATGTTAAGGGTTGAATTGTATACTCCCAAAATTCATATGCTGAAGTTCTAACCATAAGTGCCTCAGAACATGACCTAATTTCCAAACAGTTACATTACAGATGGAATAAGTGAAGATGATGTTATATTGGAATATATTGTGTCCCTCATCCAACAGGGTGATGTCTTAAAAAGAATGCCATATGTAGAGAAAGAGACACACATTGAGGGACGATAATGTGAAGAAACACAGGGAGAAGATATTCATCTATAAGCCAAGGAGAGATGACTGGAACAGATCCTTTTCAGAGCCTTCAGAAGGAACCAACCCTGCCAGTCTCGATTTCAGACTTGTAGCCTACAGAACTGTGAGAAAATCAATTTCTGTTGATTAAGCCACCCAGTTTGTGCTAATTGTTAGAGCAGCTATAGCAAGCTAATACACTTGATTTATGGCAGTAGCCTAATTCCATGGAGCTAATACTCACACTATGGCTAATTTCAGCCTGTCAACACACTGTCATCAAACACAAAGTTAGGAGGGGACACATACAATCAACTCTCTCCAACTGATCTGTGCCAGCACTAGCACACCACTGCCTGTGAGTCAGCAGATCACGTTCAATCTGGGATGCCTACAAAAGCAGGGAACACATGATCCTGGGGTAAACAAAAATGGCCCACTAAAAAATAATGTTTCTATTCTTATTCATCTTACACTCTCCAACCTCATGGCATTACATAAAGAAAAATGTAATTTGAAAAAGAAGAACAAGAGTAGATGGGGTGCCTGGGTGTGGCTCAGTCGGTTAAGCATCCGACTTCGGCTCAGGTCATGATCTCACCACTTGTGGGTTTGAGCCCCGCATCAGCCAGCTGTGCTGACAGCTCAGAGCCTGGAGCCTGTTTTGGATTCTGTGTCTCGCTCTCTCTGCCCCTCCCCTGTTCACACTCTGTCTCTCTTTCTCAAAAATAAATAAACATTAAAAAAAGAAGGACAAGAGTAGAAGGGGAAGCTAGAAGAGGAGGAGGAGAAGTTGAGAAGTAACTACTTACTATCTGCTCCTTTACACAAAAACTTGCTCTTCCTGGAAGTTAAGAATAGTAAGAAGCAGAGCAGCACTTGGTCAAGTCAATTCCATTTCGAGGAAAGATACTGGGAGAAATTTTGGTAGGATTTATGCCATTGGCAAAGCAACGATGCTATCAGGAACACAATTGGTATTCCATATACAAGAATGAATTTAAGTCTGCTGACTCCAGAGGGAGATTCTGGGTACTGTTGACCTACCTCTTCATCCATTGACTTGGTTTGAGCTAGTATAGAAATTATATGGTTAGAAATATATATTGTCTCACCTGTTCTATCTCTTGGCATAAATTTCTGTAAGGGAGCTGGAACTGGGAAAAGGCAGAAATTCCCTCTCTTAGTTATCTATGTATACTGACCTGTAAACAGTGTAATCCCAGTAGCCTGCTAATTAGATCATTCCTTTCTGCCATTACCATTGTCCAAAAGGGCTGTGAAGGTAAAACAGGAATGGAGAATTCTACTTATATTATTATTATTGATATTACTGATACTTTATTTTTACTATTATTATTCTTGTTGTGGACGAAGTGTGCTTCAAAAATGCAAGGCTCAGAGCACCTGGGTGGCTCAGTCAGTTAAGCATCTGACTCTTGATTTTAGTCCAGGTCATGATCTCACGGTTCATGAGATCAAGCCCTGTGTCAGGCTCTGTACTGACAGTGTGGAGCCTGCTTGGGATTCTCTTTCTCCCTCTTCTCTCTGCCCCTCTCCCACTTTCTCACATCCTCTCTTTCTCAAAATAAATAATAAACTTAAAACAATTAAAAAATTTTTAATGTTTGTTTTTGAGAGAGAGAGAGAGGCAGAGTGTGAGTGGGGGAGGGGCAGAGAGAGGGAGACACAGAATTCGAAGCAGGCTTCAGGATCTGAGCTGTCAGTACAGAGCCCAGCGCAGGGCTCAAACCAATGAACCATGAGATCATGACCTGAGCCTAAGTTGGATGCTCAACTGACTGAGCCAGCCAGGCACCCCCCCCCCCGCCAAATTTTTTTAATAAAAAATTTTAATGTTTATTTATTTATTTTTGAGAGAGAGAGAGAGAGAGAGACAAAGCATGGGTGGAGGAGGGGCAGAGAGAGAGAAGGAGACACGGGCTCCAAGCTCTGAGCTGTCAGCACAGAGCCTGACTTGGGGCTTGAACCCATGAACCATGAGATCATGACCTGAGCTGAAGTTGGACACTTAACTGACTGAGCCACCCGGGAGCTCCATCACTCCCCTCCCCCCAATTTTTTTAAATGCAAGACTCTTCCTGCATAAAAATAATGAAAACTTCTTTACATAAAAGCATATATAGGGGCAGCTGGGTGGCTCAGTTGGTTGAGCATCTGACTTCGGCTCAGGTCATGATCTCATAGTTCATGGGTTCGAGTCCCATGTTGGGCTCTGTGCTGACAGCTCAGAGCCTGGAGCCTGTTTTGGATTCTGTGTCTCCCTTTCTCTCTGCCCATCCCCTGTCCATGCTCTGTCTCTGTCTCAAGAATAAATAAACATTAAAAAAAATTTTAATAAAAACATATATAAAACAAAAAGGTAAATAAGTAGAAAAAGGGATGCACGTATCATAAAATAATTGATTAATATATAAATATTTTTTATGAAACAATAAGGAAAATTTAAATGTCCCAATAGGAAAATGGGCAGAGATTTGGCTAGGTAACTCCTAAAATAAAAATGCATATGGTCAATTAATTTAAGAAAGATGTTCTAACTTTACTGGTGTCAATTAGATTAATAACTGACACATTACTTGATACATTGTTTTCCTCATTGCATTTGACACTAATAAAAACATTTCCATACATTCAGCAAATATTTATTGAGCACCTACTATGTGCTAGTCATTGTACATATGCCCCAGCAATGTTAGCCAGGACTTTGTTCCTCATATATAGGCTTATCCTTGGGTAGGAAATATTAACAGCTCTTTTAAAAGTTTCCATAACCCCCAACCCTACAAAAAAACCCCAAAATATCGGAAGTTCCAGGTGCCTTGAAGTCAACCGTAAACTGACTTCGGTATGGAAATCTTAGATTCAAAGTAACAAACTCAAATACCTGTAGAGGTCAGGCAGTTTATCTAAGAAAATGAAGCAGCCAGGTGGTGAACTGGAGGGTGCATAGCCTGTCTAAATATAGCAGTTACTATTGAACCTCTCTTTTGCCTTGTGAAGAATGTGGGCCAGTGTTGCCAGATCCTTGGGGGCAGGAAGAGGAACTCAGTCTGGGTTTTTACATTATAGCTCCCAATTATTGTTGGAAACTAATGTCAAAAGGAGAAGAAAAAAATGTGAGGGCTTTCGAAGAGGAATTTTCATTTGGCTTGTAGAACTAAAGTCTGACTGGCGGTTCTATATTTGGCTTGCAGAACTGAAGTTTGCCACGTGTAGTCTAAGCCTGAGAAAGGATTAAGATTAGTCTGAACAACCCGTGGGGCTTGGGGGGGGGGGTGCGGTTTGGACAGCACAGGAAGAGAAGGTTGACTTTTTCAGACTAGGAGCGAAGACAAGGACTAATGGGTTCTACTGAGGTCACAGACTTGTACTGACCTCAAAGGCTGTGCCTCGAGCTGGCAGAGCCATGGATACCAATGATTCGGAAGAGGTGGGATAGTTGGTACTGTAGTTGGGCGAGCAGTTGTGGGACAGCCCCACTACTGACATCCGAGAGTCATCACCGGCAAGGAGCTCTCCATAGCTTCCTATAGCAACAGTTCCTGAAAAATTATGAAGGACCCCAATTCAACAGTGCCGCTGTGGGGGCAAGAAGAGGCACGCTACCAATGTATCCAGATCAGCCACATTATCCACTAATATCACCTTTATTTGTCCTATACTATAATTTCTAAAATTCTAGATTTGATTCTATTTTTAAAAAGGAATAAATCAAAGAAAACATATGGAGCATTTCTTCGATCCCATATTTCTTGACCGCAGTAGAAATCAAGAAATGCAAATTAAAATAAGATACTATGTTTTTCATCTAAAATTTAGCAAAAGATGGAAAATGAATGAGGCAGTATTGTATAACATTTTTAATCATAAATTCTGACTGCAAATACTAACTTTGCTACCTCTGCCTTCTGTGTCCTTTGGCAAACAACGTATATCCTATATCTGATAAACAGATACCTTTTCTGAGCCTCAGTTAGGTAACTCCTAAAATAAAAACACATATGGTTAACTAATTTAAGAAAGATGTTCTATTTTACTGGCATCAGTTGGATTAATTACTGACACATTGCTTGATATATTTTTTTCCTTGTTGCATTTGACACTAATGAAAAGAGAAACATTCATGTTTCCGAATGTATTTTTCTGAATGTGTTTTTCCATACATTCAGTAAGTGGCAAAGTGGAGTTTATAATAAAACATACTGTTTAGAATTGTTGGGAGGACCAGTTAAGGTAGCGCATGTGAAGTGCTGAGAGCAGCATCTGGCACGTGGTAAAATCTCAATAAATGTTAGGTCTGATGACATTACCTGTTAACATGAAGAAAGTGTTCAAGGTAATGACCTCATAGTGGGGCAGGATAACTCTGAGGACTCCGAGAGAGAAGCTGTCTGCATGGCAGTGACCTTGGCATGGCCCAGCAAGCGAACATACAAAGGCATTTCAGAGAAGACGAAACCAAGGAGAGAGTAGGGTGAATCTAAGGCCATGAATGTGGCCCAGTGAATTCAAACCGGGGATGGGAAGAGTGGGAAGAAATACTACTAGTACTGACTTGTGCAGAGTGAAACGCTGAAGAGGTTTTCCTCCCAGGAACAATCTCTATGAACTTCAGGTCAGCATGTTCTCAGAAGCGGCATCATGATATTTCTTCGATTTACATTCTCACACTGACCTGTCACCTGCTCACACCTTGGCAAAAATGCAATGAACTTGGCATGTGCCATTCCCTGTGTAGAGACTTGCTTCAGGGCACACCTTTCCCTGAAATTGCCTGTAATGCATGTTTTGCTTTTCTTAATGTTTCTGTTAAGTTAGTTTAAAGCAGTTACAATTCCAGAACAAAGGCATAACTTTGGAAGCTATATATGAGGTCTGAGACTTTTATAGCCAATTCCTGTGCCGAGTTTCTGAATAAAGTTGTAAGGCATAAAAATATATTTTATTCCACTGTAGTATAATTTAAGCTTGATTACGAAAGTACATATGGTTATCTTTAAATTCAGTGTATGCGTTTCAAGTTTATAGAATGAAATTCGCAGGTTTCATAGATCTGAAAAAAGTCACACATCTGGATAGATGATATATAGTGGTGACAAGATTGTTCTTCTCTTTAATCCCTGGAGCGAAGAACATGATTTGTTCCAGCAGGGATTTTGTGGAGGCTTCGTCTTCCTTTCTTTATATTAAAAGCAACCGTGTATTGATTTCCAAACACATCTTGACATGTTAACATCTTGTTCTATGTTTTCTTTAGTTATTTAAGGTCACCGATTTGAGTAAATATGAAAATAAAAAAAACCTTGGGAGTGGAAGACTTCACAGTAACACAATCTTGAATTAGCTGGTAGTACTTTTCATTTCTAACATTGGCAGCTGTATTCATTGAATCACATTTATTCCATTGACTTTTTTTAAGTCTTTTTTTTTTAATTTTTTAATTTTGGGTTGGGGAGAGGGGCAAAAGGAGAGAGAGAGAGAGAGAGAGAGAGAGAGAGAGAGAGAGAGAGAGAGAGAATCCCAAGCAGGCTCCATGCTCAGCATAGAGCCCTATGCAGGGCTCAATCCCATGACCATAGGATCATGACCCAAGCCAAAATCAGGAATTGGACAGTCAACTGACTGAGCCACCCAGATGCCCCTCCACTGAGTTTTCAATGAATGATTTTCTTACTGGTAGCTAAGAGAATGGCAAATATGCACCAGTGGCTGATTAAAATGAAGAATACCTATTAACTCAGCCAACATTAGTGATTTGTATCCATCAACAAGTTACCAATAGAGAACACTGAGAATAAGAATGTAGCCTTTTGGAATAATTGACATTTTGGCAGCTGACAATATTCAAGCAGTGAACCATTATTGGAAGCAACTTCCTGGAAAAGTTTGACATTTAAAATAAAAATTGGTAGCATATAAATATTTAAAAGATCTTTTGGAGTGATGAGAACGTCTGGAAAATTTGCTTGAGATAGGGAGATCTAATTTTTGCTGAGAACTATTATGTTCCAGTCACTGTGCTGACCTTAGCACATACTTTATTTCATTTATTCCCAACAATATTTATATGAGGCAGGTGCTTTTATTACCTCCATGTTACAGATGAGGAAACTGAGAAGTTAATATGTTCAGGGTCATATGTTAGTAATGAAAGATCCACAGTTGTCTGGCTCCAAAGATCAGTCTATCAATCATTAGTATTTATTGATCACATATAATTCCTTCCTAGTAATTCATCATTTGCCCTGGGTTGATTTCGAACCTAACAAATGAAATTTGTCAGAGGAATATACTAAACGATGATAGAATAATGAGCATTTACGTGTTCCAGGTAATATGCTGTACTCTTTTTTTTTCTTTTTTTCCTGCCTACTACACAGGATTTTTAATCAGCTTTATTCAGACGTAATTCACATACCATATAATTCATCCATTTGAAGTATACAGTCTGCATTTTTGTAAATATAGTCACATAGTTGTGCAATTATCACCAGCCTATTTTAGAACATTTTCAACACCTCAAAAAGAAACCCTATATTCTTTAGCTATCATTCCCCAACAACATTTGCCCCCAGCCATAAGCAACTATTAATCTGCTTTGTCTGTATAGATTTGCCTGTTTTCAGCATTTCAGATGAATAGAATGATATAGTATGTGGTCTTTTGTGACTGATTTCTTTCACTTAGCATTGTGTTTTCAAGGTTCATCCATGTTTTAGTATGGATTAGGACTTCATTCCTTTTGATGGCTGAATAGTATTTCATTGTGTGGATATGCCACATTTTGTTTATCCATTCATCAGTTGTTGGGCATTTGGGTTGTTTCCGCCTTTGAGTATTATGAGTATCGCTGCTGTGAACATTCATGTACAATTGTTTTGTGTCGACATATATTTTCAGTACCTTGGGAATATACCTATAAGTAGAATTGCTGGATCATACGGTCACTCTGTTTCACTTTTTGAGAAATTGCCAAACTTTTCCCGAGCATCTGCACCATTTTACATTCTCACTAATAGTCTGTGAAGGTTCTGATTTCTCTAGATCCTCACCAACACTTATGATTATCTGACATTTTTATTCTAGCAATCCTAGTGGGTATGAAGTAGTATCTCTTTATGGTTTTGATTTGCTTGACTAATGATATTAAGCGTCTTTAATGAGCTTGTTGGCCATTTGTATATCTTCCTTGGAGAAATTATTCAGACCCTTTGCCCAGTTTTAATTACATTATTTATCTTTTTGTTCTTGACTTTTAAGAGTTCTTTATATATTCTGGATAAAAATTTCATGATAGATATATGATATGCAAATATTTTCTTCCATTCTGTGGGTTGTTGTGCTATATTCTGCATGTGAATTATTTAATTTGATCTTTATAACAGACTTATGAGATATTATCCTCCCTTTTTCTAGAGATCAGAAAACACTCAGAGTGGTGATGAACCTAGACTAACTCACAAGGCTAATATGGGATGATTCCAGGATTTGAGCCCCAATCTTTATTGGAAGTTCGATTAAAGCTCTCCGCTCTCTTGATTTGATGCTCGTATACGCTGTACGTATTTGATGAAAGAAATTGAATCTTAGGATCGCATTGCCCTGTCTATGCTTTGCTCCTAGACATTCCAGTGGATAAACACTAAAAATAAAAACACTTTGGCAATACTTCTCAGGTTCATTATCTGGGGATCATGCTGATTCCCAAAAGGAAGGGGTAGCCACAAAGCTCCTGAGGCAGGTTGAATTGATGTTCTGAGTCTGGATTTATAAGCATAGGGAATTGTTCTTTTAAAAGACAGTGACACAAAGAAACCTTTTAATGTGAGCCAGATGCAGCCATGATTTTGATTAAATGTTTGCTGATAACCATACTGAGGTGGGAACATCTGCCCACTGATGAGCTCCCTAGAGTTTTAGCAGGTGAATTTATGTAGGAAATACAACTCCAAGTACTTCTTTCTAAAGAGCGATGTTAGGGGGAAAAAAGTTTACTTTCCTTTCTTTCATTTTTTTCCACCTGCCATTTAGGAAGCATAGGTAAATGCATTCCTGTATTGGGATACCACTTGCCCTTGGCCTCTTAGCTTTCTCAGTTTTAGCTTTGCGGGTGCCCAGTGTCCGTACGTACATCTGGGCCACGTGTGTGCGGGCATCTTGGGTTGTCCAAAAATAGTGCACAGCTCCATATGCCTATAATAGCAACCTGCTGACATTAGAATATGCTGCTAATTTTCATATACACCCACACTCCTGAACACACATATTCCTCTCCTTTCAAATCTATCCTTTTAGATGTCCTTACAAGTCTATCTTTGGAAGGTTGGATCATCATGCAGGATACATGGTATTTAGAGGAAACATGTTCCTATTGGTGTTTCTGGATTCTTCTGGGTTCTAGGTCGATCTTAATTAAGCAATCTCCAGTCAGGAGAGCTTTATTTAGCTCTCAGACTGCCATACAATCACAAGATTTATCTTCTCTCATCACTTATACGTAAGCCACTACCCTGCATATTACCATCATTACCTATATTTTTATCCACATACTGTTCTACACATGACAGAATTGGACTCAGTTCTCTCTCCGTCTTCAGAAAGTCCTTCTTTTCTGCCCTCTATAACTGATAGTCTATTGTTAAGAAACTCTCCAGTAGCTTCAGATTTTTTTTCTCAATGTGCAGCTCTGTTTTATATCTGGTTGTGCCTTAAGGAAATCACTTCCCCAGCAGTGCTCTTAGGCAAACATTAGTTTTCCTCACATACCCCGGGGAGTAGAGGTGGAGTAGCCGGCTGCTTTGCTCCTCATTATCACTTCTGACCATTTCTGTTCCTTTCTCTTTTGAAATCCAGAGCTCAGTTGTGGTTCACCCTATTAGACAATATCATGTGCTGCCTCTCCTTATTCTTTTCCCTTCATTCATTAGACACTGTAGTTCCTGAGTCCCTTTTCCCTCTCCACTTTTATTACTGCCACCATTTTACCAACCTCAACATGTAACATCTATGTGGATATTCATCCAACATTTTTGGCCTTGCAAATCTTTCATGCCGTCATGTCCAGTGACATTTTTCTTCCATCATACTTAAGTCACTCACTTTAATGCTTATGCTCTAGACATTGCCATTCTCAAAAGTTGTATCAATTCTGAAATCTTGATTTTTGTTTTATTTATTTTATTTTGATTTCATTGAGAGAGAAAAAGAGAGAGAGACAGTGCATGCAAATGTGTGAGGGGGGAGGGGCAGAAGGAGAGACAGAACCTCAAACAGGCTCCATGCTCAGCATGGACCCTGATGTGGGGCTCCATCTCAGGACCATGAGATCATGACCTGAGCCAAAATCAAGAGTCAGTCACTTAACCAACTGAGCCACTCAGGCACCCCCTGAAATCTTGATTTTAAAACATACATCTCTTGAGCTACAACTGGTTGTTCTTTCTGCCAAAATTACCTCCTTCATATGCCTGTATGTACACACACACACACACACACACATACATGCACACACACATGCAACTCCAGAAGTTCTTCAACTTTGAACTTCAATCTGTGAACTCTACTACTTTTCACCATCAACCACCCTTCTCATTCCTCGTTTCCTCGTTCTTTACCAGTATAGAGTTCACATTCCATCATTATTATCACTTATGTGATAATGTAAGTGTAAACTTTCATCTTCATGCCTCCTATACTACTCTATACATTCCTGGAAAAACCACAACCCTTATTAAATCTAGCTATCTACCTACTTTCTTCCTGTACAGAAGTGATGGATGTTCCTGTACAAATTTGCAAGGCTGAACTGATTCATATCACCTTAAATTTTTGTCCACATATCTCACATCAGCAATCCTTCCATATTATGTGCCCATTTCCATTATTCAAGATGAATATCCAATACCTTGTCCTGTCCTCAATTCCTAAAAACCCCACACTAACTCCTGTCATTTTATGACCTTACCTCATCCTTCACTGAGAAAACTGAAGAATCAAGAGGGAATTCCCTTAAATCTTTCCCACCAAATCTACCGTCTTACCTGCATTGGTAACCATACCATAATCATTTCCGTCTTTTCTAGATAGTATGTAAACATCACCTGTTCTCATGTAAAGCCAACTCTTCTACTTTTACTATGGATTCCATGCAGTAGTGCTCTGAATACTCCACTTGCTTTCTCAACATTTTTTTCTGCAGTTATCCCTTTGATGTTTTATATTATCAATTTTATTGAATCATTCACACCAGAATACAGATGCACTCCAAAATTTATCCTTTTAAAAATATATCCTCATGGTACCAAATCCCCCTCTAACTAAAGTGCCATTTTCTCTCCTTGGCACAAAACCTTGCAAAAGAAACTGCCTATTTACCACCCACTTCCTCACCTCACATTATCTCCTTAATACACCCTATTGGAGTTAATATTAAATATTTTCCACTCCTTTGATCTCCTTTTTAAAAGGTTACCAATTACCTCCATAATACTAAGTTCAATAGTCATTTGTCTGTCCCTGTCTTACCAATGAAAAATATTTAATAGAGTTGACCATTTTTCCTTCTTGAAACATGATCTTCCCTTTGCTTTCATAATGCTCAATTTAGCTGTTCTCCCCTCACGTTGTTAATTGTTTAGGTTATATATCCAAGAGTGGAATTCCTGGGTGATATGGTAAATCTATGTTTAACTTGTTGAGGAATTGCCAAACTATTTTCCAGAGGCTACACCATTTTATTTTCCCACCATAAATTTATGATTTCTTCACCTCCTTGTTAATACTTGTTATTTTTTGTTTATTTATTTTTTTATTGAGGTATAATTGACATACAGCATTATATTAGTTTTAGATATACAATACACTGATTCAACATTTGTATACATTGCAGAATGGTCAATATAATAAGTCTAGTTACCATCTGTCACCTTAAAAAGTCAATACAGTATTATTAACTATATTCTCCACACCATTCATTACATCCCCATGACTTATTTATAACTGAAAGTTTGTACTTCTTAACCCATTTTTCCTCCCCCCGCAACTCCCCTCCCTTCTCTTGCAGCAAACCAATCTGTTCTCTGTATCTATGAGTCTAGGTTTTGTTTTGGTTTGTTTGTTTTGTCTTTCGATTCCACATATAAGTGAAAATATTTGGTGTTTGTCATTCTCTATATGACTTATTTCACTTAGCATAATACCCTCAATGTTGATCCATGTTGTTGCAAATAGTAAGACTTTTTTATGGCCAAGTAGTATTCCATTGTGTGTGTGTGTGTGTGTGTGTGTGTGTGTGGTGTATATACACCATGTCTTTCCTTATCCATTCATCTCTCAGTGGATATTTATGTTGTTTCCATATCTTGGCTATTGTAAATAATGCTGCACTGGACATAAGGATGCATATATCTTTTCAAATTCATGTTTTTGTATTCCTTGGATAGATAAATAGTAGGGGAATTACTGGATCATATAATACTTCTATTTTTAATTTTTTGAGGAAACTCCATTCTGTTTTCATTTGTGGCTGCACCAGTTTACATTTGCACCAACAACACACAAAAGTTCTTTTTTTCCCCACATCCTCACCAACACTTATTGTTTCTTGTCTTTTTCATAATGGCCATTCTAACAGACATAAGGTGGTATCTCATTGTGATTTTGATTTGCATTTCCCTCATGATTGGTGATGTTGAGCATCTTTTCATGTGCCTGTTGGCCATCTGGATGTCTTCTTTACAAAAATGTCTATTCAGATCCTCTGCCATTTTTTAACCTGATTGTTTGTTTTTATGTTATTGAGTTGTTTGAGTTAATTATATATTTTGGATATTAACCCCTTGTTGGATGTATGATTTGCAAATATCTTCTCCAATTCAGTAAGTTGCCTTTTTGTTTAGTTGATGGTTTCCTTTGCTGTGCCTTAGCAGCAGTAGTAGTCCCACTTGTTTATTTTTGCTTTTCTTTCCCTTGCCTTTGGAGTCAGATCCAAGAAAACATGGCTAAGACTGATGCCAAGTAGCTTACCTTCTATGTTTTCTTCTAGGGGTTTTATGGTTTGGGGTCTTACATTCAATTCTTTATTCCATTTTGTATTAATGTTTATAAATGCTGTAAGATAGTGGTCCAGTCTTATTCTTTTGCATGTAGCTGTCCAGTTTTTCCAACATCATTTATTGAAGTGACTTTTTCCATTGTATATTCTTGCCTCCTTGTTATAAATTAGTTGACCATACATGCATAGGTTTATTTTTAAGCTCTTTATTCTGTTCCATTGATCAATATGTATGTTTTGGTCAATATTGTATGGTTTCAATTACTATAGCTTTGTAGTGTATTTGAAATCAGGGAGCATACCTCTGACTTTGTTCTTTCTCAAGATTGTCTTGGCTATTTGGGGTCTTCTGTGTTCCATACAGATTTTAGAGTTATTTGCCCTAGTTCTATAAAAACAATACCACTGGAATTTTGATTGGGATTGCATGGAGTCTGTAGATTGCTTTTATTTTTCCTTTGATTTTTTTCTATGACCCAGTCAGTAGTTGTTCAGTAACATGTTGTTTAATATCTACATATTTGTACTTTTTCAGTTTCCTTCTTGTAATTTATTTCTAGCTTTTTACCATTGTGGTAGGAAAAGATTTCAGTGTTTTTGACATGATTTCAATCTTCTTGAATTCATTGAGATTGTTTTGTTGCCTAGCATGCGATCTATCCTGTAGAATGTTCCATGTGCACTTGAGAAGAATGGGTATCCTATTGCTTTTGGATAGACTGTTTTGTATATATATCTATTAAATCTTTCTGGTCTAATGTGTTGTTTAAGGCTGATGTTTTCTTGATTTTCTGTCTGGATGATCTATCCACTGATGTAAGTGGGATGTAAAATCGACTACCATTATTGTATTGCTATCCATTTCTCCTTTAAGTCTGTTAATATTTACTTTATATATTTTGGTTGAGTACATATAGATTTACAAATGTTACGTCTTCTGGTTGGATTGACCCCTTTATTGTTATGTTAGTGCCCCTTTGTCTTCTTTAGACAATTTTTGTTTTAAAGTCTCTTCTGCCTGGTATAAGTATAGCTACGCCGTCTTTCTTTTCATTCCCATTCCCATTGAACATATTTTCCCATCCCTTCACTGTCAGTCAGCATGTGTCCTTACTTCTGAAATGAGATTTTTTGTAGGTAGTATATAGATGTGTCTTATTTTTCTTTTAATCCATTCGGTCACTCTTTGTCTTTTGACTGGAGAATTCAGCTCCAGGCTAAGTAAATAGGCCTTTTTCATAGGAGACTGCGATTATTTTTCAGTCTGCTGTCTGTGCAGTGCCCTGGGTGTGGCGGCCTGCCAAGAGCTATCTCTCCAATTGTTACAGTCTCATATAGCTCTGGATCACCAGTTCTCTTGGCCACAGGGCCAAACAATCAAGGTGTTTCCTCTGTGTGGATCGTGTGCACATGCTAGCTTGAGCATGGCAGCTGTAGAGTGTTTGGGGTAGGGAATGCTCACCAGCTTCAGAAAGGTACTGGGAAAATGTCTTGATTCTACTTGCCCACAGGCTTCAGCAGTGCACTGGGAGAGTGCCTTGTCTATGCACATGCACTAGGAGAGTGCCTTGTCTATGCACATGTGCCAGCTTTAGGCTGGGAGCAGGAGAATGCCATGACCACTCATGCTTGCTAGTCCCAGCTAGGGAGTGGGGGAGTGTCACAACAACCTACCCTCAGACTTTAGCTAGGGACTGGGAGAATTCCATGACTGTTTGTGCTACCCTGCCCCAGTGAAGGAGTAGGGAAACATTGCACTCACCCACACTTTCCAGCCTCCACAAGTGCTGTGACTTGTCGCCCCTCCCAGTCCCAACAAAATGATGGGAGGGTACCATGTTCAAGCTTACCTGCCTGTGCTAGCAGGCTGTGTGGAGGGTGTAACAATGGCATCTACCATCACCCTGCCTCCAGGGAGCATCTTAACTGTCCTCTGTCCCTCCAGCAGATGCCCCCAGATCAGCAAATGAATCTCCCTCACATATAGTCTTGGAATTTTTCAAACTGCTGTTTTTTGTTTTTTGTTTTTTTGCTGGGTCTCAGAGTAAGTGAAACTGCATGTGAGCCTTCCAAGAGGAGAATCAATTTCCTATAGCACTTTGGCCCCCTGGTGTCAACCCCATTGGTTTTTTAAGCCAGATATTCTGGAAACTCATGTCTCTGGTGAAGATCCCAGGAACCAGGGTTCCCTATGTGGGACATTAGCCCTTCATTCCTTCAGGAGAAGCACCTGTCTGATGAGATCTTTCCCTATTCTGTGTCACCATACAGGGGCAGGTGGTGTGTGTGTGTGTGTGTGTGTGTGTGTGTGTGTGTGTATGTGTCTGTGTCTCTGCCTCTCCTACCTGTCTCAGTGTGGTCCTTTTAGCCTTCATTGTGGAGAGCAGTTCATCTAGTTTTCATATCTTTTTAGAGGGAAATGATCCATATGTAGCTATAAATTCGGTGTGTCCATGGATGGAGGTAAGTTCATGATTGTCTTATACTGGCATCTTGGACCTCCCTCCCAATTTTTAAATATTATAACCTTCCTAGTGTGTGTGAAATGGTATCTCATCGTGGTTTTGATTTGCATTTCCCTAATTACTAATGATGTGTTTATTAGCTATTTGTATGTCTTTATTGGCAAAATGTCTATTCAAATTCTTTATCTAATTTTTAATTGGGTTATTTGTATTTTTGTTGTAAGAGTTCTTTCTATGTTCTGATACCAGACCTTTATCAAATATATGATTTTCAAATATTTTTCTCTTTTCCTCTGGTGTGCCTTTTCACCTTCTTAATAGTATTTTTTTTTTTGCAGTAGAAAACATTTCTAAAATTTTTATATAGTCCAATTTACTCTTTCTTTGTTGCTTGTGCTTTTGGTGTCATATCTAAGAAACCACTGCTTAACCGACTTCTATATGGTTCTAATCTCCATAACTGACCAAAAGAGCTCAAACACATTCATTCAACAGACATATGTGACCACTTACTATGTGCTAGGCCCTAGTCTAAATACTGGAGATTGTGAGGAACAGGATAGTGGAGACAGATTGCTAGCTGATCTCCAACATTCAAGTTCTCCTCTTCTTTTTGCTGTTAGGTGTGGCTCTGTGAATTGTTGCCAATGAAATGTGAATAGGAGTAATGCATGCTCCTTTCTGAGCCTGGCCCATGTGCCTTCCTCCATGTTCTTTTCTGCCTCTGCAGTTGGAATGGAGATGGCCTCAGGAGTCCCAGCAGAGCTGGCAATAAGTGCTATTTTGTCGCTTACCTCAATGGGGTTGTGACAAGTTTTAAATATGGATATGAATATTTAGCGTAATTCCTACATAGAGTTAATGGTCAATAAATGTTAGTTTCTATAATTATTACAGGCTTTGGATGCTACAGTAATCAGCTGGGCTGGGGAAAATATAAGAAACCCTACATAATTCAGCAGATAGTGCAATTAGGTCTGCTCTCCTATCGACTGTCAGGCTTGCTGACGCTAGCGGTCTTTTCTCTTACACAGTTGTTCTGTTGATGAACCAGGATAATTCTAAGCTACCTTAAACAATATTTAAAGAACCATAATTTGGGAAATACTAATCTAGTGAAAAGCAGCTTAAACTAAAAACAACACGAGAAGCTTGGTTATAATGGTTATGAGAATTCTAAATTGTGCTTAGAACATCTTGCATATACACAGGATGATTTTCTAAGATAGCCCCATCACTTCTCTTCCCTTACGTACCTGTATCTGATAAGAAAGCCCTGGTAGTCTCTTCTATGGGACCAGTAGCAAGTTCAGACCATGTAAGCCCTGACCTCTGTGCGAGAACACTCACTCCAGCTTCATTCCCTTGCCACCACAAAAACCAAGTCAGCCTCCTTTCTCTGCTCTCTCAAACCATTCTTGAACCTGTTTGAGAGGCTGCCCTGCTCTCGCCAAAAGGCCTCATTATGTGACCAACAAGCTTTCTCATACTCTCATACTTTCTTGGTCAATGTGTCATTAGTCTTGACATCCAAATCAAATTTTGGGTGAAGGATTCATTCTGTCCCTGTGGAGTGATCACAGTAATTGGCCCTTGGAGCAAGACATCAAGGTACTTTCCATTGCTACCAAGGGTCTTTTCTTCTCTTGTTTTGACTTCTTAACTGGCTCCACTGCATGCTGGTGATCATGCACTTTGAGCTACTGCCCACTGGCTAGCTTGTACTTTGAAGAGTGATCCTTTGTGCTACATTTGTGAATTCTATGGAGAGTCTGCTAAAGATTTGACCAACATAAGTCAGTTTAGCAAATTGGCATAAGGGACAAGGTTATTGGATTGGAGCCCTCCTTAAAGCAGTCATGGATCATGTGTCTAATCCTGGACCTATCTGTGAGTCTCAGATTAAATCACGTGTCTCAATTGCAAAGTACTACATGACTGACACTAAGCTCAAGAGAATAACTCTTACCTTGTAAATATTGGTTGTATTTCAACCAGGTGTTGGCCCCCTTTCTGTATAGAGCTAAGAGGAGAGGCTGATAGTCTGTTTAATATATAGGCTCATTGGGTGGTCACTCATGTGGAGGAAGAACAGTTACTATGCGGAATGCTGAAGTCACACTTCTAAAAGCAGAGGACTCACTAGGGCCTTACACAATGTTTCTGCTGCTGTTTATACCTCTCTCTCTCTTTCTCTCTCTCTGTCTCTCTCTCTGTCTCTCTCTCTCTCTCACACACACACACACACACACACACACGGGAAAGTTGCCTGGTAGAACCAAGTGTTGGAGAGAAGTGTGATAATTCATGTTTCTAATGATACTTAAATTTGAGCACAGTAGCTCAGAGGGATTTTAGGTAAGACATCCAAAATATTAGGCAATGTGTTACATTATCCACAGAAGCCAGCTGTATACATATGTATACAATGGAGTATTATTCAGCCATGAGAAAGAAGGAAATCCTGCTTTTTGCGACATGGATGGACCTTGAGGCAGTATTATGTTAAGTGAAATAAACCAGACAGAGGACAAATACTTCATGGCATCACTTATTTGTGGAATCTAAAAAGAAAAGAAATAAAATCAAACTCATAGAAACAGAGAATGGAAAAGATTGCCAGGGGCTGAAGAGTGAAGGAAATAGGGAAAGGTTGGGAAAAAAAGGTACAAACTTTCAGCTATAAGATTAATAATATCTGGGGATCTAATGTAAAAAACAAAACCCAAAAACCAAATAAAATACCCCCAAATTGTCAAGGTCCTCAAAAACAAATCATCTAAAAACTGTCACAGCCAAGAGGAGCCTAAAGAGGCATGACATGTTGACTAAATTTGATGCGGTATCCTAGATGGTAGAATAAGGACATTAGGTAAAAACTAAGGAAATCTGAATAAGGTACAGACTTTAGTTGATAATACTTTCGTTGTTGGGGCACGTGGCTGGCTCCGTCGGTTAAGTGTCTGACTGGCTCCGGTCATGATCTCATGGTTGGTGAGTCTGAGCCCTGCATTGGGCTCTCTGCTGTCAGAGAAGAGCCCACCTGGGTTCCTCTGTCCCCCTTTCTCTGCCCCTCTCCTACTCACACCCACACGCCTGCACTCTCTCTCTCTCTCTCTCTCTCTCTCTCAAAAATCAACAAACACAAAAAAAATTTTTTAAAGTAATAGTTTCACTGTTGGTTCACTAAGTGTAACAAATGTATCATACTAATGTAAGACATTAATAATAAGGAAAATTGGGCATGGGGTATGTGGCTTTTCTGTTATTTTCACACTTACTCTGTATATTTAAAACTGTTCTAAAATTAAGTTTATTAAGAAGACACAAAATACCAGGTAGTGAGTTCTGGGAGATGACAGAGTGGAACACTGAATGGGAGTGGCCATGAGGAATGACTTGGAGGAATCACCTTCTCCCTGCCATGTGTTCCATAAGAATTAAACCAGAGGATATGAGAAAGAATAACAGATCAGTTTGAGAGGGCTCTTTAGGGGTTGTTGAGAAAGCTCCCCCTTTCTCTAACCAGAGCATCTAGACTCTGCTTTCTTCCCCTCCTCCCATGGATTTGTCAGCGTTCTGTGGTGCTTTGTGATGGCATGTCACTCCAGCGCTACCATTGGCTGGAGTAATTTCCTGCTGACCAATCAAAGCCAAAGGGTGTGGCTCCTTATTGTCCTCAAAGGCTATATAGAGAGAGGTCAGGAACCCTGGAGTGGGCCACTGTTGCTACAACATGGCAGAGATTACTGAGGCTCTGGAGGAGTCTAGCTCATATCCTGAAGCAGAAACTTCAGACCCAAAAGAACAAACTCTGAGCATCGAAGGGAGGGAGCAGACCCCATGTCAACTCAAGGACATAGAGATGGAGAAGGTCAGATTACCCTACTCTTGTACCTCCTCTTCTTCCCCATCGATTCCCCACCCAAGACCCCTGTCATGCCCTTGTCTGGCACAAACCCTCCCCTCAGTATGCACACATTCTTTTAAAGCCTCCCTTCCCATGTATTTTCCATTCTCTTCCCCCAAACCAATGTCTTTATGTGCTCACTTTGTTTTCCTACCAGATAAGGAAGATACTCAGGAAGGTTAAATTAGTCCGGAAACTGAGTATGGGAAGACGAAATAAAGGGAGAAAGTCAATAATGCTAGTCTGTTACCACAGACATGGTAAAAAGAAGAATGAAAATCAGCCAAAGAAGGATTAAGAAAGCCTGTCTCCCACTTCCCTGTGCGTACCAGGAGTCAGAGATCTTGAAGCATCTATTCTGTCTCCATAAAAATCTCTGGGATCAAAATTTTGTGTTAACGGTTGTCTGTGAGAGGACCAAATAAAGTATGCTGATGTTGCTGATTAAAACACCAACAAGTTGCACAAAGGACATGTGTGTGTATTTCTGTGTGTTCTCTGATGATGAGCGGGGAGGAAAGAAATGCAGCAGCAAGTGATTGATAAGGGAGGAGCCAAATGTATGAGAAGGGAGGGAGGTGGAATCCTGCAAGTTTGGGGCCCAGAAGAGCCAGTCCATAGTTAGCTGGACATTGGGAATAAGAACTAGATGAGGACTGGGGACTGAAGACAAATTTCCTCTATAACACTTTATCCCCCTGGAGAATAAGAAAGGACTTGCTACAACATCAGTGGGTCCAGATGGGGAGAGGGGTGATGTATGGGGGGGGGGGGTGGCAGTGTGTAATAATGAATCTGATCCCATTTGTGATGTTTTACTCTTGACAGCTTTTAAGCCTTATTCCTTCCTCTTTACCTTCTGGTCCACAACTGGGCAAGCTGATAAAAGCAGCCAGGAAGTTAACTGAGCATAAAATAAAAACAAATAGGTATGAGTGGACTTAACCATCAGAACTGTTGCGTTGCCCAAATTGTCCATCACAAAAGCATTCATTGCCCTAAAACATCCTCTAGTGCACGTGGACAGTCTGACCCAATGAGTAATAAAACGAAGTCCCTGACACTTACCAATTTGAAAAATATACGACCCTATGGACCTTCCTCCCTAGTTAAAAATAACACCTTTACCCCATTTTTTTCTTTAAAAAGGTCCAATCTAATTGAAAACAGGGACTTCAAGGATTGAAACCCATTATATAAGACCTATTTAGACAAGGTGTGATTATTCCTACTGCTTTTACATTTAACAGTCAAATTTGACTGTGTTCTTGAACTTGGAGTACATGAATGGAATCTCAGTGTGAATTTTTATGCCTTTAATGCCATGGTCCCACCCATTAGAATTCCATATGCAATATTATTGAAATTATTGATTCCATCAGCCATAAATACTTTGCCATCATAGCAAGGTATTTGGCTAATATATTTTATTCAATGCCTATTTCAGCAGTCTCTCAGCTGTAGTTAACCTTCACCTTTTTAAAATTTTTTTAATGTTTATTTATTTTTGAGAGACAGAGCATGAGCAGGGGAGGGGCAGGGAAAGAGGGAGACACAGAATCCCAAACAGGCTCCAGGCTCTGAGCTGTCAGCCCAGAGCCTGACGCATGGCTTGAATTCACGTGCCGTGTGATCATAACCTGAGCTGAAGTCAGATGCTTAACTGACTGAGCCACCCAGGCATCCCTAACCTTCACCTTTAAGGGGACACAATACACCTTTCCCTGGGTACTCAGTGGGGTACCTCTCCCACTCCTGTCATCTCACATAATCTTTGCAGGCAATATCTTAACCACATCTAGCTTTTCCCAGATGTACAGGTATGACGATGACACAACGATGACATCCTTCGAAGAGATTTGACATCACACTGGTGACATCCTTTGGGGAGATTCATATGGCACACTTGTTCAGGACACAAAATATCCACAAAGGAACTCACGAGCGAGGACGCCCCATTACCTCCACATATAGTACAAGGCTCTACCACCTCAGTTAAATTCTTGACAATTGTTTGGTAAGCCAAGGGCTGTTCCAGTCCTGACAGTGTCGAGAAACAATTGGTAGCCTTCTTAGTACCCTCATTGTTAAAAGGAGTCTAAAATCTTTTAGACAATTTTTTTGGATTGTGGAGGCAACGTTCCTCATAATAAAAATTGTATCGAAGTCCCTTTGTTCTGTTACTTGAAAATAGGCTCACCTTTTTTTAAATATGAAATGTATTGTCAAATTGGTTTCCATCCAACACCCAGTGCTCATCCCCACAGGTGCCCTCCTCCATGCCCATCACCCACCCTCCCCTCCCTCCCACCCCCCATCGACCCTCAGTTTATTCTCAGTTTTTCAGAGTCTCTTATGGTTTGGCCCCCTCCCTCTCTAACCTCTTTTTTTTTTCCTTCCCCTCCCCCATGGTCTTCTGGTAAGTTTCTCAGAATCCACACAAGAGTGAAAACATATGGTATCTGTCTTTCTCTGTATGACTTCTTTCACTTAGCATAACACTCTCCTGTTCCATCCACGTTGCTACAAAAGCCATATTTCATTCTTTCTCATTGCCAAGTAGTATTCCATTGTGTATATAAACCACAATTTCTTTATCCATTCGTCAGTTGATGGACATTTAGGCTCTTTCCATAATTTGGCTATTGTTGAAAGTGCTGCTATAAACATTGGGGTACAAGTGCCTCTAGGCATCAGCACTCCTGTATCCCCTGGGTAAATTCCTAGCAGTGCTATTGCTGGGTCGTAGGGTAGATCTATTTTTAATTTTTGAGGAACCTCCACACTGTTTTCCGGAGTGACTGCACCAGTTTGCATTCCCACCAACAGGGCAAGAGGGTTCCCGTTTCTCTACATCCTCGCCAGCATCTATATAGGCTCCTGATTTGTTCATTTTAGCCACTCTGACTGGCGTGAGGTGGTATCTCAGTGTGGTTTTGATTTGTATTTCCCTGATGAGGAGCGACGTTGAGCATCTTTTCATGTGCCTGTTGGCCATCTGGATGTCTTCTTTAGAGAAGTGTCTATTCATGTTTTCTGCCCAACTCTTCACTGGATTATTTGTTTTTTGGGTGTGGAGTTTGGTGAGTTCTTTATAGATTTTGGATACTAGCCCCTTATCTGATATGTCATTTGCAAATATCTTTTCCCATTCCGTCAGTTGCCTTTTAGTTTTGTTGATTTTTTCCTTTGCAGTGCAGAAGCCTTTGATCTTGGTGAGATCCCAATAGTTCATTTTTGCTTTTAATTCCCTTGCCTTTGGAGATGTGTCAAGTAAGAAATTGCTGTGGCTGAGGTCAGAGAGGTTTTTTCCTACTTTCTCCTCTAGGGTTTTGATGGTTTCCTGTCTCATATTCAGGTCCTTTATCCATTTTGAGTTTATTTTTGTGAATTGTGTAAGAAAATAGGCTCACCTTGAATGAGATGCCCTGCAACAAAAGGCTCTAGAATCTGTCTAAATTCATATAGAACACGTACTCCTATTAGGCCCCCTAGAGATTCTTTTACTACAGAAGCTTTAACAACCTTCTCTCACACTTCTTGGAGTCCCTTTATGGAACATCCATAATGACCATTAGTTGCCCATGCACTTCTGATACAAGAAATTGCCCTCCTTGGCCCAATGCTGTATGCCATTAGTATGGCATATACTTTCCTGGAAAAATAGACATTCTCAGGTCCTGAACCTATGACTCTCCATTTCTAGCTGTCCATGATGCCTTTGATCATGAGATCAGCACTCTGCAAGCTCGACATGGCTAATAACATCCCCTTGCAACAGGATGGAACCAAAACTGGGCTTTCTGCATAACCCACCTATAGGAGAGGGTTAACTTCCCCTGTCCTCAATCTTTTGCCAGATGCCGTAGTGCTAGAAGAGATTATCTCTCTCTTAAAAACTTTGAATACCCGGGAGCCCCTTAAGATCAACAGAGTGAATACCAAAGGGAGTTCATTCACTTAACCAATGATATTATCACTGTCACACTTAATGGAGCTTGCTTGAGAGCTGCTGCTCTTCCTCCCTCAA
Organism: Herpailurus yagouaroundi; assembly: GCF_014898765.1. Taxonomy (NCBI): domain Eukaryota; kingdom Metazoa; phylum Chordata; class Mammalia; order Carnivora; family Felidae; genus Herpailurus; species Herpailurus yagouaroundi. The sequence goes on from NW_024420501.1 coordinate 4,774,636, forward strand.
TCAGGATGTTCCTGACAAAGGACAGGACCCAAGGGTTAGTTCAATTGGCCTAACTTTAGGAAGTCCTCTTAGCACTGGATGTCTTGGCCAACAATTGGCATCATCTGCACAGATCTTTGGATCAGTGCCAATGGTCTGACCATCTGGTCTGGCCAATGCAAACAATGTCTTATCTAAAGTTGTCTCATTTGGGGTAAAGAACCCTTAGAATCTCTTGCTTCACAAATACCTAAAATACAAATTAAGGTCACACATTTCTATGCACATATTAAAGACACAATACAAAGTCTCACCATGGCACTGCTTATCATCTTTGGAGTTCCACACATTGATAACGACCAAGACATTCATTTCAGTCCTCAGAATATACAATGGTGGGCTCATGAACAAAATATTCAGTGGAATATAACCTCTCTTACTGATCTCAGGCTGCAGGTTCCACAATGGCTTACATAAACAAGTCCAAATTACGTTAAATATACCATGAGATATTTTAGTTATCAAACATCAGGGATGAATTGTAGTAGAGCCTGACTCCATTCTTTTCAGGTTTACTGAAGTAAAACAGACAAATAGTGTATGCATTTAAGGTGTTCAATTTAGGGTTTTGATATACATACATATAGTGAGATAACGGCAACCACCTAATTATTCATCACTTCACATAGTTACTATTATTTGTTTGACTCTATTTTTGATGCATAACTCATTGTGTGAATAATAATCCTTTTTGTACCTTCTTGGTCTATGTGTGGCATCATTAGTCTTGAAATTCAAACCAAATTTTGATTGGGGCAGTATACATCCCACTTCTGCAAGCTCACATACTCCACATAAAATCAATGTTATAGATAGATAGATGATAGATAGATAGATATAGGTAGATACAAAGATGGAGAGATAGATGATATGTAGATGATATATAGATTTGATATAGATAGAGAGAGAGAGGTAGATAGATAGATAGATATTAGGCATGTGGATATGGCACTTTAAGAAGGATACTGGTATTTCAGGAAACAAATATGTCTTGAGTGCCTACTATGTATCAGACATTGTTCTAGGTCCTGAGCTTACAGTGAAGAACATAAAGTCTGATTCCCTGCCATCAAGTAATTACATTTTTTATGGGAGAAGAGGTAGTTAAGAGTGTTGGTGTGGGGCAGAGGACAGCTGCTTTAGGTAGGGGGTGTGGGGAAACCTTTTCTGAGGAGTTAATATTTGAATTGAGAACTGAATAATGAGATAGTTGAGATAATTGAATAATGAGATAATTGAGAACTGAATAATGAGAACAATGCGATGGTGAAGACTTTAAAGGAGAACATTTTCGGTAGAAAAAACAGCAAGTAGCAATGCTATGAGGTAAGAACAAGAACAATGTGCTGAGGAATAGAAAAGGGCGAGTATAACTGGAGTACGGAGACAGGGGTAGAGTAGAGATAATGACTGAAACCAGAGAGGCTAGCAGAGACGAGGCTGCATAGGCAACAGGAGCTTAACAGGGTGAGAACTTGCATTTTATTTTGTGTGCAGTGGAGAGCCCCTGGATGGTTTGATACGGGAAAGTGATGTAGTCTGAATTATGTTTTGAAAGTTCACGGATGTTATGGGCTGTGTAGTACTAGAGAGGTGACAGCCTGTTACAACAATACAAGGTTGAGATGATGGTGGCTGGGACTGGGATTGTGGCAGAGGGAATACAACTGAGTGTCGAACAGAGCAGTTTGGAGCATATGGTTTGAAGTCCGATCTCCATTTACAGCTTCACCGCCTAAACCTCTTCACTTCTCGAAGATTTAGTTTCCTTATCTGTGAAATGGAAATGATATGTGTCTGTGTCTTAGAGTCACTTTGGGATTGAGTGAGGTAATTTATATGAAACACCTGACCCTATATGAGACCCATAAGAAGCATTTGATTAAACGGCGTCTGTTACTATCATCAATACTATAAATAAATAAATAAATAAATAAATAAATAAATAAATAAATAATAGTGCTTCTTCTTCCTTCTTTCTCCTCCACTCCCCAAGACCTAATGTGGCTTGTGTGAGCTGCTGTTAACCCATGACTACTGAGCCCTTGTTTGGTTTTCTTGAAGACACTAGTATTTGGGGGCACTTTCCCTCAAAGGTGAGGCATTCCATTACCTTTAGATACTTCACAGTAGATGTCTGTGTCTGGCTTATGATTAATTTATATAATGAAGTGGCAGTAATGGCTGATCTCTAACATTCTCTCTTTCTACCTGATGAATCATCGCTTGAATATCTTTTTTTCTCTGACCTCCTTCCACAAGGCCCTAAATGAACAGCAACCTATACTCTTTCCTAACTGCAAACATAACCTGCTGAGCATAGTCAGATTGCTGTGATAATTGCTTCTTTCCATGAAACGCATCTCTGAGTTTTTCTTCCTTCAGAAAAATCTGCTTGCATTTTTCAAAGAAAGTTCTCATTTTATTACTTCCTGATGAGAAGAACTCTTCCCAAGTCCCTTATTCCCATGATGGTTTTATTTTCTCTCTTTGGTCTCTGATATTTGTCCATCTTTGTGCATTATCCTCATTTAAGACTAAAATTCATAAGCTGTTTACAGCTTCCTCGACATCCTTGATGGCAAATGAAATGGAATGAGATGTTGTTTCCTTCTTTGAAGGGATTGTTTTCCCCTCTCCACCTTTGTCTCGTAAGTGATTAGAGCTTACTCATTCTTCAAGGCTAAACTCAAAAGGTGATTCCCCTCTGAAGCCTCTTTGCCACCAATTCCAGCAGAGTCTGTCGCTCTTAGTATCCTACAAATACTTTAAAGCAGTTGTCACACTGCATGAGCATTATTCATTTACATATTTATCCCCCCTCCCAAAATACAGTATTCAACAGCAAGGAGCATGTTTCATCCATCTTTGCAACCCAACCACCCTAACACACCTAACACAATGTCACGGTGGCTGTCCAGTGCATTGATGAACGACTGGAAGGAGTAGACAATCAAGTCATTGTATTCCATACTGGATCATTTCCTTAATCTTCTCTATAATATTTGCTTTAGAAAAGGTTAAAACCATTTAAAAGTCTTCTTGTTAAAAATTCAAAATATCAGGAAGAAAGATAAAACACCCATAAACCTAAAACCTAAAACACCCTGCAATATGCACAATTTTGGCAACTATCTTTCTGTACGTGGCTCTACGCTGACATAAACACTTAAATGTACATTTACACAATTAAAGTGATTTTACATATATTTTTAATGTTGAGAAAACCTTTAACTCTATAGAGTTTTTGCATTTCCCCCTAGAAACTGGTTAAAAGCTTGGTGTGAACCTTTCTGTCTCTTTCTCTATATTCATACAATAATGTAACATATATACATATGCATACAAACGTATAGGAGCACTATTTTACTCTTTACCACATCTGGTTTTTCTCGCTTAGAAACACTTCACAGAAATTTTTCCACATCATCTGGTATGGACCTGACATACTTTTTAAAGTAGATATGTAAAATGTGATGGTTTGAACGAAAGACAACTTGTTAAACCATTCTTTTACTGAGGACATTCAAGTTGATTCCAGTTTGTTGGCCACTACAATGTTACAATTAATCTGAATGTGTGTGTGTGTGTGTGTGTGTGTAATTTATTTTGTTTATATTCATCATTATATATTTGCGCTATTTCTATGGAATAGGGCATGAGAAGTGGAATTGATTAATTAAATTTTGTGTGAACTCTTAATTTTAGCAGATGCTACCAGACTGAATTCCAAATGCCTTTACTACTTCGCATATCCCTCAGCAAATGTATGAGATAACATATTACCCTCTACCACCCCCCACCAATATGTGATAACATTTAATGATCCTAAAGTGACATTCCTTTGTTATTTTAATTTCAGTATCCCTGTTGGTGAGGTTAGTAAGTAACTGCACTTGTTCATTGGCAAAGTGAATTTCTTCCTCTGTGAACCTTTCTTATACTTTTGAACCATTTTCAAGTCAGGTGTTTGGGTTTTTTTATTAATGTATAGGAAATTTTTGTTTTACATTAATAACATACATATGTTAGATATGAACCTTTTATCTGTAATAGGTAGTACAAATACATTTTTCTCTATTATTTGTCTTCTGATTTTACCTTTACTTAGGCCATATGATTTTATTTTAAGTACTCAATTATGCCAATCCTTCCTCTATAGTGTCTGGGTTTCCAGTTTGAATGGAAAGTTTTCTTGACTCTTAGATTATACATAAGTTTTCAAAATATCTATATTAATTTTATTTTAACATCTTCATCTTTAAACCATGCAGAATATTATTTATTTTTGTGTGATAGAGGAGTACAAACTTATTTTATCCTTTCTTTTTCTTACTTTTTATTAAAATTCCAGCTAATTAACATACAGTATAATATTAATTTCAGGTGTACAATATAGTGATCCATCACTTCCATAAATCACCTGGTGCTCATCACAAGTGCCCTCCTTAATCCCCATCACCTATTTCACGCATCCTCAACCCACCTCCCTTCTGATAACCATCACTTTGCTCTCCATAGTTAGTGTTTGTTTCTTGGTTTGCCTCTTTTTTTTCTCTTTGATCATTTGTTACGTTTGATAAATAAATTCCACATATGAGTAAAGTTATATGGTATTTGTCTTTCTTTTACTGACTTATTTCGCTTAGCAAAATACTTTTACTGACTTATTTTGCTTAGCAAAATACATTTACTGACTTATTTTGCTTAAAAATACATTCTAGCTCCATCTATGTCATTGCAAATGGCAAGATTTCATTCTTTTTGATGGCTGAGATTTCATTCTTTTTGATGGCTGATTTCATTCTTTTTGATGGCTGATGATGATCCATCATATATGAATCTATATACATATATATAATCTTCTTTATCCATTCATCAGCTGATTGACACTTGAGCTGTTTCCATAATTTGACTATTGTAGACAATGATGCTATAAACATTGAGGTGCATGTATCCCTTTTTTAATTTTTTAATTGTTAATTTTTATTTTTTTTAAGTTTATTTATTTTGAGAGAGAGAAAAAGGCCATGAATGGAGGAGGGGCAGGGAGAGAGAGAAGAGAGAATCCAAGCTCCAACCTGTCAGAGTAGAGTCTGACGTGGGGTTCAATCTCACCACCCTGGGATCATGAACTAAGCTGAAATTAAGAGTTGGACGCTTAATGAGCTGAGCCACCCAGGTGCCCCAATTTTTAAAATTATTTATTTATTTTGATTTTTGAGAGAAAGAGCATGAGCAGGGGAGGGGGAAGAGGGAGAGAGAAAATCTCAAGCAGGCTCCATGCACAGCACAGAGCCCAATGTAGGGCTCAATTCCACTAGGATCATGACCCGAGCCAAAATCAAGAGTTGGATGCTCAACTGACTGGTGCCCCTGCATGTATCCCTTTAGGAATTAGTCTCTTTGTATTCTGTGGGTAAGTACCTAGTAGTACGATTGCTGGATCGTAGGGTAGTTCTACTTTTAACTATTGGAGGAAACTCCATACTGTTTTCCACAGTGGCGGCACCAGTTTGCATTCCCACCAATAGTGCAAGGGGGTTCCCCTTTCTCTGCATCCTCACCAATACCTGTTGTTCCTTATGTTATTGATTTTAGCCATTCTGACAGGTGCGAGGTGGTATCTCATGGTTTTGATTTGTATTTCCCTGATGATGAGCGATGTTGAGCATCTTTTCGTGTGTCTGTTGGCCATCCAGATGTCTTTGTTGAAAAAGTGTCTATTCATGTGTTCTGCCCATTTTTTATTTGGATGGTTTGTGTTTTGGGTGTTGAGTTGTATAAATTCATTATATATTTTGGATACTAACCCTTTATAAGATACGTCAGATATCTTTTCCCATTCCATGGGTTGCCTTTTAGTTTTGTTGATTGCTTCCTTTGCTGTGCAGAAGACTTTTATTTTGAGGTAGTCCCAATAGTTTATTTTTGCTTTTGTGTCCCTTTCCTCAGGAGACATATCTACAAAGAAGTTCCTATGGCTGATGTCAAAGAAGTTACTGTCTGTGTTCTTTTCTAGAATTTTTATGGTTTCAGGTCTCATATTTAGGTTTTTGATCCATTTTTATAACATTAAATTTTTTTAACGTTTATTCACTTTCGAGATACAGAGAGAGACAGCACGAGCTGTCTCCAGGGGCAGAGAGAAAGAGAGACACAGAATCTGAAGCAGTCTCTGGGCTCCGATCTGTCAGCACAGAGCCTGTGTGATCATGACCTAAGCCAAGGTCAGACACTTAACTGACTGAGCCACCCAGGCACCCCAGTTTTAATCCATTTTGAATTTATTTTTGTGTATGGTGTAACAAAGTGGTCCGTTTTCATTCTTTTTCATGTTGCTGTCCAGTTTTCCCAACATCATTTGTTGAGAAGAAGTTCTTTTTCCCATTTAATATTCTTTCCCAATTTGTCAAAGATAAATTGACCATATAATTATGGGTTCATTTCTGGCTTTTTATTCTGTTCCATTGATCTATGTGTCTATTTTTGTGCCACTACCATACAGTTTTGATTAGTACAGCTTTGTAATATAACTTGAAGTCCAGAATTGTGATGCCTCCAGCTTTGTTTTTAATTTCCAAGGTTTCTTTGGCTATTTGGGGTCTTTTGTGGTTCCATCCGTATTTTGGGATTATTTGTTCTAGCTCGGTGAAAACTGTTGTCTGTATTTTGATAAGAATTGCATTAAATGTGTAGATTACTTTAGGTAGAGTAGACATTTTAATAATATTTCTCCTTCCAGTCCATGAGCATGGAATGCCTTTCCATTTCTTTGTCTCATCTTCAATCTCTTTCATCAGTGTATTATAGTTTTCATAGTACAGGTCTTTCACCTCTTTTATCTTTGGTTAGGCTTATTCCTAGGTATCTTATGGGTTTTGGTGTAATTATAAATTTAATTGTTTCCTTAATTTCTCTTTCTGCTGCTTCATTATTGATATACAAAAATACAACAGATTTCTGTACATTGATTTTTTTATCTTATGATTTTACTGAATTTGTTTATTCTTTCTAGCAGTTTTTTGATGAATTCTTTTGGATTTTCTACATAAAGTATCATGCCACCTGCAAATAGTAAAAGTTTGACTTCTTCCTTGACAATTTGGATGCCCTTTATTTCTTTTTCTTTTCTGAATGCTGTGGCTATGCTTTCCAGTACTATGTTGAGTAACAGTGATGAGAGTGGACATCCTGTCTTGGTTCTGACCAAAGAGGAAAAGCTCTCACTTTTTCCCCATTTAGGATGATATGAGCTGTGGTTTTTTCATATATGACTTTTATTATGTTGAGGTATGTTCCCCCTCGAACCTGCTTTGTTGAGGGATTTATCATGAAATGGATGTTGTGATTTGTCAATGGTCAGATGGCTCCTATCCTTTCTCTTATTGATGTGATGTATCATGTTGATTGATTTGCAAATATTGAACCATTCCTGCAACCCAGGAGTAAGTTGCACTTGATAGCGATGAATGATTTTTTTCATGTATTGTTGAATTTGGTTTGCTAGTATTTTATTGAGAATGTTTGCATCCATGTTCATCAGAGATACTGGCCTGTCGTCCTCTTTGTTAGTGGTGTCTTTACCTGGTTTTGCTCTCAGGGTAATGCTGGGCTCATAGAAGAATTTGGAGGTTTTCCTTCCTTTTCTATTTTTTGGAATAGTTTGAGAAGAATAGGTATTAACTCTTCTTTAAATGTTTGGTAGAGTTTGCCTGTGAATCCATCTGGCCCTGGACTTTTATTTGGTGGATGTTGATTCAATCTCCTTGCTGGTTATCAGTCTATTGAAACTTTCTATTTGTTCCTATTTCTGTTTTGGTACTTTATATGTTTCTAGGAATTTATCCATGTCTTCAAGGTTGTTCAATTTGTTGGCATATTGCTTTTCACAATATTCTCTTATAATCCTTTGTATTTCTGTGGTGTTGGTTGTTATTTCTCCTCTCTCTTTTGTGATTTTATTTATTTGAGTCCTTTCTCTTTTCTTTTTATTATGTCTGGCTAGAGGTTTAACAATTTTACTAATTTTTTTGAAATAACAAGCTGCTGGTATGTTGATCTATTCTATTGGTTTTTTCATTTCTATATCATTTATTTCTGCTCTAATATTATTTTCCTTCTGCTGGCTTTAGGCTTCAATTGTTGTTCTTTTTCTAGCTCCTTTAGGTGTAAGGCTAAGATGTTTATTTGACATTTTTCTTGCTTCTTCAGGTCATCCTGTGTTGTTACCTATTCCCTCTTAGGACTGCTTTTTCTGTATCCCAAAGTTGTTGGACTATCGTGTTTTCATTCTCATTTGTCTCCATGTATTTTTTTAGTTCTTTTTTGATTTTCTGGTTGACCCAGTCATTGTTTAGTAGCATGTCATTTAACCTACATATATTTGTGGTCTTCCAGATTTTTTCCTTGTGGTTGAATTCTAGTTTCATAGTGTTGTGGTCAGAAAAGGTGCATGCTATGACTTAAATCTTTTTATATTCATTTTGTGACACAATATGTGATCTATTCTGGAGAATGTTTCATGTTCACTTGAAAAGAATGTGTATTCTGCTGTTTTAGGATGGAATATTATGAATATATCTGTTAAGTCCACCTGGTCCAGTGTATCATTCAAAGCCATTGTTTCCTGGAGCACCTGGGTAGCTCAGTTGGTTAAGTGCCTGACTCTTGATCTTGGCTTAGGTCATGATCTCATGGTCATAAGATCGAGACCCAAGTTGGGCTCAGCACTGGGTATGGAGCCTGCTTAAGATTCTCTCTCTCCTTCTCCCTTTTCCCCTCCCCAGCAAGTGCTGTCTCTCTCTCTCTCTCTTTCTCTCTCTCTCTCTCAAAAAAGGAAATAAACAATCCAAACTCAACAAGTCCATTGTTTCCTTATTTATTTTCTTTTTAGATGATTTATTATTGTAAGTGGAGTGTTAAAGTTGCCCACTATTATTGTATTATTGTCATTGAGATCCTTTATGTTTATTAATTATTTAAAATTTAAAAAAAATATTTATTTATTTTTGAGAGACAGAGACAGAACATGAGTGGGGGAGGGGCAGAGAGAAGGAAACACTGAATCTGAAGCAGGCTCCAGGCTCTGAGCTGTCAGCACAGAGACTGACACAGGGCTCAAACCCAGGAACCATGAGATTATGACCTGAGCCAAAGCTGGACACTTAACTGACTGAGCCACCCAGGTGCCCGTTATTAATTATTTATATATTCGGGGTACTATCTTATTGGGTACATACATATTTACAATTGTTGTATCTTTCTGTTGGATTGTCCCCTTTATTATTATATAGTGCCCTTCTTTGCCTCTTGTTACAGTGTTTGTTTTCATGTCTAGTTTGTCCAATAGAGTATTGCTACTCAGGCTTTCTTTTGATATCCATTTGCATGATAAATGTTTCTCCGTTCTCCTCACTTTCAATTTGCAGGTGTCTTTAGGTCTAAAATGAGTCTCTGATAGGCAGTATATATAGATGGGTCCTGTTTTTTATACATTATGACACCCTATGTCTTTTGATGAAAGCATTAAGTCTTTTTACATTCAAAGTAATTATTGATAGATATGTATTTATTGCCAACTTATTACTTGTTTTGTGGTTGTTTCTGGAGATTTTTTCTGATCCTTTCTTGTCTTTCTTTTATGCTTTCCTATTTTCTTTAGTGCTATATTTGGAATTCCTTCTCTTTATTTGCATATTTATCAGTGGTTTTCTATATATGGTTACCTTTTGGTTTATATGTAACCTCTTCTGCAAATAGCAGTCTATATTAAGTTGATGATTGTTCAAGTTTGAACTCATTCTTTTCTCCTCTCTTCCTCACTTTTTAGATATATGTTATTACATTTTATATCCTGTTTTGTGAGTGAGTTCCTTGACTGACTTTTACAGAAATATTTATTTTTTTACTGCTTTTTTGTTTCCTGCCTTTACACTATCAGTTTTGGTTTCTCCTTCTCACTCAAAGAGCCCCTTTAATATTTCTTGCAGGGCTGGTTTAGTGGTCGTGAATTCCTTGAGGTTTTGTTGGTCTGGACAACTCTTTATTTCTTCTTCTATTCTGATTTATAGCTTTACTGGATAGAGTATTCTTGGCTTCAGATTTTTCTCATTCAGCACTTTGAATATATCATGCCACTCCCTTCTGGCTTGCCAAGTTTCTGTGGAGAGATCTGTAGCTAGCCTTATGGGTTTTCCCTTGTAAATTAATGACTTATTTTATCTTTCTGCTTTTAAAATTTTTTTCTTTATCATTATATTTTACACATTTAATTACAGTATGTCTTGCTGTTGGTCTGCTTTTGTTGATTTTGACAGGAGTTCTCTGTGCCTCCTGGATCTGGATGTCTGTTTCCTTCCCCAGATTATGGAAGTTTTCAGCTGTTATTTCTTCAAATAAATTTTCTGCCCTCTTTTCTCTCTCTCCTTCTTCTATGACTCCTATAATACAACTGTTATTATATTAGATGGAGTCACTGAGTTCCCTAAGTCTAATCTGGTTTTGCATAATTCTTCTATCTCTATTTTGTTCAGCTTCATCACTTTCATTTACTTTGTCTTCTAGGCATTAATTCATTCCTCTGCTTCTTCCAACCTACCATTTATTGTATCAAGTGTGTTTCTAGTCCCATTTATTGCACTCTTCGTTTCTGATAGTTTCTTTTTTTTAACTCTTTTATCTCTCTGGTAAGGGTCTCACTGATAGCGTCTATGGTTTTCTCAAGCCTTGTGATCATTGGTTTAAATTCTCCATCAGGCATGTTACTTATATCTGTTTCACTTAGATCTCTGCCATGGCCTTACCCTGTTCTTTCACTTGGGATAAATTCTTCTGTTTTAGCATTTTGTCTAAGTCTTTGCCTTCTTCTTTGTGTTAGGAAAGCCAGTTATGTCTCCTGCTCTTGAAAGTAAGGGCCTTATGAAGAAACGGTCATGTAGTGCCCAGGGCCTAGAGCTTCAGGAAGTGTCTCAGGTGTGTGCTGCATGCCCTTTGCTATTGTGTCCTGGCCAGTCATAAGCAGAGGCTCTCCTTGCTTGCTGTAGGCAGTGTTTGGTCACTGACCTGAATGTAGCAAGTTTTAATTAGGTGTGCTCTGGTCTGCTTGTGAAATGAAACTTGTCCCCACCTCCACTAGAACTGAGGCACTGCAAAATTCTGGCTGGGAGAGGTGTTGTCGGCAGGAGTTTGCACTGGTCTTCTGGGAGAGGGGCCTGCTGTGCTGGGACTGAGGCAAGTGTGACTGAGAAGGGCAGTTCTTCCAGAGCACAGGGAGTGGTACTTTGGTGTTAGTAAGTTAGGCTGCCAGTTTCAATGCCATGCTGCTTCCCACAGGTGGCTCTGTGTTTATGCTGAGAGGTGGGGGAGGGAAATGATGCTGGCCAGCTCCTTTGTTCTCAAAGAGGTGCTCCATGAATGTTTCAGAGGCACACTCTGAAAATAGTGAATAATCTCCCCCATTGAGTGCCCCAGGCACTCTACAGATATTGTCTCCACACTGTATGCACCTTGATTCTTTGACTGCCTTCTCTCCAGGAGCAGCTCAGTCCTCTCTGGGCTCTATCTAAGCCATGCCCACTGATGTATAAAACTCCAAGCTTTAAGCCCTGCTGGTTGCAATAACTCATAAAATTCAGCCCCCTTATTTTCCAAGCCAGTGGCTTTAGGGAAATGTCTTCCTAGTGCATTCTCCTGTGTGCTCCTCTCTCTTTTCCTTCTCCATGACCATAGCATGGACCTTCTCACTCCATAGCAACTGGGATCCGTTTCTCCCCTAAACCATGTCTCCAGACTTCCTACCTTCTTTATAGTGGTTCCTGCTCTTCCTTTAGTTGTGGAGTTTGTTCTGTTGGTCTTCAAATCTATTTCTGGGGTATTTAGGATGATTTGATAGTCATCTGTTGTGTTTGTGGGACAAGGTGAGCCTAGGGTCCTCCTACTCCATTGCAATCTTCCTCTATTTTATCCTTTCTGATAAATGTAATTAGTAAATGTATACTATATTACTAAGAAAATAAAAAATAGAGTAAACCGCCCCCTTATTTTGGGTTCAAATCCAGCTCTGAAACTTAGTAGCTGTTGCCTTGAGAAAGTCACTTAATTTATATGAACTTCTCTTTCCACCTTTATAAAAAAGAGATAATAATGTCAGCATCACAAGAGTTTTGTTAGAATTAAGTAAGATAATGTGTATCGAACACATGGACCACATATAGTCAGAGGTCAACAAATGATAGCGATGATGGCTATTATTTATGTTTCTCTGGAATGCTTTTGCCTTGAGCACATTTAGGAATGCTGATAAGCCCAACCATGTTGTGCATCATGGCTCACTTTGATCTTGTATCTTTAGCAGTCTTTTTACTCTACAATGCTCCTAAAGTTAAAGAAAAATACTATTTTAGGAATTTGACCTCAAAGATATTATTAAGTAGATAGAATGATACTGAGGTGAACATCAGAGGACAGACTAAAGTGGCCTAGATCCACTTCTTACAGAAATACTGCCTTTTGTAGAGCAAGATCTGCTAGAAGTTCCTGCTTCTGGAAAATATGACAAAGATCTTAATAAATGTGATGACTTGGGGAGCAAACATGTTTGAGACTCTGAATCTCCAGAGTATTTGAGGGAAATGCTTTGCTGTATATGGCCTAGAGGAATTAACCCAAAGGATGCCAACTTGGGTTCCACTCATGCTCCAAATTCCATCACTGACAGAATTGGGATTTGTAGTCAATGCTAAGTGCCCTGAGAGATCATTTCTTATTTCTCAGGAAGGAGAAATATCCAAAGCAGTTACTTTAGCTGACCAACATTTACCACTGATCACAGTCTATGCCAGTAACTTTGCCTAAGGGATTTCCATATATCAATTTGTTTAATCTACACTATAGCTTGAGACAAAAGTATTATTAATACTATTTGATAGATGAGGAAATTAAGGTGCCAAGAAGTTAGATAACTTTTCCACAGTTGTACAGCTGATAAATGGCAGATCTGGAATTTGAACCTAGGCAATATGGCTCCAGAGTCCATGTTCTTAATTACTACTCTATGGTGGTTATTGTATAATACTAATATAATAATATTATATATTATATATATATTATATTATATATATTGTATAATACTAATATAACAATAATTATTATATGTATAATAAATACATAAATAGATGAAGGCAGTATTTCAAATCAGTGGTGAAACAATGATCTGTTTAGTAAACTGTGGTGGTATAATTGGTTTTCTATATGATGGTAAACATCTGATAATAATCTCACAACATGTAGAAAACATTCCAGGTGGATTAAATATCAAAACATGAAAATTCAAAACCATGAAAGTACTGGAAGAAGATCTAGGATATGAGCATTATAACTTTTGACATCCCTGAGAATGACAAACAACTCAGGAGTCATAAAGAAAAGGTCTGATAGGTTTATCTTCATAAAGCACGCCCGTGCGCGCGCGCGCGCGCACACACACACACACACACACACACACCTGTAGATTGCCAACTACCATAAATAAAGTTTGATAAACAAAGATAGGTTATACATTTAGTGCAAATAAAAATTATTTTCAATAATATTCAATGGAATATATTCAATGGATATATTCATCTGCTTGGGCTGCCATAACACAGTACCACAGACCAGATGCCTTAAGCAACATAATTCATTTTCTCACAATTCTGGAGCCTGGAAGTCTGAGATCAGGGTTCCAGCATGGTTGAACTCTGGTGAGAGCTTTCTTCCTAATTTGTAGATGGCCACTTTCTCACTGTGGCCTCATATGGCAGAGAGACGGTAAGCTCTCCAGTGTCTCTTCTTATAACAACACCAATCCTAATGGATCGTGGTCCTACCCTTATAACCACATTTAACCTTAATTATTTCTTTAAAGACCCTATCTCCAAACACAGCCACACTTGGAGTTAGGGCTACAACATATGAATTTGGGAGGGAAACAAACATTCAGTGATTCATTAAAACACATATGTATGTTTCTACAAATCACTATGAAACCAGAAACAAGCTAATGAATAATCAGGCAAAGGTTGTAAAGGGATAATTCATGGAAAAAAACATGCAAATGACTAGTAAACACATAAAAAAGTCACTTAACCTCATTTATATTCTAGAAAATGCAAATTCTTCTCATTCATATTGACAAATATAGAAGTTATTCTTACACACACTCACAAAATGATATTAATGGTAAGTGATTCCCTTGGTTTGCTTGGTGCCAGATGCTATGCTAAGCACTTTACCAGAATTTTTTTATGTCATCCTCAAACATGGAGATATGCATCCAAGCTGTGGATGGGGAACTTAAGACCCAGGGAGGTGAGGTCAGATACTTTGTTCAAGGTCACAATTTTACTAACGGTAAAACTGGGCCAGAACCTAGATCTAGATCCCTCATTTCTGTGTCACCTCATCAATGACAGTAACAGCAAACACTCTTACTAGGTAGCATGTATTTAATTTCATAATATCTTAATAAGGTAGCTATTATATGATTATTATCTCCACTTTTCAGATGAGAAAATAGAGGCAGAGAGAGTAAATGACTAACAGTCAGTGGAGTCAGAATTCAAACCCTGAAGGCTGACTCTGACACCCTCGCCCTAGACTCTAGGCTCTAATGCTAAAAAGCTAAGACACTGCTTAGGAAGGTTTAGAGTCTGAAATAGAAATTTGCCTTTGACCTTCTAATTTTTTTATGTTTATTTATTTTTGAGAGAGAGAGAGGGCACGAGTGGGGGAGGGGCAGAGGGCAGAGAGAGGGCCACACAGAATCGGAAGCAGGCTCCAGGCTCTGAGCTGTCAGCACAGAGCATGACATGGGACTCGAACCCAAGAACTGCAAGATCACGATCTGAGTCAAAGTCGGATGCTTAACCGACTGAGCCACCCAGGCGCCCCTGCCTTTGACCCTTTTAACAAACTGTTTTTTTCAGACGTATCCACAGTCAGCCATGTTAGTTTGCACTGTCACACCTTAGGATGCGTTATCATTGGAGGAAAAACAATGGTTCTCATGGACAGGATTAAAACTGTAGGGAAATGTCAAAAGTTGTTAATAACAGGAAACTGATTTTCTTTTCCAATGAGTAAAGGAGGGGAAAGTGAAATTTCATAATTTTCATTTAGACTGCAGTGCATTCTCAGTGACCTCCCTGCAACTTTCTGCATTAGCTCAGTGTTAGTAAATACTGTGCCAGCGATTGAACAGCATACGTAGATGGTTTTTATATGGAGAGCGACAAATATTTCTCACCTACATATGACACAGAGGTGGCAAAAATACCCCTGTAGTCTTTGTGCTCTCTAATCAGTTCCGAACAAAGTTAATTTGAGACATTTTGGAATGAGAGGCTGGGGTTTTGCCAAATAGCAATCATAACAAGCATTACCCTTTTGCTGCTGACAGGAAGGTTTAAAAATCCCATCATGTCCCAGTTTCTCAGCAGTTGATAAAGGTTAATAAAACAGGATTTGGGGAAAGCAGTGTTTCTACATTTGTTATGTTCTTAAAGGACAATTCTTGTTAGTGCCCCATGGCTCAGTCCCTGAACTTTTCTCACATTCCAACTGGAGCCTGTCCCTTTTCTCTGCTTTACATGGGTCATTCAACCATGGACAGAGCTCTCTGAAAGCCAAGGAGAAGGAAGCTGCCCTATAAAAAACCAAATCAAACCAAACCAAACCAAACCAAAACAAAACAACCCCTGATCTGGTGACAGTAAATAGGAGGAGGAGAAAAGATTTGAACCAAAGTCTCCTAGGAAGTCTCATCTGGTTTCACAAATGCCAAGGAATTTCCTCTAGGATGGGACGGCACCGTATCTCCTTTAACGGGGTCAATATGGGGGTGCCAGGGTGGCTCAGTTGGTTAAGCCTCCAACTTTGGCTCAGGTTATGATCTCACAGCTTGTGAGTTCGAGCCCTGCATCGAGCTCTGCGCTGACAGCTCAGAGCCTGGAACCTGCTTCGGATTCTGTGTCTCCCTCTCTCTCTGCCCCTCCCCCACTTGCACTCTATCTCTCTCTCAAAAAATAAAAGTGTTAAAAAATTTAAAAAAAAACAGGGTCAATATGTTTCATGCTCCTATTCCTTAGCAATTGATACTTAAATGTAAATAACACTGTTATCTTAAAAAGTATTATTTCAATTTTCAAATTAGCTTGAGAATATGCTTTCAGATAATTTCAGAGTAATTATCATTTCTTCTGACTTACTTTCTCTGAAATTCAGTTTTTCCATCTTCAAAATATATAAAAAATGCTTATCTTTCAGATTTGGGGGACAATTAAAAGAAATATTGCATATAAAATTCTTAGCATACTGCATTGCATATAATACGTAATAAATGTAAGCTGTTATTATTACTTTTATTATATTTGCTACTATTATAAGATAGTTTAATAGCCTCTTATATGAGATTCATGCAGCAAACAAAATACATATGAATCTCAACAACTCATTTGGAAAAGATTCCTCATTCTATCTTTGTAGACAATATGAGGAAATATAAACATGACCAGGCTTCTCACTGGCTGAATATACTCGATTAGATTGTAGTTCTGCTGCAGAGAGGTTTCTAATGGTATGTCACAGGACTCTAGCCTGAGCCCTGTCCTGATTATCATTATTATCAGTGATTTAGATAAAGAAGTTGAGTATGTAGTCATCAAATCAACAGATAATACAAAGTTGTAAGGGGCAACAAGTAGTTTAGATCAGTGAATCAGAATGGAAAAATAGATTGAAAGACTGGGATGGTGGACTAGATATATCAAAATTAAATTTAATAAAAACTGATGTAAATCTATGCCCTTGGGATCAAAACCCAGTGCACACATCCATGTTGGGAGGCACAATTTTATAGAGGCACTTGTAGAAGACATCTGGTTTTAATGTCAGTGGGAAACTCAGTGTGAGTCACAGTGTAATTCATGTCATTTTCCCAAGGAACAAATGCCATCTTAGGCTGCATAACGAAGAGTATTTTGTCTAAAATGAGAGCGATAGTAACTTCACTCTGCTCAACAGTAATTAGCAATCTACTCATTTTGGAGGGGGGGGTGCAAATGTTTAAGAAGAATAATGAAAAATGAAGATTAGTCAGAGTGGAATTATTTTCAGAAATGGTCAAGGGAATTGGAGCTGTCTAACCTGGAGAGGGAAGGCTGAAAGTGGCGCCTGTCCTTCTGAAGCTTTGTAATGTGCAAGATTGCTAGATGTTTACAATTAAGAATATAGTCCTGCCTTTCTGTTACTCTCCACTTAGGAGAAACACATGAAAAGGAAGACATAATTATTAAAATTCCTAAGTGTGAGTGCTATGAAGACCAAATCCAAAAAGGCTAGATAATGATAATAGTATGTAAGTTGGATCCTACTTTATTTTATGTTGCCAGGGAAGGCCTTCTGATGAGGTGGGTTTTGAGCTAAAAACTGAAGGATGAGTGAGTGGGGTAAAGCTATTCTAAGAAGGAAGAACCACAAGACTAACGAAAACAGTGTTACTGCTTTGTTCAAGGAATAAAATGTAGACCAGTGTGGATATGCACGCGTGAGTGCGCACACACACACAACACACACGCATACACACACACAAAATGTAGAAAATACATAGTGTTTTCTGTGGGTTTTTTATTTAAAAATATAATTTAAAATATATATTATATATTTTGAATAACAAACCATGCTAGTATATATAACTTCATTTTTTAACAACTTCTGAATATTTTTCCATATTATGGATATACCTCACTTTATTTGTTTATCCCTCTATTCAAATTTCTATTCCTCTGTTCAAATGTTCTGTCCATTTTAGTCCTCCCACCCAAGCTTTAATGAGGTATAACTGAAAACTAAAATTGTAAGATATTTAAAGAGAACAACATGAGGGTGCCTGGGTGGCTCAGTCGGTTAAGTGTCTGACTTTGGAACAGGTCATGATCTCATGGTGTGTGGGTTCAAGCCCCCAATGGAATTCTGTGCTGACAGCTCAGAGCCTGGAGCCTGCTTCGGATTCTGTGTCTCCCTCTCTCTCTGCCCCTCCCCCACTTGCGCTCTGTCTCTCTCTCTCTCAAAAATAAACATTAAAAATATTTTAAAAAGTAAAAAATGATGAGGACAACACGACAATTTGATATATGTATACATTATGAATAGATAGCCCCCATCCAGTTAATTCGCACATCCATTACCTCACATATTTACCTTGTGTGTGTGTGTGTGTGTGTGTGTGTGTGTGCATGTGTGTGAAAACGTTTAGTTCTGTTCTCTTGGGAAGTTTCAGTTACACAATGTGATGTTATCAAATACAGTCACCATGCTAGACATTAGATCTTTAGAACTTCATCTTGTAACTGAAAGTTTGTACCCTTTTACCAACCTCTCCTGATTTCCTCCACCCCTTCTTCGTGAGAATAGTCACTTAATCTAGATGAGTCAATGTTCCATTACCACTGTCTGTAATAGTGCTAGAAACATAGTAGGTGCCCGGTTAACATTTACTGAATGAATGAATTGGTCGATAGAAGAAATACATTAGAGAGACAGTATATTTAAATGGTTAGGTGAATATAACTGACATTTTAACTTCTTCCAAGTGAACTTGAACAAGTTACTTTATCTTTCTGCGCCTCAGTCTTCTCATTTGTAAAATAGAAATGGTAACAATAGCTATCCTCCAAGAGTCACTGTGCAGATTAGAGAATGTTTGCAAAAGTTCAAACACATTAATTAGCATGGTAAGTGATTAAAGAAGGCAATTGTTATCATTATGGATATCACATAAAGTGGCAGGAGTCACTGGAAAACCAGAACGTAGTAATCTTGCTAGCTATGGCAAAAATGCATTTTCCTATCAATCAAATTATGTGGATCAGCCAATGCAGTGATTGTGCAAATTATTATTGCCACAGATTGAACCCTTTGACGTAGAAATATTAAGATATTGTATTTAACAAATATTCATCGAGGGCCTACTCTGTGTCAGACACTGTTGAGCAAATTTACGTCAATGATTTTCTGTAAACATTTTTTTTGCAACCTCTTTGGATGTTTCCAAACAAAGGTGAACCAACATGGCGGGGGAGGAATCCTGAAGTGTTGGGCATTTGAGGAGAGAATGAGGATTAACACATGTGCAGTTTTGTGAAGTTTCTATAGTACTCTTTGTCCAGCTTATACTTTAAAAGCATGATGGATGGAACTGGAGAGTGTGATGCTAAGTGAAATAAGCCATACAGAGAAAGACAGATACCATATGGTTTCACTCTTATGTGGATCCTGAGAAACTTGACAGAAACCCATGGGGGAGGGGAGGGAAAAAAAAAAAGAGGTTAGGGTGGAAGAGAGCCAAAGCATAAGAGACTCTTAAAAACTGAGAACAAACTGAGGGTTGATGGGGGGTGGGAGGGAGGGGAGGGTGGGTGAGGGGTATTGAGGAGGGCACCTTTTGGGATGAGCACTGGGTGTTGTATGGAAACCGATTTGACAATAAACTTCATATATTGAAAAAAATAAAAAATAAAAGCATGATGGACTTTCAGCTTAGTGTCATATTCCATGGGTAGAGTGACTAACTGTCCCAATTTTCCCAGGAATAAAGAAGTTTCTGGGACATGGAACCTCCAATTTTAAAACCAGGGCAGTCCCAGAAAATTGGGTAAAATTGGTCATGCTATCCATGAGGGTGTGTATGTGTGTATGTATTTACATATATATATGCATATTTCAATCTAGGTGCCATATTTAGATTGAGATTCAGGTGTGTTAGATCCTATGATAGGCATAAATGTTTATATCCCCAAGTCTCCGTAAATAACATCTATTTCAGAAAACTTTCTAGAAAACAAAAGTAATCATGAGGTGCTATTTTAATTTCTTTTGAACCATATCGTATCATCATATTTTTAGGAGCTCGTTTCTCAAGGCCAACTACTAAAAAATCTTAAGCAGCCAAAATTTTAATGACATTCATGGGGCTCATAGAAAGTGTTCATTTTCCTTACCCTCTATCCCTGTCCCTGAATAACTGAGCAGGAATTTGCTGAAGAATAGAAACGATTCTTTATTTATGCCATCTGACAGATAATGGGAAAGCTTGCATATACATGGTCATTTTGGAGGCTGGGCACTTTTCCTCATTTTCATTGTTCGCATATCTGTAACAGGCTGGTGCAAAAACGTGAGACCGCTTCATCATTTTCATTAATCAATGCTGTTACCTTTACTTAAAGACTTGGTCCATTAACTTAAGCTCATTGTGATGAAATCTTGAGTCTCCCCAGAAGAATGAATCTGTGTTCTGTTATGTGAAAAACAGCCCCATTTCTAGGTCTACCAAGACATATTTGTGTATTTTCTTCCATTACATCCAGATGACAAGGTGTGGGAATTAGATCGAGGGATTTTATAGATGGAGTGATTTTATATTTGGTAATTAAAAAGGTATGTATCACAGTGCATGGAGATAAGCAGAGGTATAATAATTTTAGTAAGAAATATTACTGTCTGTTGTTGTTACCTCTTTGTATATTTTGGTTACACTCTCCTGCTGCCCTGACCTTGATGTCAGCAATGTCATTTGAGTACTGCAGACTTCTTGCAGATAGACAGATAACTCGTTTGTGATTATATCCTCAGCACTTATCATGGTGCTTGGCAAAACGTGGTATTCATGACATGTTTTTTTTTAAGTATTTTTTTCATTTTTGTTTTAATTACAGTTAGTTAATATACAATGTAATATTAGTTTCAGGCATACACTCTAGGAATTCAGCACTTCCATGCAACACCCAGTGCTCATCACAAGTGCATTCCTTAACTCTCATCACCTATTTAACCCAACCCCCCATCTGCCTCCCCTCTGGTAACCATCAGTTCTCTATAGTTAAGAGTCTGTTTCTTGGTTTGCCTCTCTCTCTCGCTCTCTTTTTTTCCCCTTTCCTCATTTGCTTTGTTTCTTAAATTTCACATATGAGTGAAACATAACATGTTATATATATAAATAATAAATAAATAAATAAATAAATAAATAAATAAATAAATATTGGAATGATTTGCCAAGAATGACAAGCATTAATGCAGAAACATGCAAATTCAACATAGCTATCTATACACAGTTACATACACAAAGCATTGAATGCCCCCAGTGATCTCATTAAATCTCAGGATTTCACCAGGGCCAATTCTAGTGGTTCTGTTTCTGGTTTTCTGATCAGGTCACTATAGAGAAATAATACTGATAAGAATAAGAATAAGAATGATAATAATAATATCTTTGTCTTCTGACATTAATTCATTCAACAAATGTTGACAAAATACCTACTATGTGCCCATCTTTTTTTGGTGCTGTGATACAATAGTCAATATGATAAAGACCTTGCTCTTAAGAAGATTCAAGTCTTTATCATCCTTTTGAGCTCCACCTCCATCATTTTAAGTGGAAAATAAGTATCTGAGCCTAAATGTGCTACTGTAAGCCCAAACTCAAAATGTTTAAAACTGAGTTCACCTCAGGGCCCCTGGGTGGCTCAGTTGCTTAGTGTCCAACTCTTGATTTCAGCTCAGGTCATGATCTCATGGACCTGAGATCGAGCCCTGCACCAGCATGGAGCCTGCTTAGGATTCCTTCTCCCTCTCTCTATCTCTCTGTCTCTGTCTCTGTCTCTGTCTCTCTGTCTCTCAAAATAAATAAACATTTAAAAAACTGAGTTCATCTCTTCCCACCAAACCAAACCCTCCTGCGATATTTCTTTTAATAGAAATTCTATGATGGCATTGATCACGCCTATCTTGTTTTCTGTGTATAAACTAGTGCTTAGTACAGAATCTAGCCCTTAAAAGGTTTTCAATAAATGTTTCATTCAAGGTCATGCCTTATATGTCATCAGAGTCAAGATATGTGGCTTCTAAGTTCCCATAATCTCCCCTCCATATCTTCTATAACAGCCTTCACAGACACGTTGTATCACATTGTTTATATATGTGTTAGGTTGTAAGTTCTTTGGGAATAGAGATCATCTACAATCTACGTCATTTGTCTTTACCATAGATCCCAGCATTTGTAAACCCACAGTAAATGCTTATTAAATTCAGTAGTGTTCAAAATCTTAGTTTATTATGGCTCAACAATTTCTTAAGTAATTCTAGTGGCCCTGTTTTTTGGTAATTCTGTAGAGTCACTCTAGATAAGTAATAACAGTAATAGTGATTATGACACATGCTAAGTGCCAGGCATAGTGCTAAGTGCTTTTCTTGGTTACCTTATAAAATCCTCCTCAAACCTTTCATTGCATCCATCTTAAAGATGAGAAAACTGAGACACAGATAGGTTAAGTGACTTACTTAAAAGTGCATACAGTTAGGAATCAAATCATTATTAATTACCTGGTTACATAGCTCCATGATATGTATTCATATGTAATTCTTCACTGAAGAAACACGTTTGTTCCTACATAGATTGGCTTAACATAAGAGGAGTCCATTTGGATTCCAAGACACTCTTACTAACCATTCAGAGCCCAGAAGTTTTGCCAGATTCGGTACTGATAGACACTTGCTATGGTCTTGCAGGTGAACCAGAAGTTCTCCTGATGTTAGTTTGAATTTCACTTTACATGTAAACCACTAGAAATGAGCCATCCTCTTGCTTGTGAAGTCAGAGTGTGAGCCACTGATGCCCTAAGGCTGTGCAGCAGGCAGTAAGCACCACCTTATCAACTGTAATGCCTTTTGTAGGAAGAATTGGGGCTAGAGGATTATTCACAAATGCACTAAAAAAGGAGAAATTCGCTATGCTTGTGTGATTTCCTTGGACATGGACATTTGAGGGACTGAAAGATCATGTTGATTTAAAAGAAAAATAAACATCTGAGCAGCACACAACTAAGCAAGCTTTTTCACTACGGCATCTACGACAGCCTTTTGCTCAGCTCTGTGTAGTGAGGAAACTTGTACTCTGACTGAAAGGCGTTAGAGCATAAATACTTCTAACTATGCTTGGAGCTCTTTAAAATGCCCTCATTTAGGGTCAATAAAGCACAACTTTTATCTCTTTTACCATGAGAATGTATTTCGGTTGGAAATCTCTAAGCTCTTGCTGGAAATCTGGGTGTTTCGTGCCTAAACAGCACAAGGACCTGGCATTTTAAATAATTACTTTGATAAAGAATGTACTTGCTCAGTGCACAATGCCAGGTGGACACGGAAGGCCACTGGAATGTACCTAATGACGACTGAAGATAAATGGCTCTAAGTCTATTGTCTGGAAAGTGTGTTGTGCTTTACTTTGATTAATGAACTTCCTCTGTGTTTTCTCCCTCCAAGCACTCACCAGACCCTAGCCCGAAGACTAGCACACTTCAGTGCCCTGCCCCTGTTTACCGCGTTGCACAATTCTTCATTCCCTGGACAGTTTCCTGCCTCTTTGCTTTTGTTTTCTGAGGGTTGCAAACCTTGCCCCTCCTGATAAACACTTACACATTCATCAAGGCTTCATTCAAATGTTACCTCTTTGGGGAAGCCTCTAACGGACAACCCCTTCTCTGGATCACGCTGGATTGATTGTTTATGGTGTGGCTTCCCTGCAACAGAAAGGGCTAGTTTGTATGTGTGTGCACGTACATACAAACTAAATAATCCCCTTATTTATTTATATTACAACTTATTTAGGCAAGGATTTAAGACAACTAAAAGGTTGTACAAAAGGAAAACCAAAGAAGAAATAGGTGAGAGAAAAGTAGGAAATAATTGAATCAGGACACAAAACAGAGCTATGAGTGAGCCAGATGAGGTCTGGGATTATATTTTATCCATAATTATATTTCAATAACCCTACAAAGTGACTAGCATTTAGAAAACAACTCGCATGCAAAATTTAAATGCATTAAAAAATTATTTATTGATTACTATTGCCCTTGAATGCGCTAAACAATAATTTAGTACAGCATTAAAGCTTTTCCTATTTATGAACTGACCATTCAGTCACCAACACCATGACATGACCTGTCAAGCACTGGAATTTATCACATTCATTTCTCCCAACAGTTCTCTTCATTTATGGACGTAGAACCAAAGGTCTGGAGAGACTAAGTCATTTGATCACACGGCTTACACGTTGGTGAAATCACCTCAGGACCTTACCCACAGAATGAAAAAAGGGAACGAGAACTCGGCATTCATTCAGCCCAGTCTTTCACATCATATTATTCTAAAGTAACTGTGAATGCAATATAGTCAAAGTCATATCTCATTTTAACTCATTCTAATTCTCTGGCGTTCTTTTCTTTTCAGGCTGTTCATAAAAGGTCCAATTTCTGTGGAATATTTGTGAATTATTGAATGATTTGATTTATCTTGCTTCTCATATTTGTGAAAGACTCTGTGTCTTCTGTGTCCCTTACTTGCAGATCACTCAATTTGTCTCTCACCTTCACAGTTGTACCAAGAGGTGAGCCACCTAAGTGGAGCATGTGGGTGTGGCCTTCATTGCATGGCCTGTTACCAGAGCATGTGGTAGGACCGCATGTCCTCCTGTCCCTCATTTCACTTCAGAGCGTGATCACTTCATCTACACCTGGAACACTGCTAATTTCCTTCCAATATCCACGGGATTTTGATCCACCTGAGAAAAGAGGCAGTAGCTGGAGGAGAGGGCAGGGAGAGGAGGAAGAGACAAATGGATCGCAGTAGTACCAGGGAAAAGACCACCAAAAAACTGCAAAGGCAAAAGAGAGGCATTTGTTTA
Source organism: Herpailurus yagouaroundi (assembly GCF_014898765.1). Taxonomy (NCBI): domain Eukaryota; kingdom Metazoa; phylum Chordata; class Mammalia; order Carnivora; family Felidae; genus Herpailurus; species Herpailurus yagouaroundi. The sequence continues at coordinate 4,799,450 of NW_024420501.1, forward strand.
GGCATCATTTTCAAATTACAGTCACCAAAAACAAAAACCGGAAGTTGCCTGGAGATGAGCTTCCACATGCCGCACAGTTCATCACGTAGGGTGTGAAAAGGTAAGAGAAGACATGAAAATAAATTCTCATGAGGCGATGACCGATTTCCTTGTTAATAGTTTCTTTGGGGGAACTAATCAGGACTGTTTAGGAATGTGGTCTCAGGATATTCTGACCCAGTCATCATTGTCATCAGCGAACTATCTTCAGGGAAATTTTCTTTCTACCAAAGAGCTGTTCCTTGAGCTTTTGAGAGAGTTTGATTTGCAAAGCTTCTATATAGAGAAGTGATTTTTAACCAGCCTTGGCATGAATCTTACAAGAAGATATCTTTCCTAGTCTACAATTACAATTTTCGGCCAGCTTATTGTTCAGTCAGTGGACTCTGAAAAGTAATGCTATATGTAGTACAACTTGTATTTTAAATAATGGAGCAAAATCATTTTGCTAAGTGAAATTACCCAGTTGCAGAGGGCACGTACTGCATGATTCCAATTATATAGGGTATTTAAATTAATCAAAGTGATGGGACAGCGGCGTGGTTCGGTCGGTTGAGTGTTCGACTCTTGATTTCAGCTCAGGCCATGATCCCAGGGTCATGGGATGGAGCCCCTCATTGGGCTCCGTGCTGAGCATGAAGCCTGCTTGAGATTCTCTATCTTTCCCCCATGCCCCTTTCTTGTGCACATGCTCTCTCTCCCTCACACACACACACAAAATAAAATAAAATAAAATAAAATAAAATAAAATAAAAAATATTCAAACTCAGAAGCAGAGAATATACTTCTCTGGTGGTTGCCAGGGGCTGGGGGGATGGAGGGAAAAATGAGAAGGTTGCTGTTCAACAGGTATAAAGTTTCAGTTATACAGATGAATGAGTTCTAGAAATCTGTACAACACCGTGCCTAGAGTTGACAATTGTGTATTATACACTTAAAATTTTGTTAAGATGGAAGGCCTCACGTTAAGTGTTCTTACCACAATAAAAAACATCCTTCTGTGAATTAAGAGCAGACTTCTCTGAATTGATCTAGTAGAATGTTTTCAAGTGAATGACATGTGTTAAAGCTCTTGGATATTTAATATTTCTAAACAGGATGCTTGTAGGTAGAGTGATTGGAAGAGTGGTTTAAAATTAGTAATCAGGGATTGTGTAATTAAAACAGAAAGAAGTTTCAACTCATTACCCTGGTTAATTGATGGTAAATTCTAGTCAAAAAAGGTACATGAATTTTGAATAATAACCCATAAGACAGAAAATAAAAGATGAAGCATGCTGTCTTTTCTACACAGCTGGATTTTTTTATGGTTATAATTTTTGAAACATTTTTATTTGTTTTTGAGAGACAGAGAGACAGACAGAGCACAAGCAGGGGTGAGGTAGAGAGAGAGGGACACACAGAATCCGAAGCAGGCTCCAGGCTCCAAGCTGTCAGCACAAAGCACAACGTGGGGCTCTAACCCACGAACTGTGAGATCATGACCTGAGCTGAAGTCGGACGCTTAAGTGACTGAGCCACCCAGGCACCCCGTGGTTATAATTTTTTTTTTTAAAGAAAACTAATAGCTCTTGTGGGAGAAAAGTATGAAGACTACACTTTACAGCTGTGATAAAGCATTCAAGATAATGAAAATAAGCAAGATTATTAGGAGAATAATAGATAGCCTAAATAAAAACCAGCTTTCTCTATATAATGCATTGAATCTCTGCATACCTAATTATGTGGTCACCTTAATTAAGGCAAAATTGTTTCTGAAAAAACGCAAATTTACATAATTTTTTAATGGTAAAGGGAAAAAACACATTTGTTTCCTTTTATAACATATTGTTTCTGTGATTGGTTGGAAATCGTTCATCTGATTTAGCAATACTGGGAGCACTCCATAGTTTTAGAATACTTTGAGAATCATCTTTTATTTTATAAGAAATTAATATTTTAAAAAATTATAGCAGCGAGTGAACAACTAAGATGTACTTATTAAAAAGTGCACAGTTGTCCCAATCACCATGTCAGTAATTAAAATTCCTGCCTGGCCTTTTACTGAACATGTAATGAGAGACTTCTAAAATTGCTGATAGTTTACCTACAGGATTTTGATTTTTCCCACATGATCCATTTAAATTTTATAATGTAAATCCAAATTTTAGGTCATTTTAAGTATTAAATGTGTGTTTGAAGGCCTCTAGCAGTATCTTAGGAGCTATTAGCTACTATCATACAAATATATATTAGAAACCTTTAAAAACTGTTTTTTTCTTGCCATGTTAATATGCTACAACATAGTCTAATTAGGTCCAGCCCATTTCCTTGGTTAAGAGAGAGCTATTTAGAAGAACAGTAACCATTTTGCTGTGCTAGGGTAACAGTTTTATAAGGCTTCATAAAGGTTCTCTTGGCAAAATCCCCAGCTGTAGTGGCAACGTGACCATCCCGTATTCATTAAACCTGCTTCTAGATTCGTTTCACTGAGAGGCGAATGTGAGGCTGGATGCTCCCCAGTAGTGGCTTTCCATGTTTTTCCCGTGATTTTGAGAGTTTGAGTATAGAGCCAGTGCTGCCAAAACTGGAATCAATGGGAGGTTTCTTAGAGGGACTCCTTTGATTCAATCCGTTCTCCTTTAGCAGTCACTTTCTGCGTGTCAAATACGGAAGAATCAGCCGCAGGCTCTGCTCTGAGGGAGAAGGGCCACAAAGGCAGACTGTCTACGTCAACTCTCAGGGGTGCCGGGCACTGGATCCAGTCAGGTCACCTGGACACAGTGGACCCACGAAGGCAATTCATTGACTAAGCAATGCACATTTCCTGAATGGAGGAACAAATGTATTCCATAATATAGGAGCGTGCAAATAAATGCTCTGAGAGGTCACAGCCATGAGAGCTTTCTTCTAGCTAAGAGAGACTGTGGCTTGAATTTTGAGGAAGGCTTATCTGTTTTAGTGTAATGGTGAAACAACATTTTTAAGATTTTCATATGACTCGAGGCATTAAAAGCAACAGTGTGAAGTAGAAGTCTTTTATATCTTAGACTTTTGACAGTCATATTGAAAAAACACTTGTTCTTTGTTGTGGATATTTGATGATATGTCAGCAATTATTGAAAAGTTAAAGGAAATGTAGGAAATATAATAAGAGCGTAAGATCATAAAAAGACTATCTTCCTGCCTGGGTCAGACCCATGGGGAAGTAAGAGAATGATATCTAAGAGTATCACAGTTTTCCTAATACTGATGTCAAAGGTAGAATGTCATCCCAAACATGGCAGTTTCTATTAACAACTCATTGTAGTTACTATTCATGGAGTTAGCCAAGCCCTTTTTCAGGCCCCATCACCTCTTAAGTTGATGAAATTTCATAAGATGGTCAATTTCCTCTTTCTTCCATATTCCCATCTTTAAGGTTAATTTATGTGCAACACTGTTCAAAACGTATGAATACATAAAGGATATACCATGAATTATACTCTTTTCTAAGTAGCTGAAACGCCTTTCATCATTTTTATAGAAGTTATCATATTCATTTATTCATTTCTTTCTACTCCAATTTATAACGTACTTACTATGTGCCACGTACTAGAGCTACATATTGGGACCCAAAGACAAACAAGACAGATATAATATCTTTCCCAATGGAACTTATGGTCCAGTCAGAAATAGATGGACTTGGGGCGCCTGGGTGGCTCAGTCTGTTACACTTACGACTTCGGCTCAGGTCATTATTTCGCTCGCATTTTGAGTTCGAGCCCGGTGTCGGGCTCTGTGCTGACAGCTCGGAGCCTGGAGCTGCTTCCGATTCTGTGTCTCCCTCTCTCTCTGCCCCTTCCCTGCTTGCTCTCTGTCTCTGTCTCTGTCTCTGTCTCTCTCTCTGTCTCTCTCTCTCTCTCTCTAAAATAATAAACAATAAAAATTTTTTAAAAAACAACAAATAGATGGACTTTATTAAGAGTGATGAAAGAAGGAAACATAGTACTGTGACAGAGGCCAACAGGGGCGGACTAGTTTAGATTAGTGGACAGAGAAGTGCTGTTTGAAGAGATGACATTTAAGCTGAGCTCAGAAACATGAGGGGCTAGCCTCTCAAAAAGCAAAAGGAAGAATATTCCCATCAGAGGAAACAATATATGCAAATATCCCAAGGTGGTAAAGAGATTGATATAAGAACAGAGAGAAAAGGCCAATGTTCAAAAAAATGGGAAAGTAACAGAGATGAGACCGGACAGAAGGGTGAGAGCGCAGATCATGCAGGTCCTTATAGGCCAGCATGTAGAGGTGGGATGATACTGAAGTCTTTTATGCAGAAGTGTATCCTGATATGATTTCATTCTTAAAATTGTTCTGGATATTATAAGGAGAATAGATTAGAGGGAGGAAAGAGTTGAAGCAAAGAATGGGACGTGGCTTAGACTAGAATACTCGCTATGGAAGTAGGAATGAATGGATTAAAGAGCTATCTGCAGGTATATCTGATAGGGTGGCATAATTATATGTTTACTTGTCTTTTCTCCTCTTACAGCCTCAGGCCCTTTAAAGGGAGGGACTATGTCTTGTTCCTGTCTGTATTTCCCCTCCCAGCTGGTAATATCTAATGAAAAGAATTTTTCTTCATAACCTGGGGTATCTGGGGCATGACAGACACTCAGCAAATCTTCAAGTAGATGAATAGTTTTGCCATCTGCTATCTATAGTAGAATTCCTCCTTCTTTGCCCTAAAATTAATTTTTTGTCATGCTTCAAGAGAACCCAACTGATTTTGATACACTACCATGTGATGAACGTGACCACATCCCCCTTCTCTGCCCCTCTTCAAGATCTTATAGACTTCAATGATATGCTTGCAGGATTTTTATCTTTCAGATTGAAGCGAGAGACTCTTTTGATTCTTTTCTCATACGGCACTTCCTCCTTTTCACTGATCATTTCTGTTGCCTCCCTCTGGATTTTCTTCAGTTCTTTTATGTCTTCTTTGAGATGTGGTAACACAATGCTCCTGGTGTGAAGCGCCACAGTCCTGTATGTCAGTTGAATGCTGGATTTTGTTTTATTCCAATATATTTTTTAATAAAGCCTAATACTTCCTAGACATATTTTGGTTCTAGGGAACAGGGCTCAAAGACCCACAAGTCTTCTTATAGTAATAATATAACTCCATAGCTTCCAGTTCGGCTTCTCACTATTTCCAGAAGAGTTAGTGTCCGTTGCATTTCTTTCCTTCAAATCACTTATAAAAATTGGTGGATTAGGCTGACCTCTGGGGGGTATCTCCATTTGTAGTTTTTGTCCAGAACAATTTTCCCCTACTCTTCGTTTCGTTATCTATATTCATGACAAAAATAGTCTTCGACCAACTTTATGGTAACCCTGGTCGGAGATCATGTAATGCACTCTCAAAATGAATATACCATATGTGCTTGTTCTATTTTGTTCATATTAGTTACCGACAAATAATTCAAACTGATTAGCCGAACGTGATTCCCTTTATAGAAACCACATTTGCTTTAATGAATGTATCTTCTAGAGTAACTCAGTTATTTTATCTATTATCTATCTATCTATCATCTATCTATCTTCCATTAATTTGTCTGATATGCAGGTGAAATTTGTCAGTCTTTAGCTGTAAGAATCCCCACTAAAACTCTTTTTATGGGTACCAAATGTCATCCTTTCAAAATTGTTACTGACTCTTTACATTTTTGGCTAATAGCTCCACAGTTTTACCCTTGGATTCTTTTAAAACTTTTGATGCGTTTAAACCAATTTATCAATTAAATCTATAATATCCTGTAATTTTATTATTTGCTCAAATTCTTTTGCGACACTATTTTTTCAACTGTAAGATATCTTCTTTGATCTTTTAAGAATTATCCATGCATTCATTTAGTGAATATTTATTGAATGCCTATGTGTCAAACACTGGGGACATACCAGTAAACAGGTAGGCAAAAATTGCTCTTCATGGAGCTTATATTCTTTCAGGATTGAAAGACAATTGGGGCGCCTGGGTGGCTCAGTTGGATATGTGTCCAACTTTGGCTCAGGTCATGATCTCACAGTTCATGGGTTTGCTTCTTGGCTTTGAGTCCTACGTCAAGTTCTGGGCTGACAGCATGGATCCCTCTTGGGATTCTCTCTCGCTCTCACTCTCTGCCCCTACCCTACTCATGCTTTCTCTCCTCAAAATAAATAAATAAACTGTAAAAAATACGTAAATAAAAAATAAACGAAAGACGCTAAGCAAACAAATAAGTAAATAATATGTCAGGTGGTTTTAAATGCTACAAAGTCAACTAAAGCAGTTAAGGGGAGAGAAGGTGAGGAGGGGTGCTATTTAGTATGGAGGAATTAAGAAAAATCTCTCCGAAAATATAACATTGGAACAGGATCAGGAACAAAGCATGTGATTACTTGGGGGAAGAGGATTCTAGGCATATGGAATAGTAAGTACTTGGACCCTGAAATAGGCATGTGCTTAGCTTGTTCAATGAATAGCAAGGAGCCCAGTGCTATAGGGACAGAGTGAGGGAGGGAAGTGGTGGAAAAGGAGGAGTAGAGGTTTAACCAAGGACCGGATCATACAAGCCTTTACAGATCAGATTGAGGACTTTGAATCTTATTCTCGGTAAGATAAGAAGCCTGTTGATCATTTGATGGTTTTTGAGCGTGAGGAAAACCTAATGTCACTTTTTAAAAAATAAAATAAATAAAACTCTGGTTTTAGTGTCAGCAAGAAGAAAATTGGAAGACTATTACAGTAAGTAATCGGGTAAGAAATGATGAAGACTTGAATATCGGTGGTGGTGGAAGTCATCAGATTTATTCTTATAAAGTTTATAAATTTTATTTATCAGACATTATATTTGCCAGGAAACAGAATTGCTGCTTACATAAAATGCATTTCTTTCCTGTTAATTAAAAAAAAAATTAGAGGTGCCTGGGTGGCTAATTTGGTTGAGTGTCTGACTCTTGATTTCAGCTCAGATCATGATTCCAGGGTCATGGGATCGAACCTTGTGTCAGGCTCTGCATTGAGCATGGAGCCTGCTTAAGATATTCTCTCTCTCTCTCTGTCTCTCTCTCTCTCTCTCTCTCTCTCTGCCCCTCTCTCTCCCTCAAAAAATTCTTACGATAAAGGTAAGACCATGTGATTAAAATTGTCTAACATCCATTTGTCTTCATCAGTGAAAGATTAATATAAACTCGATCCTTGTAACTGTTACTGTCTGTACAATATAGGCACGTAATTTTATTTAAAGATAGAAACAAAATAATTAAAAATCACAAAATGTTTTTACTAGTTATTTTGTTTAACCAGCTTTATAACTAATCTGAATTTCCAAGAACTGCCATTTAATGCTCAATGTTTTATTCCATAAATTAGAGCCTGTGGATTTCCTTTAGTGATCAGAGGTGTTTAAGGTTTGCTAACTAGGTCAACTTGGTATGCTTGAAAGAATAACCATCCTGTTGCACATTAGAATTTTAAGAGCAAGATGGTAGTTGCTTAATGCTGTTTCCACATGTCCCATGTAAACAGTAGAATGCTGGCAAGTTTTGGAAATCAAGGCCAATGTTTAATAAAAGCAGGAAGGAATTTTAAAAATAGAGATATTATTGCTAGATTTCAATTTTGTCTTACTCTGTCCAAATTCTTACTGCTAAAACAATCTAAAAATATATTTAAGATCTCACCTGGGCCACCATACTTTTTTTTTTACTGTTTTTTTTTTTTTTTTTT
>NW_024420501.1:4807320-4812920 GCF_014898765.1 Herpailurus yagouaroundi
GTTTGTTCTCCATATTTATGAGTCTCTTCTGTTTTTATATTATTTTTGTTTCCCTTCCCTTCTGTTCATCTGTTTTGTCTCTTAAAGTCCTCATATGAGTGAAGTCATATGACTTTTGTCTTTCTCTGACTAATTTCACTTAGCATAATACTCCCCAATTTCATCAACATAGTTGCAAATGGCAAGATTTCATTCTTTTTGATTGCCGAGTAATACTCCATTGAATATATATACCACTTCTTCTTTATGCATTCATCCTTCAATGGACATTTGGGCTCTTCCCATACTTTGGCTATTGTTGACAGTGCTGCTGTAAACATGGGGGTGCATGTGTCCCTTTGAAACAGCACGCCTGTATCCCTTGGATAAATGCCTAGTAGTGTAATTGCTGGGTCATAGGGTAGTTCCATTTTTAGTTTTTTGAGGAACCTCCATCCTGTTTTTTCAGAGTGGCTGCACCAGCTTGCATTCCCACAAGCAGTGCAAAAGAGATCCTCTTTCTTCGCATATCCTTTTCCTCGCCAATATCTGTTGTTGCCTGAGTTGAGAATGTTAGCCATTCTGACAGGTGTGAGGTGGTATCTCACTGTGGTTTTGATTTGTATTTCCCTGATGATGAGTGATGTGGAGCAGTTTTTCATGTCTCAGTTGGCCATCTGGATGTCTTCTTTGGAGAAGTGTCTATTCATGTCTTTTGCCCATGCCCATTTCTTCACTGGGTTATTTGTTTTTTGGGTGTTGAGTTTGATAAGTTCTTTGTAGATTTTGGATACTAGCCCTTTATCTGATATGTCATTTGCAAATATCTTCTCCCATTCTGTCAGTTGCCTTTAGTTTTGCTGATTGTTTCTTTCACTGTGCAGAATCTTTTTATTTTGATGAAGTCCCAGTAGTTCATTTTTGCTTTTGTTGCCCTTGCCTCCAGAGACGTGTTGAGTAAGAAATTGCTGCGGGCAAGATCAAATCGGTTTTTGCCTGTTTTCTCCTCAAGGATTTTGATGGCTTCCTGTCTTACATTGAAGTCTTTCATCCACTTTGAGTTTATTTTTGTGTATGGTGTAAGAAAGTGGTCCATGTTCATTCTGCGTGTCACTGTCCAGTTTTCCCGTCACAACTTGCTGAAGAGACGGTCTTTATTCCATTGGATATTCTTTCCTGCTTTGTCAAAGATCAGTTGCCCATACGATTAGTTGTGGGTCCATTTCTGGGTTCTCTATTCTGTTCCATTGATCTGAGCGTCTGTTCTTGTGCCAGTACCATACTGTCTTGATGATTACAGCTTTGTAGTGTAGCTTGAAGTCTGGGATTGTGATGCCTCCAACTTTGGTTTTCTTTTTCAAGATTGCTTTGGCTATTCGGGGTCTTTTCTGGTTCCATACAAACTTTAGGATTGTTTGTTCTAGCTCTGTGAAGAATGCTGGTGTTACTTTGATAGGGATCACGTTGAATATGTAGATTTTTGGGGGCAATATCGACATTTTAACAATATTTGTTCTTCCTATCCAGGAGCATGGAATCTTTTTCCATTTCTTTGTGTCTTCTTCAATTTCTTTCAAAATCTTTCTATAGTTTTCAGTGTATAGTACTTTCACATCTTTGGTTAGATTTATTCCTTGGTATTTTATGGTTTTTGGTGCAACTGTAAATGGGATCAATTCCTTGATTTCTCTCTCTGTTGCTTCATTGTTGGTGTATAGGAATGCGACCGATTTCTGTGCATTCATTGTATATCCTGCAACTTTGCTGAATTCATGAATCAGTTCTAGCAGTTTTTTGGTGGAATCTTTTGTGTTTTCCATATAGAGTATCATGTCATCTGTGAAGAGTGAAAGTTTGACCTCCTCCTGGCCAATTTGGATGCCTTTTATTTCTTTGTGTTGTCTGATTGCAGAGGCTAAGACTTCCAATACTATGTTGAATAACAGTGGCGGGAGTGGACATCCCTGTCTTGTTCCTGACCTTAGGGGGAAGCTCTCAGTTTTTCCCCATTGAGGATGATATTAGTGTTGGGTCACTCATATATGGTTTCTATCATCTTGAGGTATGCTCCTTCTAACCCTACTTTCTTGAGGGTTTTTATCCAGAAAGGATGCTATATTTTGTCAAGTGCTTTCTCTGCATCTATTGAGAGGATCATATGCTTCTTGTCCTTTCTTTTATTGATGTGATGAATCACGTTAATTGTTTTGCACATATTGAACCAGCCCTGCATCCCAGGTATAAATCCCACTTGGTCGTGGTGAATAATTTTTTTAATGTATTGCTGGATCCGGTTGGCTAGTATCTTGTTGAGGATTTTTGCACCCATGTTCATCAGGGAAATTGGTCTATAGTTCTCCTTTTTAGTGGGGTCTCTGGTTTTGGAATCAAGGTAATGATTCATAGAATGAGTTCTGGAAGTTTTCATAGAAAGCTTCATAGGGCTTTCATAGAAAGAGTTTGGAGGTTTTCCTTCCATTTCAATTTTTGGAACACGTTCAAGAGAATAGGTGTTAACTCTTTCTTAAATATTTGGTAGAATTCCCCTGGAAAGCCATCTGGCCCTGGACTCTTGTTTATTTGGGAGATTTTTGATGACTAATTAGATTTCCTTACTGGTTATGGGTCTGTTCAAATTTTCTATTTCTTCCTGTGTCAGTTTTGGTATTGTATATGTTTCTAGGAATTTGTCCGTTTCTTCCAGATTGCCCATTTTATTGGCATATAATTGCTCATAATATTCTCTTATTATTTTTTTTATTTCTGCTGTGTTGGTTGTGATCTTTCCTCTTTAATTCTTGATTTTATTTATTTGGGTCCTTTCCTTTTTCTTTTTGATCAAAGTGGCTAGTGGTTTATCAATTTTGTTAATTGTTTCAAAGAACCAGCTTCTGGTTTCATTGATCTGTCTACTGTTTTTTTGGTTTCGATAGAATTAATTTCTGCTCTAATCTGTATTATTTTCTGTCTTCTGCTGGTTTGGGGTTTTATTTGCTATTCTTTTTCCAGCTCCTTAAGGCATAAGGTTAGGTTGTGTATCTGAGATCTTTCTTCCTTCTTACCTTTCCAAATTTTTTCGTGTGGTTGATTTCGAATTTCATAGTGTTGTGGTCCGAAAATATGTACGGTATGATCTCGATCTTTTTGTACATACTTAGGGCTGATTTGTGTCCCAGTATATGGTCTATTCTGGAGAATGTTCCATGTGCACTGGAGAAGAACGTATATTCTGCTGCTTTAGGATGAAATGTTCTGAATATATCTGTTAAGTCCATCTGGTCCAGTGTCATTCAAAGCCATTGTTTCCTTGTTGATTTTTTGATTAGATGATCTGTCCATTGCTGTGAGTGGGGTGTTGAAGTCTCCTACTATCATGGTATTACTATCAATGAGTTTCTTTGTGTTTGTGATTACTTGATTTATACATTTGGGTGCTCTCACATTTGGTGCATAAATGTTTACAATTGTTAGGTCTTCTTGGTGGATAGATCCCTTGATTATGATATAATGCCCTTCTGCATCTCTTGATATAATCTTTATTTTAAAGTCCAGATTGTCTGATATAAGTATGGATACTCCGGCTTTCTTTTGTTGACCATTAGCATGATAGATGGTTCTCCATCCCCTTATTTTCAATCTGAAGGTGTCTTTAGTGCTAAAGTGGGTCTCTTGTAAAAAGCATATAGATGGATCTTGTTTTCTTATCCATTCTGTTACCCTATGTTTTTTGATTGGAGAATTGAGTCCATTGACATTCAGAGTGAGTACTGAAAGATATGAATTTATTGCCATTATGATGCTTGTAGAGTTGGAGTTTCTGGTGGTGTTCTCTGGTCCTTTCTAATCTTTGTTGCTTTTGATACATACACACACACACACACACACACACACACACACGCACACACATTTTCATCTTTTCTCCCATCAGAGAGTCCCCCTTAAAATTTCTTGCAGGGTTGGTATAGTGGTCACAAACTCCTTTAATTTTTGTTTGTCTGGGAAACTTTTTATCTCTCCTTCTATTTTGAATGACAGCCTTGCTGGATAAAGAATTCTTGGCTGCATATTTTTCTGATTCAGCACATTGAATATATCCTGCCACTCCTTCCTGGCCTGCCAAGTTTCTGTGGATAGGTCTGCTGCAAACCTGATCTGTCTTCGCTTGTAGGTTAGGGACTTTTCTCCTCTTGCTGCTTTCATGATTCTCCCCTTGCCTGAGTATTTTGTGAATTTGACTATGATATGCCTTGTTGATGGTCAGTTTTTGTTGACTCTAATGGGAGTCCTCTGTGCTTCCTGGATTTTGATGTCTGTGTCTTTCCCCAGGTTAGGAAAGTTTTCCACTATGATTTGCTCACATAACCCTTCTACCCCTATTTCTCTCTCTTCCTCTTCTGGGACCCCTATGATTCTCATGTTGTTCCTTCTTAATGAGTCACTGATTTCTCTAATTCTTAAATCGTGCTCTTTTGCCTTCTCCCTCTTTTTTTCTGCTTCATTATTCTCTGTAAGTTTGTCCTCTATATCGCTGATTCTCTGTTCTGCCTCATCCGCCCTTGCCGCCATGGCATCCATCCGTGATTGAAGCTCAGTTATAGCATTTTTAATGTCATTCTGGCTATTTTTTACTTCTTTTATCTTTGCAGAAAGGGATTCTAATCTATTTTCGACTCCAGCTAGTATTCTTATTATCATGATTCTCAATTCCAGTTCAGACATCTTGCTTGTATCTGTGTTGGTTAAATCTCTGGCTGTCGTTTCTTTGTGCTCTTCCTTTTGGGGTGAATTCCTTCATTTTGTCATTTTGAAGTGAGAAAGGAATTAATGAGGTAGTAAAATTAAAACTAAAAAAAACTAAATTTAAAAAAATATTAAAATTAAAAAATTAAACACACACACACACAAATTGAATAAATGATGCTAGATCCTAGGTGTGTTTTGGTCTGGGTGTTGAAAGTGGTTTGACAGATTAGAGAAAAAAGGGCGGGAAAGAAATCATTTGAGAATTTGAAAAAATGAATACACTGAAGTGGACTAAAATGAGATGATGGGAGTAAAATAGAATTTGAAACAATTTACAGAAAAGTAAAGAATATAGTAGAAAAAAATAAGAATATTTTTAATAAAAATTAAAAATAAAAATGAATTTTTTTCTCTTTCTGTATTCAAGAAAAAGAGAAGAAATGACAAAGAGAAAAAAGAGGAAAAAAGAAATCGTTTGCAAATTTGAAAAAGTAAATACACTGTGGTAGACTAAAATAAAATGATGGAAGTAAAATAGAATTTGAAAAAAATTACATAAAAGCAAAAACTATAGTAAAAAAATTAAAGAAAAATGTTTTTAATATAAATTGAAAGTAAAAATGAAGTGTTTCTCTTTCTGCATTCAAGAAAAAGAAAAAGGAAAAAGAAAAATGAAAAGGAAAAAAGGAATCGTTTGAAAATTTGAAAAGATGAATACACTGAAGTAGACTAAAATAAAATGATGGAAGTAAAATAGAATTTGAAAAAAATTTACACAGGTAAAAAATGTAGTAAAAAGATAAAAATATTCTTAATGAAAATTGAAAATAAAAACGAATTTTTTCTCTTTCTGTATTTAAGAAAAAGAAAAGTGTAAA
>NW_024420501.1:4813020-4822114 GCF_014898765.1 Herpailurus yagouaroundi
AAAAAGAAGTGTAAAAGAGAAAAAAAAAAAGAAAGAAAATTGAATAGATGGACCTGCTAACAGATTGAAATAGGACGGAAATTATTTCGTTTTCTCATAGAAGTCAGGCTATGTAGCGCTTTATAGTCCAGAAACTAAGTAAGCGGTGAGACTTGTGTTCTTGAGGAGTGAGGTTGTCCCAGTTGAGCGGGCTCAGTGTAACGGTTCCGTTCTCCACTAGATGGCGCTGCTAGCCTACTGGAGTGGGGTGTTGCAGCGCTTGTAGATGTGTATGCGCATGCTCAGGAACTGTGAAAAGGGCGTTACCCACCTACCCAGTCTCTAGTATCACAACTCTGTTCTGTCCAATTAGCAGTCGCACACCCATCCTCTGTCTTCAGCTTTCATCCACTCCCCACTTTTTCATTATCTGTGACCAAGCCCCAGGCAGTACCTTCCTCCTGAGTTTTGTCTCAGATGCGCCTGTTTTCCCCGCCCCTTACTTCCAAAGGACTGCGGCTTTGACCCACCCCACCCCTCTGCGGGAGGGTCCCACCGAGCAATGGCCGAATGCCAGCTGCACCCAGGAACGCCTGCGGGACCCCGCCACTGCCGGAGCCCCGAGACTGCGGCCAGGTGCCAGCCCGCCCCAGAAAAAGTCCGCGAGATAGTGTATCAGCGGCATCTCGGGGATGATGGAAAATCACAACACACACCTGGCACCAGGCTTCCCCCTCAACGACCCTGTTCCAGCACCAGCGAATGTGGCTGTTTTCCGGGGTCCGCTGGGACCAGGTGGCCTCAACAGTCTCTACCAAATGTCCTTCCGGCAGTGGAGCCGCTTTTCTCCGTGTGGCCCAAGAACCTCCCAGACCCCACTCTGCTCCTGGGGAGCCCTTCCCACCAGCACCACCAGGTATCGAGCTGCGGACTTTGTGCTCCCCTCATTTACAGTCTTAATGGAATTTAAACCCTCTCCTTTCTCCTTTCTCCCTTTAGTTTAGTCCCTGTGGCTGTTTCCAATTTTCCATATTCTCTCCAGCTGCTTTTGGGGAGGGGTGCTTTTCCCGTATTCTCCCCCCACCCAGTCTCTGTCCTCTCTCCTCTCGCAAAAGCACCTCCCTTCCCGTGGCTTCTCGCCCCCCAAGTTCAGCTCTTCATGTCACGTACCTGCTGAATTCTGTGGTTCAGGTTGTGCAGATTGTTGTGTTAATCCTCCGATCAGTTTTCTAGGTGTGTAGGATTGTTAAGTGTTGGCCTGGCTGTATTTCATGGACGCGAGACACACAAAAAGATTCCCTGCTGTTCTGCCATCTTGGCTCCTCCCTTCTAGAAGAAGAGCAGTTTTCCTGGTGTGGTCATCTTCCTGAGCAAACTCCTCTATGAAACCTACCATCCTGCTTTTAAAACATGCTACTTGAATTGGCTTATTTGTGACAGAAGCCTCCTTTGGAATTAATCAAGAAATCTATGAATATAGCAACTATTTGGCCTTACACACTTCTATTTCATTTCCCTTTCTTTTTGGCCTAGCACCTCTCTTTTTCTGGAGAAATTTGTCCCCCCCACGTGAAGATCATGAGCAGCCACTCTTGGTTGGTTAAGATGGGAAAATATGAGACATTACCACAGACAGTTTGGATTTACAATGGAAGAAACAGTTTCTATGTAACTGGTGGCTGGAGCTGCATTGATTTAATAATAAAAAACAAAAAGTCAGTATAGAGTGAGTCTTAGGTCTCTGTATATTTCACAGGGACCCCAGGTGATTCTCTAGCAGAATGTCCAAGGACCAAATGTGAAAGTACTTCAGTATAGATAACAGTTGCTCAAATTTCCTTGTCGCTCAGAATACTCTGGGGTGATTGATAAATATATAGCTCTCCAGCCCTTAGCTGTAGATTCTGATTTAGTCAATTATAGGCCTAGCAATCTGAATCTTAATAAGTACCTCCGCCAAGCGATTTTATTCAGAAAACTTTAGGTAACTGAATAGGATGCTCACTTTGACCAGTACCTGTGCCTGCAATTCAAGTAATTAGCACTTGATGGCAGTACACCCTTTCGGCAAAAGCATCGTTAGGCTCTGCACTATTTTCTAATGTCCCTGCCAACCATGAGGTGTCAATTCGAAAGAGATAAACCCTTGGTCATGGCTTTTTTATTTTTTAATTAGTCTATTTATTCATTCAGCAAACACAAGAAGCTTACAGGTTAATGGGGGAAGAGGGCATATATTAAGTGAATAATCACGTGAAAACATTACACCCTGATTGATGATACGAAGCAATCTCTGCAATGAGAGATTACAAGGGGCCTGATTGTGTGGAGCAATTATTCAGGAAAGATTTCTCTTGGGAAGTGATTTTTAAGCTAATTGGATCGCGCAACTTGCTTCTGATCCTAGCACATTGAATTACTCGTATAGATTTGTTTCAGATATTCTAACCCTGGGCTCAGTTGTGAATGAATTGATAAGTCCAGATTTATTGGGCTCTTTTCCATGAAAATATCATGTTGTTGTTTCTTGTTTTGTGTTTTGTTTTGTTTTGACCTGTAGCTTCTCACAGAGCTTAGTTTTCTTCCTTCTGGGTTAAGTAAAACATAGTGGCCTACAAATTCTAGACTATGGTTAATTAGAACTCCCTTCTCTACCCCATTGCATTGATCCCTTCATGGGCATGCTGGGTTCTGCCACTGACCTTTCTCATTTCCCTGTCGTTCAGTCAGCAACAGGGTTAACCACCTGAGTACCTCCTTGCCTCCTCAATACTTCAGCTCTTCCCTCACCTTCTCTTGGCACTCAAGGACAGAACTTTCACCTAGTGATTCTCCAACTATAAATTTAACCACCCCCCTCCTGAATTTAGAGGGACT
Source organism: Herpailurus yagouaroundi (assembly GCF_014898765.1). Lineage (NCBI taxonomy): Eukaryota > Metazoa > Chordata > Mammalia > Carnivora > Felidae > Herpailurus > Herpailurus yagouaroundi. Next base: position 4,815,877 of record NW_024420501.1, read on the forward strand.
CGAACATTAATAAAATAATACCAACAATTAATTTTAACACTTTTGTAAATATTACCACTTAAAGAAGGGGAAAAAAGACTGCTAACAGCAATGAGAGGAAATAAATGGACCGAAAACCTAAGGATTGAGTATTTTCATCAGCGTGTGAACATACTTTACAATTTTTAAAGGGTTTCACCACACATTTTCATTTGTGCCTGACAATAATCCAATATAGGAGAGGTTTTATTATCATTTTACTGAGAATGAAACCAAAGCCCAGAGATAGAAATGTGTAGCCTGAGGTCAAAACTCCACCTAGTTCAATCTGTTTCTATTTCTGATTCTAATGACAAGGTAGCTCACTCAATTTTGTGGCTTACCTTATCGTGCCTTTTCTCTCTTGGTCCCTGGGAGCCAGCTTATTTGCAGTGTGACAAGGCTCCTGCAATTTCAATTTGCTTTTTGGTTTGCTTTCTCCAGCTGTTCCTGCTGTTTGTGGGCCAGGGCATCAAAGCTTAGCTTGAATCCTGCCACTTCAGCCATGGAAACCTCTATCATTTTAACCACTCTCCTTGGAGCCTTAACTACCCTGAAGCCCCGCTTGTTCTCAGTGGAGAAGATGCTGGAGCAAGAACTCCATATGGTTTCAGTGGTTTCACCGAGGATAGTTTGCACCCCCAAAGGATGTGGTGTCTTTGTGGGAGAACCTTTCTGGCCAACTAGCATATGCTGCACCCCAGCTTCTTAAACATCCCTACCCTGCCCTGTCATCTGTAGCTGTGATTGCTGTCACAGTTCCTTTGCACAGAATTTTCTAGATAATTCATAAAACCAAACGATTCTTTCAGCTTTTTGACCCAGGTTATCATTAGGGATTTTTTTTTTATGATCATTTTTATTTATTTATTTTTTTTAAAATTTTTTTTTCAACGTTTATTTATTTTTGGGACAGAGAGAGACAGAGCATGAACGGGGGAGGGGCAGAGAGAGAGAGGGAGACACAGAATCGGAAACAGGCTCCAGGCTCTGAGCCATCAGCCCAGAGCCCGACGCGGGGCTCGAACTCACGGACCGTGAGATCGTGACCTGGCTGAAGTCGGACGCTTAACCGACTGCGCCACCCAGGCGCCCCTTTATGACCATTTTTAAAAGAACAGTGTAAGAACAGGGTAACGTGCTTTTCAAACATACAGAACCGGGTTTTCCTTACAACTCATAGTCTGTACACTCTGAAAGCCAGGGAGCAGGGACCTTCCTAATGTCCACCTCAATGAATCCGGCCTCACTACAGGCTAGTTTTCATCTTCAATCTACCCTTTGCTTTGTATTCTTCAATAGTTTCCTCCAGTTCTCAAGTTGGAATCAAAAAGACTACAATTTCTCAGGAGCTCTGCACAAGTGATTTCTCCAATCCATTTTGGACCCAGATGTAAGGTATTCATTTTCATACGTGGACGTGTCTCTGCTCTTTGCCCTGGGCGTGATCTTGTTATATTTGAAAATGTCTTTTCTTAAAGCACTGGCCTTTGTAGGTTAGTCCTCATTTCAACACTCTATCCCATCCGTCACCTTCTGACCTCCTCTATCACATACACATCGGTCATTAAAATAGAAGTATTTCAGCTTCTCCTTTCATCTGTTTTAAGAGCCCAATAATTTTCAGAGTCAAAATATATGGATTGGAGCCCTGGTTCCACTGCTTATGAGCTGTGCGATCATGGGCAAGTTGCAAACCCCTCTGGATCTTAGCTTTTTTCCTCTGTAAAGTGGGATTATTAAAAGCACCTACCTCTTTGGTTGCCTTGAGAAGGAAAAATGAAAAGGCATGCAAAATGCTCAGAATAGTGTCTAGCAGGTAATAAGAATGTAATAAACATGAGCTATATTATTAGGACTCTGCTATAAATTTCTGTTAGATGAACTTCAGCATATTGACCTCACAAAGCTATCGTGAAAATTAGATTGTGTCTGCGGAAGACCTAGTACAGGGCCTGGCAAAATACAGGCACTCAAAAGATTATAGTCCCATTACCACCAACTCACCCTCCCACCCCATTCCATACTTCCTTGTCCCATTCGAAGACTGCTTTTCTTCATGTACTCTTGCTTTTGTGAGTGAACAACCATACTGTAATTTTAAAACTAACTTGAAAGTGGTGATTTTGAATGAAGTCCAAAAAAATCAAAGAAAAATAAAGAGGAAAATTATCAAATGGCAGCTGTGCTCTGAGGCAAAAAAAAAAAAAAAAAACGTTAGAGCAGTGACTCATTTTGTAAAAATTTAACTCCACAGTGAAGTGGACATTGTAATAGCCCTTACCTTCTGGCCATTAGACACCTGAGAGCTGCCAGAGAGACTGAAAAAGTCACTGCTCCACTCAAAGTCATTCTTCTTAATTGCATGAGGTCAAGGGTGAAGTGTAATCACTTCACTTCTATTCAATTGGTGCCGCTTTTCATTTTGTTCCTTTTCAGTGTCTCATAGATTTCCAGGCCCAGTAGGGGCCCGCATATGCCATCTTCCTCAACTCCAGCTTTAGTGTTTGAACTCCTGCGTTACCCCCACCAACTGGTCATCTAGCTTTTGATACCCTCTGGGGAAAAGGCACCCAAAATATCCACAAGGCTTCCTAGACCAGCTTGAGACAGACATACCCGTGAGAAAACTCTCCCTTTGGTGAGCCAAAATCTGCTTCCATATGTTCTCTTAATGTCCTAGCTTTGCCTCTTGAGACCTCCTAGAACTAATATCGTCCTTCCTGTGCAGTCAATCTATTATTGGAAGGAAGTTGTCACACTACTTATATATTTTCCATTCCTCACCCAGCTAAAATTCTAAGTTAATACAAGAAAAAAATGTAAAATAACATAAAATTGTGAGTATGCAGGTAATGGAGACCCAGTGATTATATTAGTTTTTGCTATCCAGTGTGTCCTTAAAGAACTTTCAGATTTGGACACCGAATGCATGCCTCAAGATTCTGTTCCATATTTTATTATTTCAGAAGCTAACCACTGGTATTAGAAAAGCGTGGTCTCTGTATACAGCCGTTATTCATTCAGTCATCCATTCATTCCTTCACTCCAGATTGTAAATATTTGACATAGTTTTATATGCCATAACAAGTATGTCTTTTAGCACAATATTACACAATATTCTCCTATCGGGGGCTGCCCGCCATCGGGTGTTAACTTCAGTAATCCATGTTTGGAAAATGGGATAGAGGAGAACATAATTAAGAAAGATGAAAATAATGATTTTGTCATTGCAGTCGTCTGCCTCTGTCTTTTGAACCACACATGCCTCCCCCTCCCCGTCCCAGCTCCACCCATTTTCCTAGAATTTTCCATATGCATTGAAGGATCCTGGCTTACAAGACAGTTTAGTGCTTGAGTCCCTGATTTATATCCATCATCAGTATGGCAACTGGTTCATATCTTCGCTTACAGATTTACATATGAAGTGCAGGAAAGTTGAAAAATCCTCCAAAGACAGTGGCAAAGGTTGTCATCACTAATTTGTTGCACTTGCTAGATGAGGAAACACAATCTGCAAGGCAGGAGAGTTCAGCATCACTTTGTGATGTTCAGCATGGGGCTGGCATTTTGCCTATATCTGGAATAGCCATGACTTTAGACCTCTAGTGTTTAAATAGGAAGCTCAGAATATTCATTCAATGAATATTTTTTATGCATTTATTATCAATACCCTCTAGTCAAAAGCCACCAGAAACATACCTTAGTTGAGCCACATAGGTTTATTACTTATTGCAGTGAGGAAGAGAAATGCATACCATAAGGCATCTCAGTGAGTGTCTGAAAGGACTTTTGATAGGATTTGGGCTTGGGTGATTTGGGGAATGTTTCAAGGAAGCTGGGCTTTGCTCTGGGTTGGATGCTGTCAGAAAGCAGGGTTGCTTTTTTTTTTTTTATCATTATTAAGTCTGTCAGTAAGTCTCAGAGAAGGAAGGAAAACTAAAGCAAGGGAAAAGCTGTAATTGGTGAAGAAGCAGCAATCACACATACCAGCCAGGATAGGGGGGTGTCTGGTTATTTTTGTGATTTGGACAATGTTCATGTTCTGTCTGTGTTCAGACACGATTACAGAGTGTTCTCGTTTTTGTCTTGATCCGTCGTGGCCCCAGAGTGGCCTTGTTGGATGTTGACATTCTGTGAAATGGCGTTCCACAGATACCAAGTCCTTGCTGTGACTGTGAGGCCAGTTCCTGGATGTCAGGAACTGCTTTTCTCTTTCTCATGACTAGACATTTGTGATGCATCAGTGAACAAACACATCAGTGAACAAAGCAGATGACAGTATATTTGCCCTCATTGGGAGAGGGGCACAGGAAACAAACAAACTTAGTAAGTAAATTACAGAGTATATTAAAATGTGATAAATGCTATGGAGAGAAAAGGGATAAGGAGTGGTGTAGGTAGTATAGAGGGAAGTTGTAGTTTTAAGTAGGATGGTCACGGTAGGCCTCATTGAGAAGGTGACACTTGAACAAAGGCTTGCTATGGAGGTGAAGAAGTGAGTCACGTGAATAGCCGAGGGAATTATGGTCCATTGCCAGAGGAATCATCGTAATAGTAAGCTTGGATTCCTGCAACTTTTGACTTACTCCATAGGCAATTGAGCTCATGCCCTCTTTCCCGTCTTCTTTGCTGTTTTCCTCTTGACCTTCCTGAGGCTTTTCTACCTCGACCAAGGAGAAAGGGATTGGCTAGGAGGGACTGGGTGAACTTGGATGTGTATGATGATGCCTTTTCCCTCTGTACTACTCTATGACCTTAAGGCAGTGACTAATCTCTTTTCTCCTCTCCCTCCACAAAGCTGCTTAGCCTTCTGATTTGTCCTCAGTGGAAGGCAGCTGCCCAGCTGACTATTCCTGTCATAAGACCTTGTTACTGCCTCATCTTTACTCTACTCAAGATTCTTCGTTCCCTTTTTTCCTGAAAACTGAGAGTTGTCTGTGTTCTGGCCCTGTCCATTAGAACCACAGCAGTTAGACCCAGGATTCTGGGCAGGATGGATCTATCTGCTGTGGAATTCCTACAGTTGCTTTCATTTCTTCAAAGCATATTCATGGCTATTATAGTTATTTTTCTTCTAATGATATCTCTATGTGTTCTATTCATTATCCATGATCCCCAGTTTTCCAGTGTAAAAGTGTATAGATTGATACTTTATTTGCACTTTGATCAAGATCACAGTTTTTAAGTAATATAACTCAGTGAACTCAGGCTTGAGATTTTGAGATTTCCTTTACAGTGTTCTTCCTTCTAAACTCCAGAATATTCTATCCTGGTACCTGCAACTATCCTGAGAAAATTGTGCAATAAAAATTTTAAAAGTGAAAATAATTGACACCAATAGGCATAGAGTAGCACCCTTTAGTGACATTGAATAAAACTAATTAAATGTGTATGCATCACTAAAATCTGATAGAATGGGAGTCCCCTCTTAATAAACAGCATGGCACTAGGAGGGAAAATATATGAATTTCTGATTTTGACACTGAAACTCTAGCTGTATAGTTAAGACATCCAAACAATGATAAATGTTATTATTAAAATATATTATCATCTCTTATTATTAATATTATTAAGAGATAACTCTTGATATGTTCAATGATCTGATGGTGGGGCCCATTTTTATTAAATTATAATCATAACAACTTAAATTTACATGGTTATGCTTCTTTATGTTTATTTTTGAGAGAGAGAGAGAGAGGAGCACCAGCAGGGAAGGGGCAGAGAGAGAGACAGATATACAGACAATCTCAAACAGGCTCTACGCTCTCAGTGCAGAGCCTGACATGGGACTCAAACTCAAACTGTGAGATGGGTGACCTGAGCTGAAGTCAAGTAGGGTGCCTAACCAACTGAGCCACCTAGGCGCCCCTGAGGTGTTATGCTTTTATATCCACTTTCCCATTTGAGCCTCATAACATCTCTGGAAGGTATGGAATGTATTGAGTTATTATCGTCATTTTACTGTGAAGAAAGTAGTACTCAGAGAAATGAAGTGACTTGCAAAATAAGAGCTGGATACAGGAATGGAATTCAGTTTTCCTAAATATGAATATAGCTTTCAAATAAAGGACAATCAGATGTTATTTCAATTTTCCATCTGTCACTTACTACCTATGTAGCCTTAGACAAGTCATTTAATTTCTCTGAGTTTCCTTTTTTTTGAGGCTAACAATAAAGCCTACGGATGACTATATATATACATATACTACATATATAT